>NW_020664563.1:10164253-10321607 GCF_002925995.2 Terrapene triunguis | reverse complement strand
GGAGGCCATGGGGAAGTAGCCCAGGGAGTTGTAGCTGTCATGCAGCTCTTACAGGAGGCACTATAGACAGCTGCAGTCCACAGAGCCCTGGGCTGGAACCCGGAGTAGAGGGCGGGCCCGGGTTCCCCCCAAACCTCCCTATTGACCTGGACTGTGGGTTCTTCCACAGGGGAAGGTCTCTGGGCTGTTCCCCAACCCACATGGTGAATCTCTGAGGCAAGAAAATCCGCCAATAAGCGCAGGACCCACCAAGATAGAGGAGGAACTCTGTCACACTATGTACCTGCATAAGTAAATGTGTATAGACATAGTGTATCCCCCTGGTTAGCAAAAATAAGCACCACATTTAGTGCAAAGGCTATATTTGGTTGTAACCATTAAAACATGTTGATTTTACCAACCAATGAAAATGAACGTTTCTCTCAGAAAATAATTACAAAGTACAAATGGAAAACAAGATTAAAATCAATGAGTTAAATCGTAGTTTCCTGCTTGCTAATTTAAATCGTGATTAAAACTCATCCATCCTGCGATGGCTGCATGCATGCGGAAAGCACAGTCCCCAGCTAAAGCACACACGAGCAGCACAGGGAATAGAAATCACAACCTTCGGCTCCTGTAACAGCCCTTTGGAGGTAAAGGAGAGTCGCTGTTAGCTGTGGGTAAAATTAGGCCATCTAGCCTCTTTGTCAGCCTCTGTTAGATGGTAGAGCAGCTGAGCATTCGAGCAGCTCTGATACTTACCTTGGAATTGGCAGGGGTGCACATCTTGACCAGCAATTACTTTATGCTGCCACAATGAGGTGCGCTATATGTCCTTTGCGCTATAAGCTGCCATTTTTGCTGGGTATATGTGGATAGACGGAAGAGGCGAAGTGACTGACATTCACTGGTTTGCGCCCACACCCGAGAGCCCCCACCCCATGCAGCAGCTAGGTCTGTGGACTGACTGAGCCATATGACAAAGAAGGTTGGGCCGCTGGGCTCGCGGTTGCTAGTTCCTAGTCATAGGCTTGTGTGTCCTGCAGGATGTATCACTAGGGCTGTGAATGTCATTGTTTGATTGCTCATATTGGTCTGGACAGTGAGGTTTAGGTGAATTCTCTAGAAGGTTAGTTCTGGGTGCATGTGTGATGGCAGCACAGCCTTGGGAGCAGGCTGGATGGTGCTCCTGCAAAATGAAGCTGATGGAAACCCCTAGGTGCTGCTGCCAAAGCAGAGTTGAAGGTGTCCCAGACTAGTCTTAGGAGAAAAGGCAGCACTCCAGATTTAAGGGTCAGATCTCCAACGTGGTACGTCAGTGTGGCCCATTTAACTCATAGTGAGTTCTGATCTATGGAACTGTGCTACTTTACATCATCTGCGATACTTGATGTAGTGTTGGGGGTAGAATGGGGGAGCATAGGAGTAGCAGCGGAGTGAGGGGGCTGTTAGCCATCCTGCCTGCTAAGAGCCACTCTGGCATGCTCTAAAAAAGGAGCCATGGGCAGCAGTTGCTGAGGGTATGAGTGTGGTGGAGATGTCTGGGGTACACACCTGCAGACTTCCATGCTGCCATGGAGTGCCGCTGGCTACTGCCCGAGTGAACACTGGGTCCTTATTCTGCCCTGCTCCTGCATAGATGTAGAAGGGGAAGAGACTAAGGTCCAGGTTTTAAAAGATATTTAGACACCCAATTCCCATTGAAATCAATAGCTCCTAAATACTTTAAAAATCTGTCCCTAGTGTTGTGCCCTGTCTGTCCCCTCCCATCAGATCCTCCCTTCTGTGGGCAATAACATTCTGAGTTCACCCAAAATTTAATTAAAAAGGGAGGGAGGGAGGGACCCATTTTATGTTAAAATAAAAGTAACACAAACCTCCAGATTTTGCCTTTTGACCCCTACATGAGTTGTTGTTGCATCTCCCCATTGACATTCAGGGATTTAATCACACTCTTAAGTCCTTTGCAAGCCTCCGTGGTCAGGTCATAGGGCTTATGTGGTAATTGCCATGGACCTGGCTAGCAGTTACTGACTGGCTTCTCAGCAGTTACCCTTGGTAAATCCACCTGCAGTTGGCAGCTAATGCACACCCCAGTTTTGGAAGAGGGAAGCTGCCATGTATTTACCCTCTGGGATTATAAAGGCCATTGATAGCATGCAGTGAAACAGACAGTGGTGATCCTGAGATGAGAGATGGCTGCAATCTGCAGCCTGCTTGACATACACCCAGCCAGGAGCAGGGCACTTGCACTGTACTGATTCCCTAGAAAGAGGTAGACTGGATTTCCAGTGGGTTTTCTGTACTGTAGCCGTGTTCATGCATCAGCCTTGTTTCCTTTTCCAGAGATCTCGGGGAACACAGAGGACATTCCCCTGGTGCGTTGGAGGCAGCAGTGGCTGGAGAACGGCACGTTGCTCTTCCACATCCACCACCAAGACGGCACCCCCAGCCTGCCTGGTGCAGACCCCACCGAAGAGCCCCAGACTGAGTCAGCGGAAGAGGAGCTAAGAATCCTCCACATCTCCGTCATGGTACGTGCTTGCTCGTCTTCAAAGGCGTGGTGTCATTCTCCGCTCTGCGGGAGGCACCCGACAGGCACCCAACTTCCATTGACTTTCAGTGGGAATGTTGAGAGCCTGTTTGAAAATTTCCTCCCCCCCTTTCCATGAAATGCCTATGTGCTGAGCTGTCCTTGGAGGGTGGATGCAGTGGTTGTGCTGCTGGTTACCAGTAATGACTATCGAGACGCTGCCACTCCCCAGCCACCAGGCGTGTGGTAGAATGACATGCTTGGTAAACTGAGACTTAAACAAAGGTTTAAAAGAAAAGGGGGGGGGGGAAAGGTTGAAATTGAAACAAAACGTTTCAATGCGGCCGGAACCGGAAATATTTTGGATTTTCAGTTGGCAGAATTTTTTGAGGTTTTGACTTTTCATCCCAGTTTGGGAGAGGAACATTTTTCAATATCTCAACTCTTCATGGAATGGGAAAACTATTTCCCAGCCAGCTCTATCTGGTGTTTCCTCTGGCTCATTTACGTCAGCTCTGCGAGCCTGCAAGAGCTGCAAAGTCGACGGATCTCTCCCCCCATGCACCCACCCAAGGAATAGCCTTGCTGTAATGGAGATTGCCTGGAGGTGGAGGGCCAGCTGAGTATCTCTATGCTGTCCTCTTTGAGGCCTCTGTGTAGGGGTGTGGCCATCTGTGCAGGGGGTGGGGCAGGGGAGAGGAGGCGTGGCCAGAGCACATTGCACTCCAGCTATGCTAGGCAATTGGATGACTCCATAGGAAACCATTGCAGGTGGTGTATGTGAGCTTAGCCCTTGGGGCTGCTCTAGCTTGTGCCAAGGACTGCCCTGGTGCTCCAGAATCCAGGAGGCAAAAAGCTATCACTCACCAGTCTCACTGGGCTTAGCTTGGCCATAGCCCAGGATTGGAGCCACAAAGTATGAAGCAGACTTGTGTATGTGGACCAGTGATCTGATCCAATGGGCCAAACCCTGCATAAATCAGAGAAATGCAACAGTCCTCCCATTTTGTTCCCCACAGTGCCTGTGGTCCCTGACATCTGTTTCCTGTGCATGGTATCTCCCCCTCCCTTTAGGCTTTTCTCCCTCTGGTGCTTTGTCACCCCTGCTTTCTTGACACCAGCAGAGGAACCACAGCCTGATGGCTTTGATTTAGCATGTGTGAGTGCACAGGGCTTGGAATATAACAAGTGCGAGCCCCTTGAGCGTATTGCAGATTGCATGTCCCCCACCCCCTCTGATGCCTTCATGTCCTCTTCCCCACAGAAGCTCAGGAAAGAGAATTCAATGGAAGCCAAAGGGGAAAAATAAAAAGTATAGATCAGTGTTTGTGCGGTGGATTATTTTTTTAACGATGGGAAGAATCGTACCAATTCCTTTGCCAGCAGAAGATAATTAGCTGGAGACAATGGGCTGCTGATGCTTGCTACAGGCTGTTTAATGAAGCCTGCCCTAATGAGAACGTCAATATCTCTTCCAGATTGCAGCCTGAGGCCAAGTGTCTCCTCCATCTTTTGTGCTTGATTAGTGGAGAAAAATTAATAAACGGCAAAATCAAACTGGAAACATTTAGTCCGTTTTTGCTGAGAAAGCCGTGTGTTAACTGTTGAAAATTATCCCTGACACAGGGGCTGGAGCCTCAGCTGATGTACATCAGGGGAACTCTGGTCTGTTTACCTAGTTACTTACGTGGCCCTCATCACTGTACTATCTGAGCAATTCACGACAGGCTTATCCCGGTTTTACAACTGGGGAGCTGATAGGGTAGATTACGTGATTGCCCAAGGTGGTGATACTAGCTAGCTCTTACGTAGCACTTTTCATTGGTCCATCTCAAAGCACTGGAAACTGAGGCACAGGATGGTGATGTGACTTGCTCAAGGTCAACTAGCCGGTCAGTGACAGACCTCGGACTAGAACCTAGGTCTTTTGAGTCCCACTCCCACTAGGCTACACTGTCTCCTTAGTAATGTACATCATGTTACTACACTGCCTTCCTAGGCAGCGTGATAGCAGAGGAAATATATGGGTGATCTGGGGATTCAATCCAGGTTTCCTTAATCCCAGACCAGTGCCCTCTCCACTGGACCATGCTTTCACTCTAGTTGTGGACTTTAGCGGAGATAAACGAGTTGAAACCAGCTGTTGATCTGGCCCCCAGATGGCAGAGAACTCCAGATCCTGGTGACTCGCCTCCTAGCCATCAGGCTTTGCCCCTGTATTTCACTTTGCTCCCTTTCCTCACGTGCCTCTCTGGAATGGAATGCAGCACGGCCCCGTTTGTGTCCACAGGTCTTGGAGATCCCTAAAATCTTGGGCCAAATGGGGCTTTTCAGCTCAGTGGGGGAGCCAGTCTGTGCCTTCGAACAGACTGGGCTGTGGGTTGCCATCTCAGTAATGCAATGAATGGTCTGTGCAGCAGGCTGCATGCCGAGGTTCTGATCCAGAGAGGCACTGAAGCACATGCTTAACTTTAAGCACAGGAGTAGTCCCATTGAAGTTAGTGGGACTATTTACATGTTTGAAGTTAAGTGCTTAAATCCTTTGCTGGATTGGGGTCTCTGCTGCTGGAGAATGAGAAGATCCCGGAGTGGTGTATGTGTGTGCATGCATGTATATTTGTACACATATACACACTACAGGCTTGGTGTATGTTCTGTACTGCAATTGGACTTGCATTCACAGGATATTTTGGTTAACTAGACTTTAGTTCAACAGCCAGACAGTGTATATCAGTACCTGGCACAATGCAGGGGTTCTCTGTGGGAATCATTTGGTCCGTAATTGGACTGGAAATTCCAGAGCCTCTACACTGAGGCCATTGTTAAAGCCACCAGATGGAGTACAGTGAGGAACTAATGTCCTAGTTTCTCACCTGTGGATGAATTATGTCACAGGTGCTATGAGTCTGGTGGGCTCTCAGCTTAGTGTCACGTGGACTGTCATACTTGGCACAGGACCTCCCAATCCGGTATGGAGTGAACCTTAGAAGGGTTTGTTTTGAAAAGCTAATGATGAGCAGTTGCTTAGTAACAGTGTTCACCCCCTCAAGATCAGCCAATGAGAGCTTGCTCTGATGATGTAATGCTTGGAACCTTGTGTCTACGCTAGACCTTGATTGGGTGGGATTCTGCAGGAAAACCAGTCTGAAGTGGCCTTGCATGTTTTGAGAATATTTCATTTCTCCTGTTGGTGTGGTTTGAATTAACTAATGACCACTTGAGGCTACGTCATCTTACGGGTCATAGTTGTATCTGGGGTGAAATAAATTCCGGGGTGGAAAACTGAAGAGTGTAAGAGCCCAGGAAATGATTATTACCAAATGAACAGAAAGAAAGCCAGATGATGATGATTACACCAACATGTGAAATTAAATATTTATTTTCCCCTAGTCCCTGCCCCCAAATTAATTTCATCCTGGAAACATCTTTACACCCTAGGGAAGGGTCTTGTGCCAGGGGAACCAGAATAATGTGGTGTGCTAAAACTGAATGTTGAGTGTTTTTCCTCTCAATTCAGCTGTGTTGCGAAGAGTGGTGGTGCTGGGCGGCTGAGTCCATTTCTTTGAGCCGCTTGTGAGAATACTCTGAGCAGGGGATTGGACTAGATGACCTCCTGAGATCTCTTCCAACTCTAATCTTCTATGATTCTATGACCTGTGGCTGGGTGTTTTAAAATTGCCAGCATTTGAGTAGCGCCTCAGGCTTTGCGTATTTTAGGAATTTCTATAGCAACCATTGTTCTGCTGTCTGGATATAGCCACTGAGAAGAGATGAAACTAGAACTAGATTCCCATGCTCACCTGAAATGGAATCTGGATTCGCTGGTAGGAGATGGAACCAGAACTGGATTCCTGTACCCACCTGAAAAGGAGTGCAGGGTCCTGATTCTCAATTCCAACTGGTGCAGAAAGTCGGGGAGCAGCAAATGTTGCTTTCTCTCCCTGAATTCTGAACCAGCCAGGATTCTACCAATTGTCAGGCTTAAGTTAGGGAACCCAACGGGCTGCTCATGTCATGTCAGATGAGGTTATGCTCTTTCTTGAACAGGAAGTGTTAATTTAAGGAAACAACTGCGACGGCAGTTATAAACAAACAGGCTTCTACATAACTTGAGTGCCAGCGTTGTCTCCCTTGTTTACCAGGGACCACATGCTGTTTGAACTCTAACACAGAGGGGCACCTAGTGGCCTAACGATATAATGCAACTAAACATATTACAGTTCCAGCAGCTGAGAAGAGCCAGCGTGCAGTGGCATTACAGCTATGCCCCCTTGTCTCTCCCATGCTCCCTGCAAGGGGGTGGCATAGATCCAGGGCCTGCAAGGGTGTTGCATAGATCCATTATTCCAGCTCTGTGCTCCCCCCCCCCCATTGTATATTCTCCAATGGCCAGATCCCCAGACTTAATGGGCCAGTGCAGCATAAAAGTGTCATAATGCGAGTCCCGGTTATGTCCTTGCTAATGAGTAACTCAGAACCACACTGACCACTCAGGAATCAGATGCCACATTTAAGCACCACTGTACCATGTCTCTTCTGCTGGGATCAGTTGCCCACCCCTGTGATGATGTGACATGGTGAGGGCTATATGGGGCTAGTAAACGGAACCCAGAGAGACTGATACGTCCCAGCTAACCGCAGTGCCCTCTAAGTGGCTGCTCCTCTGCTTAATCTGCAGATATTTTTCTTTTTGGAAGGAAGGGAGGGGTCAGTACTTCTCCATTATCCTGAGAATGAAAGAGGGTTAACACATAATGGCCATTAGAGAACTCTGCCAGCTGCTTCGTCTGTTGCTCATTCAATAATTCCCTTAATGTTTTGTCCTAATGGAGCAAATGATGGTTATTATTTTATTTTATCAAGATCACCTATTGCATAAAAAGGAGGAGAGGGAAAATGGCCAAGAATGGACATGGAGCTGCTAGCTGGCTCCCATTTATTTATTTTTTGCTCTTGGCATGCAAGGTTTAGAGGACCGACACAGTCAGCAAAATTGAGCTCATCTCTCTCCAGCTTTATCTGTGGGCTGCAGCAGCAATGGACCCTTTGTCTGGCTTATCTGGGTAGACTGTGAGCATTTTGGGGCAGGGACTGGCTTGAAGGGCTTGTCTATACAGGGCAGGATTCTGTCGCTATGGATACCAGTATGATTAAACTGGGAAAATTCTGCCAGTAAAAATTGCCCCATGCAGACACGGCTTCACTTGCTGTGTGTACAGTACACAGTGCAATGGGACCCTGATCTCAGTTGGCCCCTCTAGGCTCTATTGTAATGTCAATAGCAATCCAGTCTTTTCTTGTCTTTTGTTAAGTCACACACTTCATTTCTCTAAGAGCCCCTGGGACAGTCTCCAAAGATTAAGAGTGCTAGTGCTCACATCAGCCGGAAACATGACTTGAGGAAGAGCTCAGTGTGAGCTCGAAAGCTTGTCTCTTTCACCGACAGATGTATTGGTCCAATAAAAGATATCACCTCCCCCACCTGGGCACTGAAAAAGTTGCCAGTAGGGGCGTTTGCCTACAATAAATCTGATCTCTGCTTTCAAAGACTACATGAAAAGAAATATATAAAGAAGATTGGTTTCTCTCGCTTTCAGGTAACTGCTTCAAAGCTGGCTCCGCTTGGCCCTACCGTCCTGATTCAGCAAAACATTTAAAGCTTGCACTTAACTTTAAGCGTATGTTTTAGGTTCCCTTGAAGTCAATGGGAACTAAGCACGGGCTGAAGTGTTTTGTTGAAGGGGGCTGGACTTCAGCACATGCATAAAGTCAAGTGGAAGGGCTTGGCTGAATTGAGGCCATAGTGTCTAACCAGCACCTACAGACTGCAGTCGTATCTGTCCTGGGCAGTGTTAAAATTGATCCATTGAGTGGGTGAGTTTGAACTATCAGCTGTCTGTTCTGTACCAGTCCTGTGGATTATAAATACAGGATTTCACTCCCCCGGGCCAACATGGACTCTTCATGGACTCTTTTCATGAACATTCTGTTTCCTTAAAAAAAAAACCAAACCCAAAATGAGTTAATACTAAAATACATCAACATGATTTAAGGACTGTTTCAGTTTTGGTTCTTTTTCAGTAACTTACCCTTGCGTTTGAATGGAAGCTCCCCATGAGGCGAAGCCAGGCTCTTGGGATTTGTGATTTATATGCTACTTTCTGTATTTTGATGATCGCAGGCTCTCCTGGCTGATGCAGGGCTGTGATGCACAGACTTTTCTTTATTTTCTTTTGCCAAGAATTCCTTCCATTTCAAATGAGCCAAGAAAACAACCCCCCACCCGCGCACAATTACTCTGGCATCTCTGAGGATAAATGGGATTAGATGTATTTATTCACATTTACAAAGCACCTACACAGCACTCTCGGTGCTGCACAAAAATTTACAGCGCCATAGAGCAAAGGACCCCAAATGGACATTCACATTATCCCCCACCACAAATCCCCCTCACAAATGGTTTTGTCTAAAAGATACCTTCCAGTTCACATGGGAATTCATTCACTCCAAGTCAGCACATTATACATAGCAGGTGTGCACTACCCTCGTTTTACAGATGAGCGGGGAAAAAGAAGTACAGCGAAGTGAAGCGGCTTGCCCAAGATCAGACACTGAGTTAGTGACGGAGCTGGGAGCAGAACCCAGGATTTCAGCTCACTCTACTACCCGATGTTTCCTCACCTCACCCAAACAGCTAAGTCAAGTGAAAGAAATTCAAGGTCCATTCCAGTGGGGCCTGGAGGAAATCTTTAACCAGTCCCAGCTCTGCTCCCATTGACCTTCTCCACAGAAAGATTAAGGGCCCTACTACTACCAGTAGTTAAGGGAGTTCCCCTTTAGCTCAAGTAGCAGGTTGTCTTGCTGGGATGGCAGGCAGTGTAATGTGTTAATGTCTGAAAGGATCATGATCTTGTGCTGTCGGCCCTGTCTCCCCCCCCCGTTTCCTACACTCATACATCCTGTGTCTATGTCACAGGGTGGCTGGCCCCTGTGATTAACATGGGTCCAGCGCCTCTGTGCCAGAGCCGGTGCTCCCACCTGAGCCAGTTAAGGAGATGGGGCCGGGTGCCTGGGCTAAAAAGGGTCAGGGGGAATTTCAGTGATGACAGAGCTAGAAGGGGAGCTAAGGACTGAAATGAGAGGGAGCAAGGGTCTCCTGCCGTGGTCCCTGAGGAAGAGAGTTAGGGCTGGGTAAGAAGTCCCAGCTGAAAGGTTTGCTTTTCCTTTGGGAGAAGGCAAAGGCGGCAGGCCAGACCCTGCCTCTCCTCCAGCTGCCCAGACAATGGGAAGGGGCAACACCTCACGGAGGAGAGAGTGTGCCCAGCTTAAAGCTGGGTGGAAGATTATTGTTGTGTTTTGTTTTTTGGAACGTTGTTGTCAAGGTTTCTTCCCCACTCTGAACTCTAGGGTACAGATGTGGGGACCTGCATGAGAACCTCTAAGCTTAACTACCAGCTTAGATCTGGTTTTGCTGCCACCACCCAAATTATTTATGAGTCATTTGGGAAACTCTGTCTACCTCCCCCCCAGAATATCTCCCTCCCAAGTACTATAACCCTTCCCTGGGTAGCCTTGAGAGACTTCTCCACCTGGTGAAGTCCTGAATTTCCTGGTGAACACCGATCCAAACCCTTGGATCTTAAAACAAGGAGAAATTAACCATTCCCCCTCCTTTCCCCCACCAATTCCTGGTGAGTCCAGATCCAATCCCCTTGGATCTTAAAACAAGGAAAAATCAAGCAGGTTCTTAAAAAGAAGGCTTTTAATTAAAGAAAGAAAGGTAAAAAATCATCTCTGTAAAGTCAGGATGGAAAATAACTCTACAGGGTAATCAGATTCAAAGAGCCCAGAGGAACCCCCTCTAGCCTTAGGTTCAAAGTTACAGCAAACAGAGGTAAACCCTCTAGCAAAAGGAACATTTCTGCACCTCTTCCTGCTGCCAGTTCCCCAGCTCTCCCGTGGATAGACCAACCTCTGGAAAGTGCCCGGCTGAGCTGCACGGTAGAACTGCTGCATACGATTGTTACTTATTATCCCACACCACTGATTTCCTGACGGTGCTCTGCCTCTTCCATCTTCTCCAGTCCCGTTTCCATTACACCAGCGTGCTTGAAGGAGACTAAAACAATAGTGGCTGCCATTATCACATGCATTATTCAGACTGTTGCCTGTGCCAGGAATAGTGGGGTTTCCATGGAAATGTAGAGCTCAGTTTTGCCCTGGCCTAAGAAGGCACAATTACCATTGAAGGGAACTCCCAGTGGATTCTGCTCCTGATTATACCAGGCATGATTTTGGCCCCAAGGGCAGATCTTCAGCTGGTATATATTGTCATTGCCCCATTGAATGGAGCTATGATGATTTAGACCATCTAAGGAACTGGCCTATGTTTTAAATGGGCACTGCCAGTGCAGGTAGGCTCAGTTTTCCCCATCTACTTTACCCTCCCTTTGTGAAGTGCTTGGAGATCCCGGTCTGATCATGAAAGGCGATCTGCTGAGGTCGCTTGGGAGTGTGGCATAGTAGGATTTCCCTGTGCTCCATCTCTGCACCCTTGAGAGGAAGGTGCAGCAGGACAGCGTCTAGGGCCCGGTGGGGCAGAGTCCCGAGCCCAGCACCCAGTGTTTGTAATTGGAGGGCTGCCTGCTGGGGAAGGAATTTGGCATTTTTACGGCACCGTTACGCTGTGTTTGGAAACGTGACAGTTCCTGGCGGCTGCAGGGCTTGTTGCAGGGCTTGTAAGAAAGCTGGGGATTAAAATTTTTTACACCTGCCCTTTTAAGTGTATAAGACCCCGAACTATAGTGTCAGCAGCAGGCGTGACTTTCAGCTCGGCCTGGAGTCAGACTAGTGGGCGAGAGGTGAAAGTCATCCAATCCCCTTTGCCGCTCCCCCTGGGGAATGCATTCCCTGCCGCCCTGGCCATCCAGCTGGAACAGAAGCCGCTGATCTCCCTGTCCATGTAGATCTGCCTCCCGGAGGCTGGCTGCATTTCTGCTGCCTCCAGCCATGGCTTTGAACCCTGCTTCTGTTCCCTTCCCTAGGGGGGCATGATTGCCCTGCTGCTCTCCATCCTGTGCCTGGTGATGATCCTCTACACCCGCCGGCGTTGGTGCAAGCGGCGCCGGGTGCCACAGCCCCAGAAGAGTGCCAGCGCGGAGGCGGCCAACGAAATCCACTACATACCCTCAGTCCTGATTGGGGGTCACGGACGGGAGAGCCTGCGCAACGCCCGCGTGCAAGGCCACAACTCCAGCGGCACGCTGAGCATCCGCGAGACCCCCATCCTGGACGGCTATGAGTACGACATCACTGACCTGCGTCACCACCTGCAGCGCGAGTGCATGAACGGCGGGGAGGACTTCGCTAGCCAGGTCACCAGGACGTTGGATTCGCTGCAGGGCTGCAATGAGAAGTCTGGCATGGATCTCACACCAGGTTGGGGGACGAATGGTTTACCCTCCGTGTGCTTTGCTGTTCCTATTTGTATGGGCTCAGCTGAGTACTGAAACCGAGTCCTCTCCCTGTGTGTATTGCTGGCATTGGGCTACAGTGGAATACATATACACAGAATACTCCTCTGCACCCCTTTCCCGTGCAAGTTTGATTTGATCCCAGACCGTGTGGGGCAACCTCTTTTGGGGTTCCCTTACGCATGGGACAGCTGTGAGTATGTTCCCCTGGGTATTCTTGTAGCCACGGCTTGGGGCCTCCATGCAGCCAAATCTAGCAGCGCATCTTCCACTGCATGTGATATAGGAGAGATAAGAGGTGGTGCTGAAATGCAGAACCTTGATTCCAGCACAAGAATCTCTGTGCCTGCACCTTCCTTCTCCCTGAACAGAGGTTTCAGTAAGGGGTCAGATGGAAGGGGAAAAATGTGGTGGTATTCTGTCCCAGCTCTGTCCTCATCCCCAAGCTCCTGCCACAGTCCCAGGACCACTGGGTCCATTTACAAAAATGATCAGCAATGAGATAGTTAACGTTGATGTTTACATTGTCATCAGTAGTCTTCAGTGTCAACACCACCTTGATGCAAATGGGACTTCTCTTGGATCACAAGACCTAGTGACAACATAGTTGTCCCCTGATCAGGTTGCAAAGTGGCTACAGGTTGTATAGGTGGAATCTAAACTGTATTCCTGGGAAGTCCAAGGGTGAGATTTCCAAATCTGCCTAAGGGATTTGCCTGCCCAGTTTGTGCAGTGAAAATCTCTTATGCAGCTTTGAAAATCTCAACCTGAGCCCTGTAGAACTCATCAAGATGATGCTGAATGAATTGGGGCTTCTCCAACACCCAGCCTAAGATGTAGTTTTTCTCAATGGGGCGAGCTTTAACCTTCCTCCTTGTCATCCCTGGCTCTTCCCAAGTGATTCCTTCCCTTCCTCCACGCTACAGGCCAGATAAGGAGTTTCTCCCTGCTTGTTGGATCTCATCCTGGTAGCAATGCATTGGCAGGGCTGTGGAGCTGCAATAGGTGGGCATGCTGCTGGTCAGAACGGAGAGGGCTCTCCAGAGCCTGGTTTGAACCAATTTTGTCAGCCCATGCACCTTTGAAGTGGAAGAAACCTCAGTTTCAGCCCCTGCTCTCTTGTCCCCCATAGGGACCCTGGTCAATTTCACTGGCCGGGCCACCATCCAAGGTGTCACTAGTGTTCTCACCCAGATGCTGGGAAAGGAATTGGATCCTGAGAAATGAATTCTCTCTCTTTCTCTCTCCCTCCTTTTTTTGTCTTTTCTCTGAAAGTTTTTGCCTTAAATTCTTCCTGCTCAGGAAGCGACAATGCCAAGCTGTCCTTGATGAACAAGTACAAGGATAACATCATCGCTACCAGCCCTGTGGACTCCAACCACCAGCAGGCTACCCTGTTGTCTCACACCTCCAGTAGCCAGCGGAAGCGGATCAATAACAAAGCACGAGGTACCCTGTGATTCCCTAGGGCTGGGGGAGGCTGTGGGGAGTTCTGTTCACCAGCGGAGCTCAGGCCTTGTCGGATCGAGGATTTTGCCTTCCCACCCCATCCGGTGATGTGCAGGCAAAGCCACAGTCCCCCAGTTTCCGGCAGCAGTAGGTTCTACCAATACAAATAGCAGCGTTGTTCATCTACAGCAGGGGACTGAAAACAGGGCAGGTCCCCAAGGTAGAGTTCATGATTTTCCTCTGTAGGGGAAGGGAGCACTTTGTGTTACCTATAGCAACATCCTCTGACCACTTAAGAGCCAGCATTGGTGATAGCGGTGGGCAGAGCTCAAAAGATCCTGAGGTTGGGTCACCTGGGCAGGTGCCTGTGCCTCTGTTTCCCCTCCCACCCCTTGTCTATTTAGATGGTAAGCTCTTCAGGGCAAGAGCTGACTCCTAGTGTGCGTTTGTACAGCACCTGGCGCAATGAGGCCCTGATCTCTGGCATTTCTGCAGTGCAAGTAACAACAGCAACGAGAGACGGCAGGCGGATATGACGGGGGCAGAGGTGGGGGGAAAACGTGCAATTGTTGGAAGTGATTCTGTCATCTGTTAATTGTAGCTGGCTCAGCGTTTCTGAACCCTGAAGGAGATTCTGGGACAGAGGCTGACAATGACCCCCAGCTAACGTTTTATACGGACCCATCCCGGAGCAGGCGGCGCAGCAGAGGTATGTGTGTGTGTGTGTGTGTAGGTGGGGGGAGAATGGAGGTTGAGAATCCAAAGCAGATGTTCCTACAGGGGCTAGACCTGGGTTGTGTCTAGTGGTGTTTTCACATAGCAGGATTATATCCAATGTGAAGATGAGAAGAAATGGAGAGTTAGGTAAGTGCTCAGGGCCAAACCCTGATCCTATTGAAGTCAGTAGCAAAGCTCTTGTTGACTTCATCAGGGCCAGGATTAGGCTGTCAGTCCAGCTGTCTGGTTGCAATACCCCTATACCAATAGTCTTATAATTCCATTTCCTTCCAGATATGTAACCCAGACTGAGGGGGCATCCTCCTTGTGGGGATGTCCGAATTCTGTTTTGTCTCATCAAGCTTCTTCAAATGGCTGTGCCGCAAAAGTGCAACGTTGTAGGTTCTACATGAACATTGGCTATGGGCATGATTTTCCATTGGTGTGATGGCGGTCAGAACTGAAAATCAAACTAGAATCAGGAAGTGTTGATTTCTAATCCCTAGCCAGTCCGCTGGCCGCATGGAGCTGTTTGGGAGATCTTTTCAACTGAGGATGAAATACATTCAAATTTTGCTGCTGGCATCTCTCAGGATTTGTTGTATATTAATGAGTAACGGGCTTCAAAGCCTGGCTTGTTAGCCCCTGTGCCTCCCTGTTCGGTGTCTTACTGCTGTTATTTTAATAAAACCATCTCCAGCACAAAGGGGAAACCAGATGGAAAGATTCTATAAATACACTGTACCTCACCAGCGATGTGCTGTATATAAACATAGAGAAGGCAGCTGTGCCTGGCTTAAAAGAAGGAAGAGAAATGATTATAAAAACCAAATGTTTTTCTATATCAAAGTAAAACGAGGCTGAGCTGTTAACCGATAACGTTGTCCCTAGCTAAAATGAAGGACTAGTTTTCTCTTACCATCAGCTTCTCTCTCGGGAACTGTAGATTCTCTTCCCCGCCCCCCAATGCACCCTTTGTAGCCTTCGCAGTGATGCTCACAGCCTGTCCTGCTGTTCTCTCCTTGGGACACCTGAACTTTTAAAATGAGCACTCAGCCTTTTATTCTTTGCATAGGTTCTTAGATTGCAGCAAACAACGTGACTGACGTCTGTCATGTGTTGTTTGTTTTCTCGTCCCCTCCCCAGTGGAAGAGGTGTGCAGTGGACACTTCTTGGTTTGGTGAGGTTGTTGCTTTTGGGGGTTTTTTATAAACATTTCTCCGTGTTTGTTGTAGAGAAGGCAGGTCGAAGACTTGGAGTGGAAGGTGGGGAGCTTTGTGATGGTCCGTAGTTTTGTGATGGTCAGTAGTTCCTGGGGAGGTTCATTCCGCAGTCTTAGACTGGTGCCCAAGACATTTCTGTCTGCTACACAGACATGCTTTACCCTTCTTGCAGGGAGTTCCGGCATGCCTGAGGAATAGAGTTGTAGACCACAGTCAGCATCCCTGAGCTTTAGACAATCATTTAGCTGTCCTATGCCCAGATCATGGAGTGCCTTGGAGATAAGGACAGGGACCTTGAGCTTGACTTGCTATTTTCTGGGAAACCAGTGTAGAGAGTAGAGGACAGGTTTGACGTGCTCGTGGTTTCTGTGTTGCTTGTGTTTCTGAGGAGATGCGCTAAGGTGTCTTTACTAGGTGGAGTTTCCTTAAAGTGCCGCAGGCTTTCTGCCCAAGTATATCACATTGCTGTAGTCATGCCAAGAGGTAATTACGGTGTGAATAGCATGTCATTGTCTGCCAGGATGGGATGGAGTCTCGTAGCCAACTGGAAATGGAGGAAGCATTACTCATGGATGCTGTTGTGTGATTGCTTAGCATCAGCGAGGAATCCAGGAGCACTCCGAGTCTAGGAACTGAACTGACCAATTGTGGATGTGTACCTTGAACCAAAGGAGACAGCACTATGGCTGTGAACTCTTCATACTGCTCTCCTCTTCCCACCACTAGCTTGCTCCGGTGCATCTTCAGCCAGTTGTTCTTCACTTACGAGCTGATCTCATCCAAGCACTGGGCTATATTGGTGGTAGCGGTGTGGTCGTGTGTGGCGAAGGGTAAGTAGAGCTGTGTGTCTGCATATTGCCGGCACTTGCGTCCATATCATCTGACTCGTTCACCTAGTGGTTGCATGTAAAGGCCCAGAGAGAGAATGGGTCCTGATGGAACTTAACAAGCGAGGGGTCTGGTGGTGGAGGCATGCCAGAGTCTCCAGGCGGCTGGCTGAGGCAGGAGCAGATGCAGGCTGGAGTAGGGGCATGGAAACAGGCATGGGTAGAGCAGGAGCCAAGCGCTGAAGCAGGGACAGTCTGTTGAAACTACCAGCGGTGGGAATGCTTCTGGCCAGATAGTGACGTCAAGCAGACTGGAGAACCTGCTTCCTTTAGGAGCCTGTATACTTGCCTTGGGGACACCTGGGTGGGTCCTTGCTTGTGGATTGGCTGAAACCTTGTTGAATGGCATGGAGCCTATCCCAGGACCTGCAGGTAATTGCCTCTGATGACTCTTCTCACTGTCTGACTCAGGGGTGACACCCCAGGCTTAAACAGACTCAGGCTCAGAAGTATCACAAGGAGCAGTTCCCCATCACATCTCGCTGGGTGCCTCCCTCCAGGAAGGACCCAGAGCATCCTAGTGCATTACTCTGGAACCCTGCCACACCTCTCAGGCGGGACAGCAGAATCTCGTGGTCCACATGTCAAATGCTGCGGAGAGGTCCCAGGAGGATGAGAGTGGATGTCTGCCCTCTATCCATTGACAGCAGGAGATTTTCCATCAGTGCTGCTAAAGTGGCTTCAGTTCCATGTCCTGGCCTGAATCCAGATTGTGCTGGGTCTAGAATATTAGATTACCTAGTAGTCAGCCTTCTGCTACCTTCTCTATGAGCTTGCTCAGGAACGGGAGGTCTGATACTGGGCGGTAGTTGACTAGGACTGAAGTGTCCAGGGTGGATTTTTCAGCATTGGTTGGGCTACTGCACGTTTGAAGGAGGAAAGGAAAATTCCTTTTCTGTGTGAGGCGTTGGTGGTTTCAGTCAGGACCGGTGCCGGTTGCTCCTGACTGTTTCACAAGCCAGGAAGGGGATAGGCAGGATTCACAAGTTTTGGGTTGAGACTCTGTTTGGGTCTCCAGAACTTCCTGATGAGAGAATGTGCTAAAGTCTAGGAATGCAGGAGGGCTGTTTGTTGATGGGTATTTTTCTCCTTGTCTTCCTTTCACTGAATATACAGGCAAATATCGCTGTTTTTAAAGTCAAGGCATTTCTCTCTTCTTTTATTTTCTTCTTGGGACAACTGAACTTGTGAAATGAGCACTCAGCCTTTCAGTCCACTCCATTGGATGAACCTAAGACTTCACTTCCATTGCAAGCAAATCCCCGTCTAGAATCCGTTAATTGACTGATTTCTCTTTCCCCCTAGGAAAAGTTCTAGACTGAAATTTCCATAAGATACCTGGTGATGGGCATGGAGGCCACATAGCATACCCTGGCATGTGCCTGTTCAGCTTCACCATATTCACCACCGGATTGCAGCAATTTAAAGATGCAGCAGGTCAAATTCAGAGCAGGAATCATTTGAGGCAGGTCCCTTTGATAAAGGGCCTTGCGCAGGCTGACTCAATCTTTCACCATTCTGAGACAAGTGAACTCAGCACAAGTTTTCTCAGTGCGTGAGTCCTTCAGATGAGAGATTAAAAGCCTTGGATGTTAAAGATCTCGTGGCGCCTATTCATGGCGAACTGAATCGAAGAAAATTACCAGAAAGAAAAACAAATTGAATACTCTATTTCTCTTCTTTTTACTGAATACTCGGCCATGTATCTCTGACCTGCTGGAAAATGAAGGCATTTACAGTGGTCTTTTAGAATGCATTGATGCACCCAGCAGTGTTGTGAAAGAAACTGAACTGTTATGTGTGCAGTAAAATACAGACAGTTGACGAAGTGAAGAATGATCCTCCATAACAACATAATGGGCCAAATTCTGCTCTTTGATGTGTATAAATCCAAAGTGGCTCCATCGAACGACTTCATTGGAGTTGCTCTGGATTTCCGGTCATGAGGATGAGAGCAGAATTTGGACCAGTGTGCTTTTCAGAAGAGTTTGTGGGGGAGGGAAAGACTGATCTCCCAAAACATCTCCTCCCCTCACTGTAGGGCAGTGTGCTGGTTGTCCACCTTACTGCTATGCTGCCTCCCAGAAGTGGCTGCATTTCAGGGATGAAATAGTGGTATATGATGTAGTTTGTGAAGTACGTTGGCGTGAGAGGCGCTATACGGGCCTAAGACAGAATTCTGTTTTGTGAAGCCAAACCAGCTGGTTCCTCTAGCAACATGGGTCCTGTGACTCTTAGCAAAACAGCATCTTTTGAGCCCTATGTGCCTGCAGCCCTTAGGACCGCTCGCACAGCTCTGAAAGGTTCTGAGAACTGTGAAGCCTCGGGCTGTTAAAGCTTCAGGTTTGATTGTGCTAGCTTTCTCGCAGCTCAGAGTTGCCTCTTCCCCTGCCAGGGCATTGTGCCAACTGTCAGAGAGACAGTAGGTCAGAAACTGCAGGATGCCCGACACCGTGGGGGCGGACAGCGGCTGTTGCTTCTGAGTGTATGTTTGAGATAGGGACAGATCGACCAGCTTTCCAAGCCCGGAGTTAAACGCTCCGTGGAATGCCGTTCATTCCCGTGGGAACGTGAGTCTGCAGACGTATGGGCTAATAACCAAGAACTTTCTGCTTGTGGAAGCAGTTTCAGGGCACAGACACTTTGAAATCAGCAAAGCTGCCCTCCCTCACCACCCCAAACAAGACAGGGACTAATGCAAACTCTGAGGATTGTGATCCCTTTGATCCTCCAAGGAGTGAGGGTGGTTGAGAGGTGAGGGTTTCCCTGGGAAGACGAACCCTTCAGGGTATTCTCTGCTCTGTTTGATCAGGAGGTGGGAGTGGGGGACATAGGGAGCTCTTTGGATTGTGTTCTAGAGGTGATAGCATAAGTGACTGCTGCTGTGGCTCTGACGTCTCTGCCGTCGGTCTCTTTGTTCGGTGCTGTTCCAGTGGGCTCGCCGAGAAGTCCCGTCAACAAGACCACGCTGACCCTGATCAGCGTCACCAGCTGTGTGATCAGCCTGGTGTGCTCATCCCACATGAGCTGCCCGCTCATCGTCAAGATCACCCTGCACGTCCCGGAGCACCTCATTGCCGACGGTGAGAGTGCCCCCCCTCCGCCTGCACAGCTCTGCCCTCTGACCCTCAGGCAGGGAGAGTCGGCCAGGGGAAATGCCAATCCTGCTGGGTATGGAGCTGCCCAGCCCAACCCTCGGCGTCGCGACGGGTGGATGGTGCATCGTGATGCCAAACGTCGTCATGTCAGGACTAGGGTTGCCAACTTTGGTTGGATGAATTCCTGGAGATTTCATCATATGACATAATCTTTAATTTAAAGATTAATCTTTAATTCCTGGAGACTCCAGGACAACCCTGGAGGGTTGGCAACCCTCAGGACTCATCATGAAGCTGATGGCCGAGGAGAGCCTGCTCTTTGGGAACCCCATCTGAAATCATGGGCCACCACAGGGGGAAGGGCAAGGCCAGGGAAGCCCCTGTTCTGGGACATCATCCCCAGAGCACAGGGCTGCTTGTGTGGGGAAGGGTTATTCCAGTTATAATTGAAACTGGCCTGTGGGATGCCTATAACTGGCTTGCGGGAAGTTTGGGGGCTGAAACTGGTTTGAGGGGAGCTCTGTGTCCCAGGCCTTCCAACCTGTGTTTCTCTTGCAGGGAGCCGCTTTATCCTGCTGGAAGGCAGCCAGCTGGATGCCAGCGACTGGCTAAACCCTGCCCAGGTCATCCTGTTCTCCCAACAGAACTCCAGCGGGCCCTGGGCACTGGACCTCTGTGCCCGACGACTTCTTGACCCGTGTGAACACCAGTGTGATCCAGAAACTGGTAGGCAGGGTCGGCGGGGATGCCAGGGTAACTTCCCTCACCAGCGGCACAGACTCCTGCTCGCTGATCTCTCTGGGTTCGGCTGCACCCCCTGGATTTACTAGCCGGTCTGGAGATTGGCTGCACGGGCTGACTCAGCCATTTATAGGCTGGTGGACTGTGTGATAAGCATCCTGTGCCAGCCCCATAGTCCAGTTAGCCTGTTTGTTTTGTGGCTAACATTTTTGGCACATACCTGGAGACTTTGCTGGGTCTTGGTGGCCCAGGTCAGAAAAGAGTTCAGTGATTTGCATATTTAAATTACATCCCTGATTTTCCCTCCTCCCCATAATTGATTATTCACTGCAAGAGAATCCCTTCTTTCCGTCCCCTTCCCCAAAGTGCTTGTGAAGAAGGCGCTGAGACGGCACAGACCCAGGGGTAACTGCGATCTGAGAGAAATCCATGCATTCCCCAGATGAGTTTTTCATGCCACGTAATGGCAGCTGTATGGCTAAAGCCCCATGTAACACTTTGAAACTCTGCTCGCTATTGTCTTGCTGCCCCCCCTGGAGAAATATAAAAACTGCAGGACTGATCTACAGGGTGAGATAAGGATTGAATGGCAACCGTCACTCAGGGGCTATAGCTTGCCCTCGATCCTCCTCCGTTTCCTTTCACCTATAGCTGTAATTTGGCCACGCAGAGCTCTAATCTCAGGGGGTCTAAAGAAGAACATGGAAGAATTTGGGTGTGGACGTGGTGGAAGTGCAGTGGTCCCACCTGCAAAAACGGGGTGAAATAACCAGCACGCATCATTTACTGTCTGCCAGTGGGCACAATGCTATTGCAGGGATACGGGGATACTGACCAAACTACCGCTGCGCAGGGGAACCCAGGGCCTCTGTGGCTGCCTGTACTGAGACCTGCTGTGTGGAACCAACACTGTGCTCAGTGCAGATGCCAAAGAGTCTAATCGTAGAAAGGTAGGGCTGGAAGGGACCTCAAGAGGTCATCTAGTCCATCCTGCCGGGCTGGACTAAGTATAGGGTCATGGGTAGAGAAGGCAGTCCCTGAGATGAGGTTACTGAATGTTTAAACTGAATCCAAAGGGGAGCAGGGCCCTGGCCCTAGTTGTGTGCTAGCGGTGGGTTCTTTACCCTTGCACAGTGGGTTTGTGGGCATGAGCTGGAGTTTGCTCCTCTGCCGGGCTGCTGCTCCATGGCTCATATCTGTGATCCTGCTGCGGTGGTACTCATTCCTTCCCCCTCTCTCTACATCTGCCAATGGCACCGGGAGTGGCTGGTGTGTAAATTGTCCACTGACATTGGGACGTAAAAACCTGCAGCTGGGGAGATGAGGGGAAGCAGTGAATCAACACAGCCGCCTCTGCCAGCGAGGCTCCTGGGGGGGCCACGTCCGCAGGCTGTACTGCTGCCTCTGACAGATCCCCAGGAGGGGCAGCGACAGAAGCTCTGCTTGACTTCCCCCAGGCTGAATCCACCTACCAAGGCCATTCATGCCTTGCCAGTCCAGGGACAGGGAACCCGGCCCAGTGAGGGCAGAGGGGGAGGGGTAACCAAAGCCAGAGGAGCTTTTCTAGGATGAGATTTTCACAAGCATGCGGTGTTGGCCTAACTCTGCTCCCATTGATGGGAGTTTTCCCGCTGAAGCCAATGAGAGTAGTGGGAGGTCAGCCCTGAGCACTTGGAAAATCCTGTCAATGTAATATGTTGAAATTCAGCACCTTAACATTGCTTTGCTGTTGATTTATCAGCTTATGGGCCAGATCCTCCGCTGATGTAAATCAGCGTCGCTGCCTGGAAGTCAGCTCCATTGAACTTCCTGGAAGTGGATTGAACTCAGCGGAGATCTGCCCATTTACACTACCTGAGGATCTCTCCGGCCATCTATCCATCCCATTTATAACACACGTCATCATGCCAGGCATCACAAAAACACGTGTAATCCACACACTGTGATGTGTCCCTAGCCTCTGTTTGCCAGAAGCTGGGAATGGGCAACAGGGGATGGATCACTTGATCATTACCTGTTAGGTTCACTCCCTCTGGGGCACCTGGCATTGGCCACTGTTGGAAGACAGGATATTAGGCTAGATGGACCATGGGTCTGACCCAGTATCTTACTTTCTTATGATGTAAATTGCAAAGATATTTGTAAGCTGACTTTGTGTGGGACACAACTGGTCTCTGTCCAGAGCAAATACCTAATAATTTCTGTAGTTCTTAGATATAGACAGACTTGAGCTGAAATCCTGGATGCACATATGCCTGAAATTGGTACATGTGAAGAAATTGGTGTTGTGTTGCAACTGGAATTCTAAATCATGTACTTCAAAGGGGAAGCAGGCAGCAGAGAGACATAAAGCAGGGACAATACGTGGTATCATCAAGTTAAGTGGTGGCAAGGAGATGGGGCTTGTCTACACTGTGAAGGCTATAGCAGCTCAGCTGTGGCACCAGAACTATGCTGCTGTAACCCTGTAGTGGGGAGGCCGGCTGCAGAACCAGAGGGTGGTTTCCGTTGCTGCAGGAACTTCACCTCCCTGAGCAATGGTAGCTAGGTCAGTGGACACATTCTTCCATTGACCCAGCTGTGTCTACACCTGGGTTAGGCTGGCATCGCTACATTGCTCTGGGCTGTGGATTTTTCACACTGCTGAGTGCCATAGCTGTGTCGACCTAAGTTTTTAAGTGTTGCCCAGGCTGTAGGTGCACCAAGGTGTTTATTCTTGCCACTGGTTTTGGGAGAGTGCTCTCCCCTGGTGAGGGACGCCATCCTTCCACCTTCATTGCAGTGAAAACATCAATCCCTCCCCCCCCATCACGTTTTACCTGCACGTAATGAGCGTGGGAGTCTGTTGCCGTTACTGAGCATCAATATCCAACAGGGTCGTCGTCTTTTTTTTAAACCCTCTGTTTTACTGCACGCTGTGTTGCCCAAGCGCGCATGCTGCCCCATGGCACTACTCTGTCAGATGTCTGCCCATAAAAAGCTAAGCTCACCTGGCTTTGCAGCTTCCAAAGTTGTCTCAGGGAAGCAGGCCTCCCTGCTGTCCCTGCAATTGCCTCTGTTCCTTGCCTTTTCCTCTAGTGAAATGATCAATCCCAATCGGATTACTGGCATGTGTCTCCTTTCCCCTTGTGCCTCGGCTGGGTTCATTCCCAAACATGCTTCTCTGTTCGTTTTCCCTGTTGGGTGTCATCTGATTTACATGTCACTGCCTTCCTTTCCTTGTCAGATAGAAATGGAACAGCATTTTACAACAATTAGAGACCAAACTCAGATCTCAGGGTCTGGATGTGGGTGTAAATCTGGAGTATTGCTACCGTCTCCAGCAGAGTTGCTGCAGATTTACACTGGGGTAACTTGAGTGACTATAGTTTTTGATCTGTGACGTGAGGTGATCTGCATCTCCTTGGTCACTGACCTGAATGTTTTGGCAGGAATGTTATCATGGGCCAGATCAGTGTAAACGGCTTTATGCTGACTTCAGCGGCACTGGGCCCATTGACAGCAGCTGAACACTTCCCCTCTGTTCTTCTTCGAGAGGTGTCCCTGTGGGTGCTCCACTCCAGGTGTTGGTGCGTCCCTCTTCACTTGGAGATTTTTGCAGCAGTACTCGTACCGGTCGCGCACGCGCAGAGCCTGCCCCCCCGCTCTGAGTGTACCTTAATAGTACGCGTGCGCGACCGGTCTCCTCAGTTCCTTCTCTACCGTCCCCAGCCTGAGACGGAGCTCAGCAGACTCGTTAGAGACTTTTCTCTTCCTTCATTCATATACCTTCCCTGTTCGTTAGTTTGTTACCAGTAGAAATTCGATAACATTTTCCTGTCTTTTCTCTCTAAAACTACAAATAAAATATATATTTTTCTTCGTTCCTGTCAGAGGCAGCCGCTTCCGACATGCCTGGCTCTCCAGGCTTAAGAGCTGCTCTAATTGCAATGATGCCATCCCTCTTTCAGATTGCCATTCAAAATGTATAAAATGTTTGGGGGACTCCCACATCCCCCCAAAATGTGTCCACTGCAGCAAACTTAAATCCAGGGCACGCAAGGACAGGGAGCTGAGATTAAAACTCCTCCTCCTTCAGAAATCTCTAGGGTCCGCTTCAGACCCGGGCGCCGACTTAGCTGCATGCCACAGCCCCCCAGCCTCAAAGAAAGACAAGAAGACTGAAAAAAACCAGCACCCGCTCTCACGCGCAAAGAGTTCTTCGTGAGACAAGACTTCTCCGGGCAGGTCTACAGCCTCCCTCCCGGCGCTTCCCCGTCTGAGCACTTTTGATGCGCCGGGCTCCTCCGGCGCCGTGCGAAACCCGCCTGCAGCTGCGGAAGTGGTGCCGACACATGCTGACATGCTTGACCTCCCGCAGGCTATTCTTGCTCTCCTGGCACTGTCTCCCGCTGAGCTGACTGGCAATGAAACAATGCTCAAGACACTGGTGCAGAGGAACCTTTCTTCACAGCAGATTCCTCTTGCACAGCACTCGCCTCACAGAGGAGCTCCAGCACCGCAATTTACACAGTTAAGGGACCTGCTGGTGTCACCTCTGCTTAATGCCTACTTCTCTCCAAATGCTCAGTCAGGGTCTGCACAGCCTTCCTCCAGTGATGAGGAAGCTGGTCTGTAGGGGGAGTTTTCACCATATCAAATCTCCCATCCTCAGACCCCAATCAATAGAGGTCATAGAAAAATCACCTCGTCATACTCTCAGGATCCTGCCCCGTGTGTGAACCCCTGGATGGCACCACCCATGCCCTTCCCACCACAGTGGCAATATTGGGCTCCAGGGGCATCTTATCCTTGAGACCCCACTCGCTATACCACCACAGCCAGGCGTGACACCTGCCCGCCACCGCCGGCTGACGAACCTGCCACTGATGTAAGGGTCCAGGCAGCACCATCATGACCTGCCTCTAACCCAGTAGACCCACTTGTTACGCCTGATGAAGCCCTACTGCCTCCTCCCCCGTCATCTTCAGACGACTTCTCAAAATTTCAAGATATTTTCAAAAGAGTTGCAAGTGAGTTAAGCATTAGCTTGGAGGAGGTTCCTGAACAGCACCATGAGTTAACGGACATCCTGCAACCCTCTTCTTCCTCTAGGAGTGCATTACCGATCAACGCAGCCCTTTTGGAGCCTGTTAAGGCCATCTGTCAGACTCCCATTGCAAGCCTACCAATTTGTAAGCGAGCGGACTGCAAGTACTTCATCCCTTCCAAGGGCTCTGAATTCCTTTTCACTCACCCAGCGCCAAACTTGCTGGTAGTAGACACAGTCAACCAAAAGACCAAGCACCAGTTTCCCCGCTCCACCCCATCCGACAAGGACAGTAAGCGATTAGATCTGCTCGGACATAAAGTATACGCATCTTCTGCGTTACAATTTTGCATTGCTAATTATACTGCCATTCTGGCAAAATATGACCACAGAAATTACAACAAATTCATGGACTTTATTGATGACATTCCGGAAGAAAAAAACCCAACAATTTATGGCTCTAGTATCCGAGGGACAAATCATCTCATGTACTGCTCTTCAAGCAGCCCTCGATGCAGCCAATACTGCAGCAAGATCTACTGCTACAGCAGTTGTCATGTGCCGAGGTTCATGGCTCTCCTCCTCCTCCTTTCCTTGAGAGATCCAGAGTACCATTGAAGATCTTCCCTTCGACGACGACAACAAACTCTTGGCCTTCACGATGAATGACGTACTTCACTCAATGAAGGACTCAAGGGCAACTCTCCGGTCCCTAGGAATTCAAACCCCTATGGCCAGAAGGTGACAATATAGATATCAACCTTACCAGCGCCCACGCTACCCCGCATGCACCCAGCAATTCCATAGGTCACATGAGCAACAACAACAACAGCAACGCCAGAGACTCAGATACCAGCGTCAGTAGCGTAGCTGGAGGGGTGCAGGGAAAGCAGCTGCTTCCCCTCACCAAATTTTTCAAAAGCCCGCGCCTTAGTTAGGCGGGGTTACCATGGCGCCAGCGGCGCCGCTCTGAAGCCCGGCTTCCCCCAGCGTGCTGCTGCATATCCCACCCCCTCTCACTGCCACGCCCATCAGCTGTGTCTCCCAGCAGGAGGGAGACACAGCTGATCGCGCGTCAGGGAGAGGAGGGTGAACTGAGCTCCGGCAAGACGGGCTCAGTGGGAGGAGCCGGAGGAGAGGCACTTAGCATACCCCAGCTGATCAGCTGTCTCCCCCAGCAGGAGGGAGAAGCTGATTGCCTAGGTAGGGGAAGATTAAGTACTGAGCTCCAGCAAGCTGGGATCCTGCAGGCAGGCTTTGCCGGCTTCCCCCAGCATGCTGCATTGCATACCCTGCCCCCTCCCTGCCATGCCGGCTGTCTCCCAGCAGGAGGGAGACAGACTGCTAATCGGGGAGGCGGGGAGGGGGAAAGAACTGAGCTCCAGCAAGCTGGGCTCCTGGGGAGGAGGAGAGGCTAGGGCCTTGGGGAAGAAGGGGGTCGGTCGGGGCATGTCCCCCCATAGGGGGCAGGGGCACCCACCCACCCCACCCACCAGTCAACTGTTTATGGGGCCCTTGGGGGCCCACGAGCCATCAGCTGTTCGGCCGGGGCGGGGGCGGGGGCAGTAGGGTAGCTAGGGGAGTGCTGTTTAGCTGGTTTTTGGCCACCAGCCAATCAGCGAGGGGAACTGCTCCTGGAGCAGGGGTTGAGCTGGGAGACCCCACCGGTGAGGTGCAGCCCCACCTCCTTCTCCTACCTGCTCCTTGTGGCACTGTGGCAGGCGTGCTTTCTCTGGCTCTGCAGCAGCAGCTCCTAACGTCTCATCCAACTAAAGGCAGCCAGTAGCAGCAGCTCGTAAGTGTATTTCAAAGGGGGTCTTTCTTGTGGTGAGGGTGGGGGGGACTGGAAACCCCCCAGGTGTCTGTGAGAGCCAGCACCTGGCTGCTGGTGGGATGGCCGTCTGCATGGTAGGGGGCAGGGGGCTCAGCCAGAGGCATCTCCAAAAACATCCCCTGCACCAGAGAGACTGAGAGTACCAGCCCCTGCCGGGCAGCTGGACCAGGACAGGCATGGGGGGGGGGGGGAGGGGCGGCCCCTGGGGGGGGTGGTGTCCCTGCTTGCCCAGGCAGAGACGCCTGCCTCTCAGAGACAGTGGCCATGTAGTGCGCTTGGTTCCCCCTCCCTGGCATCTGGGTGACTACCTCTTAGGGGGTATGGGGTGGAAGGGAAGAGGGGTGGGGAAGGGATAGGGGTGGGGGGGTAGGAGAGGAAAACTATCAGGGGAAATCTTCATAGCTACAACCTCTGCCTTGGGGATGTGGATGGAATTGTCTCCCAAGGGACGGCTGGAACCATCTGCTGTGCTCTCTGTGAGCTAAGGGGTGAAAACATTATATGTGTTTAGTAGTCCATGTGCTCTGGCAAACACAAGTCCAGGCACCATGTTGGGGGGCAGGGAGAGGTAGCCTGATTTTCCCTCTCCTATCAGGGGAAACCTGAATTGTCTCCTAAGGGAAGGGCTTGTCTTGTGATCATGTTGGGAGGAGGTGGGGGGGTATTGCTAAGTCCCAGGGTTGAGTAATTCTCTGGTGATGGTGGTCATTAAATTACTAATTGTCATTCACTTGCTGTACACAATGACTGGTGTCAAGTATCAGGGGGTAGCCGTGTTAGTCTGTATCTACAAAAACAACAAGGAGTCTGGTGGCACCTTAAAGACTAACAGATTTATTTGGGCATAAGCTTTCGTGGGTAAAAACCTCACTTCTTCGGATGCATCTTGCACTGGGTACTGGGAATTAGTGCCCTGCAACTCCTCCTGTTGGGCCAGTGTAGATCCTGCTGTTAGTACAGCTATTTGCAGGTGCCCTTGTGTTTAGCTGAACCGTTGGACTCAGTTTAGTGAGGATGGACTCAGAGACTGAGAGCTAAACTGACACTACTATCCTGCTGTGTGGATCCCAGTGTGCTTGTACTGTGAATTTTTGGCATGCACATGTGGCTATATTTATCTCATTGTGCTGGTGCAACTTCCTTGGTGTGATGATGACATTATGCTAAGATGAATCGTGAAAATAGTGTCCTGGTGTGATGGTCACTCTGTGCTGTTCATGTGAATCTTGCATTTTTGTATGCTGTGTTGGTGTAGTGTAGCCCTGTTGTTCCCAGGAAATTAGAGCCACAAGGTGGGGAGGTAATAGCTTTTATTGGAGCAACTTTTGTTGGTGAGAGAGAGACAAGCTTTGGAGCTTTCACGAAGTTCTTTCTTCTTCCTGAAGAAGAGTTCTGTGAAAGCTCAAAAGCTTGTGTCTCTCACCAACAGAAGCTGGTCCAATAAAAAATATTTTACCTCACCCACCTTGATTTATATTACCCCCCTCCCATATTACCTCACCCAGCTTTCCAGGAGTGAGTTTTTTTGATGACATGGGAAGTGCTCTGACTGGTCCTGACTTCTCTGTATCAGCCCCTCTAGCTTGCACTGCAGCCCAGTACCTGGGGGCTGGGTGCCTGCAGCGCTGAGACTCTGTGAGATCAGGGACTCACAGACCCAGCTGGGAGGGGAAGGGCACCTCCTCCTCGGCCTCTCTTTCTTGCTGCCTCCTTTTCCCGAGTGGCCTCATGATGCACAGAGCCAGCATGGCTAGGTGCTGCATTGGAGTCTCCCAGTGCAACCCCCCACCCCCTCTTCCCCATGCAAACCCCCAACAGACCCTGCCCACCTCTGTCAGATTGTCTCTCTCATGCGGGGGACTGTGCCCCCCCCTTGCTCCTCTGTACTGCCTGCTTCCAGGGGCCACAGATTGCAGAGCAGCCCCCTCAGGAGAGATGAGAGGGGCTGTCCCACCGGGGGCGTGCGAGCAATGGCCCCCTCACAGCGAGATGCTGCGCTGCTGCTGCCTCCATCTGGGTGGTGACCCCGGCCTGAGGAGTGCGAGGCAGCGTGAGCTGAGCATGGGGGCTGGGGGCCAGGCCAGCAAGCCTGATCACTGACACTCCAGGTGTGCCCAAGTGTGGAGCTAGTGCTCTGGGCTTCTCCTTTATTCAATGACACATCAGTAGGACTTGCTTTTTTCGTGCAGAATTTGTCTTTCAGAAAGCAAACCAGCCCCTCCCCCCCAGTCCTTTTCATTAGGATCCTGGGGGCTCAGGTCCCTTGGGGAGGCAGCATTGGGATTGCATTAAGGGGGGGTTGTGATGATGCTGTTCTGGCGGGACCCAACTGAGAGTGCCAATTCAGGACAAATTGCTAAAACAGGGCAGTTACACCCCAAGGCTGCGGTTTTTCCACCTTTAAGGCAAACCAAACCAGCCAGACAGTGAAGACGTTGGTCTCACCCCACTGGCTAACCACAAGTCACACAAGCAATTCCCTTAGACACTCCATGTTTGTCGTGCCACACCTTTGGCTCAATACCATTGTAGTTTGGGCATTTTAGGGTTAACCTGTGGCTTCCCTTTGCAAAATTCAGTTTTCTCTTTCCTCCTTGTCCTGCAGGATCAAACCCTGATTCCTCTTGCTTAACAGAATTCACTGGCTGATTGGGTGGGTTCTCTGGGCTAACAGCTATTAGCAAGTCCTTCCTCTCCCAGCCAGGCAAGTAATTTGCATTACCACAGACAGGAGCCAGTCCACCAGTTTTCATATCCTTAACTGCTATCATTTCCAAGGCTGGACTCTGTCTTAAAGAGATACCACACAAATCCAAAGAGTCTGAGGGTGAGAGTTTGCTTGCTCTCCCCTGCATCCTCAAGCATTCGGCCATAAAACTGTTCTGCTTTGAAACCCCAGTAACCAAATCTGTCCTCAGACCCTGAAGCACAGACTGCTCACTTAAAGAATCAGCATGGAGACATTCCTGTTCCCAACACCATTGTCTTCCCAACAAGCTGGCCACACACAGCCACTTGGGTATAGGGCTGCTCAACTTTCTTAACAGCTTTTACTCCATCTGAGGCCTGGTCTACACTACGAGTTTAGGTCGACTTTAGCAGCGTTAAATCGACTTAAGCCTGGACACGTTTACACTACGAAGCCCTTTCTGTCGACTTAAAGGGCCCTTTAAACCGGTTTCCTAACACCACCTCGACAAGGGGATTAGCGATAAAATCGACCTTAGGGGGTCGGAATTGGGCTAGTGTGGACGGAATTCGACATTACTGGCCTCCGGGAGCTATCCCACAGTGCTTCATTGTGACCGCTCTGGACAGCACTCTCATCTCAGATGCACTGGCCAGGTAGACAGGAAAAGCCCCGCGAACGTTTGAATTTCATTTCCTGTTTGCTCAGCGTGGAGAGCACAGGTGACCATGCAGAGCCCATCAGCACAGGTAACCATGATGGAGTCCCAGTCCCAGTCCCAGGATCGCAGAAGAGCTCCAGCCTGGACCGAACGGGAGGTACAGGATCTGATCGCCATCTGGGGAGATGAAGCAGTGCTCGCCGAACTCCGAAACAGTAAAAGAAACGGCAAAACATTAGAAAAGATCTCCAAGGCCATGAAGGACAGAGGCCATAACAGGGACGCGCGGCAGTGCCGCGTGAAAATTAAGGAGCTAAGGCAAGCCTACCACAAAGTCAGAGACGCAAACGGAAGGTCCGGGGCAGAGCCGCAAACATGCCGCTACTACGCGGAGCTGCATGCCATTCTAGGGGGTGCAGCCACCACTAGCCCAAGCGTGTTCTATGAGTCCCTCTCTGCAAACGGGGAAGCGGGTTCGGCGGACGAGGAAGATGAGGATGGAGAGAACATAGATAGCTCACAGCAGCAAGGAAGCGGAGAAACCAGTTACCCCAACAGCCAGGATATGTTTGTCACCCTGGACCTGGAAACAGTAACCCCCGAACTGACCCAAGACCCTGAGGGCACACAGGGGACCTCTGGTGAGTGTACCTTTGTAAATATTACACATGGTTTAAAAACAAGCGTGTTTAATGATTAATGATTAATTTGCCCTGGCAATCGCGGCCAGTACAGCTACTGGAAAAGTCTGTTAACGTGTATGGGGATGGAGCGGAAATCCTCCAGGGACATCTCTAGAAAGCTCTCCTTCATGTAATCCCAAAGCCTTTGCAAAAGGTTTCTGGGGAGGGCTGCCTTATCCCGTCCGCCATGGTAGGACACTTTACCACGCCAGGCCAGTAGCACGTAGTCTGGAATCATTGCATAACAAAGCATGGCAGCGTATGGTCCCGGTGTTTGCTGGCATGCAGACAACATCCATTCCTTATCACTCTTTGTTATCCTCAGGAGAGTGATATCATTCACGGTCACCTGGTTAAAATGGGGCAATTTTATTAAGGGGACATTCAGAGGTGCCCCTTCCTGGTCTGCTGAACAGAAATATTCCCCGCTGTTAACCACGCGGTGGGGGGGAGGGTTGAAGTGACCATCCCAGAGAATTGGGTGTGAGGGGGAGGGGAGTTAGTTGGGTTTGTGCTGCATGTTAAACCTGAAATCGCAGCCCCTCCTTTTACATTGCAAACCCATTTTAAATGGCACGGGTGCTTGGTATGGGAAATGAGGGCAGAACTGTTTGAAACCATCCCCACATGTTAAGAAGGTTAAAAAAGCCCAAAGACTGTATGTCTTACCATGGCTGCCTGCAAGCTGAAATCTGTGTCCTGGCACTGCGTGAGTGATCTCTCACACCAAACCAGGAGACTCTCAATATAAGAGGAAAAATGCGACCTTGTAACGAAAGCACATGTGCTGTGTGATGTTGTGAACAGCAAAATCTAACGTGAAAGAGTCTACCCATTGTTCTCTAAAATGTATCTTTTTTAACAACCTCTCCCTTCTCCACCAGCTGCAAATCTTACTCCTTCGCAGAGGCTAGTGAATATTCGAAGAAGGAAGCGAAGGACGCGTGACAAAATGTTTACTGAACTTCAGACTGCCTCCCACGCTGACAGAGCACAGCTGAATGCGTGGAGGCAGTCAATGACTGATTTTAAAAAAGCCCAATATGAGCGAGAGGAGAGGTGGCGTGCTGAATCGCGGGCTGAAGAGGAGAAGTTGCGTGCTGAAACGCGGGCTGAAGAGGAGAGGTGGCGTCAACTTGTAATCAGAAAGCAAGAGTCGATGCTCCGGCTGCTGGAGCATCAAAGTGATATGCTCCTGCGTATGGTTGAGCTGCAGGAAAGGCAGCAGGAGCAGAGACCGCCGCTACAGCCCCTCTGTAACCAGCAGCCATCCTCCCCAAGTCCCATTGCCTCCTCACCCAGACGCCCAAGAACACGGTGGGGGGGCCTTCGGCCACCCACTCACTCCACCCTAGATGATTTCCATAGCAATAAGTTTTAAAGTTTTAAATTGGAGTGTGTCCTTTTCCTTCCCTCCTCCCCCACCCATCCCGGGCTACCTTTCAAATTATCCCCCTAGTTGTGTGCTGAATTAATAAAGAATGCATGAATGTGAAGCAACAATGACTTTATTGCCTCTGCAAGTGGTGCTCGAAGGGGGGAGGGTAGTAGGGGAGGGTGGGGTGGTTGGTTTGCAGGGAAGTAGAGTTAACAGGGTGGTGGGGGAGGGGCAGAGGGTTCATCAAGGAGCAACAAACAGAAGTTTCACTCCGTAGCCTGGCCAGTCACAAAACTGGTTTTCAACGCTTCTCTGATGCGCACCGCGCCCTGCTGTGCTCCTCTAACCGCCCTGGTGTCTGGCTGCGCGTAATCAGCGGCCAGGCGATTTGCCTCAACCTCCCACCCCGCCATAAATGTCTCCCCCTTACTTTCACATATATTGTGGAGCGCACAGCAAGTAGCAATAACAATGAGGAGATTCTTTTCGTTAAGGTCTGAGCGAGTCAGTAAGCTGCGCCAGCGCGCTTTTAAACGGCCAAATGCACATTCCACCACCATTCGGCACTTGCTCAGCCTGTAGTTGAACAGGTCCTGACTGCTGTCCAGGCTGCCTGTGTATGGCTTCATGAGCCATGGCATTAAGGGGTAGGCTGGGTCCCCAAGGATCACGATAGGCATTTCAACATCCCCAACTGTTATTTTCTGGTCTGGGAAGAAAGTCCCTTCCTCCAGCTTTCGAAACAGAAGAGACTGCCTGAAGACGCGAGCATCATGTACTCTTCCCGGCCAGCCCACGTTGATGTCGGTGAAACGTCCCTTGTGATCCACCAGGGCTTGCAGCAGCATTGAAAAGTACCCCTTGCGGTTTATGTAGTCGGTGGCTTGGTGCGCCGGTGCCAAGATAGGGATATGGGTTCCGTCTATCGCCCCACCACAGTTTGGGAATCCCATTGCAGCAAAGCCATCCACTATGGTCTGCACGTTTCCCAGAGTCACTACCCTTGATATCACCAGGTCTCTCATTGCCCTGGCAACTTGGATCACAGCAGCCCCCACAGTAGATTTGCCCACTCCAAATTGATTCCCGACTGACCGGTAGCTGTCTGGCGTTGCAAGCTTCCACAGGGCTATCGCCACTCGCTTCTCCACTGTGAGGGCTGCTCTCATCCTGGTATTCTGGCGCTTCAGGGCAGGGGAAAGCAAGTCACAAAGTTCCATGAAAGTGCCCTTACGCATGCGAAAGTTTCGCAGCCACTGGGCATCGTCCCAGACCTGCAACACGATGCGGTCCCACCACTCTGTGCTTGTTTCCCGGGCCCAGAATCGGCGGTCCACGGCATGAACCTGCCCCAGTAACACCAAGATTTCCACATTGCTGGGGCCTGTGCCTTGTGAGAGGTCCATGTCAATTTCCTCATCACTATCGTCGCCGCGCTGCAATCGCCTCCTCCTCAGCTGGTCCTGGTTTGGCTTTGGCATGTCCAGGAGGCTCTGCATGTTTTCCAGGACAATGCGCGTGGTGTTCATAGTGCTCAGAATTGCCGCGGTGATCTGAGCGGGCTCCATGATCCCAGTGCTGGCTATGGCGTCTGGTCTGAAAAAAAGCGCGAAAGTAGTATCTGACGGACCAGGGGAAGAAGGGAGGGAGGGAGAGAGGGAGGGAGGGGCGAGTGACACCGCGTACAGGTACAGGGAATTAAAATCAAGAAAGGTGGGTTTGCATCAGGGAGAAACACAAACAACTGTCACACAGAATGCCCCCCCCCCCAAAGATTGAACTCAAAAGCCTGGGTTTAGCAGGAGGGAGGGGGGAAGCAAATGAATGGAGAATAAATCTATTTTTTACATCTTAAGACGACGGTGCAGCATGACTGATAGCCCTTGGCATTTTCTGGGTGCTTGGCAGCAAATACTGGGCGCTTGGCAGTAAGCCTTCAGGTCTATTGCACGATCTGATGCCCACTGCAGTATGACAACGATGGATACCAGTCGTAATATACTATCTTCTGCCCAAAAGGCAAGGGGTTGCTGCTGTGTAGCAATGTTGCCCCATCCTGCGAATAATACATCTGATAACCATCATCATCAAGGCAAGGGGGCTGGTGCAATGCAGCCCCACGGCTGCCAGCCCCATGTCTGCCAGCACCCAGATAGCCCTCGGCCTCTTCTGGGTGCTTAGCAGACAATATTGGGCACTTGGCAGAAAATAGCATACTATGACTGATAACCATCATTGTCTGCCCGGGTGCCCATGATCGACAGCCACTGCAGTACGATGACGACGGTTACCAGTCGTAATATACCATCTTCTACCAAAAGGCAAGGGGCTGGTGCAATGCAGCCCTACGGCTGCCAGCCCCACAGCTGCCAGCACCCAGATCGCCAATGAAGGCTACCAGTCATGCTGCACCGTCTACCGCCAAAAGGCAGTAAGCTGCTGCTGCTGTTTAGCAATGCAGTCCCACGTTTGCCGGCACCCGGAAGAGATATGGTGACGGTGAGCTGAGCTGAGCGGGCTCAATGCTTGGCGTGGTATGTTGTCTGCACAGGTAACCCAGGTAAAAAGGCGCGAATCTATTGTCTGCCGTTGCTGTGACGGCGGGGGAGGGGCCTGACGCAATGTACCCAGAACCCCTCGCGGCACTGCTTTGCATCATCCGGGCATTGCGATCTCAACCCATAATTCCAATGGGCGCCGGAGGCTCCGGGAACTGTGGGATAGGTACCATAGTGCAATGCGCCGGAAGTCGACGCTAGCCTCGGTACTGTGGACGCGGTCCGCCGACTTCATGCACTTAGAGCATTTTAGGTGGGGACACACACAATCGGCTGCATACAACCGGTTTCTATAAAACCGGCTTCTATAAATCCGACCTAATTCTGTAGTGTAGACATAGCCTGAGACCTTCTTAAAGCTACCCACACTGGATCTTTCAAAAGGAAAGTCAGTGGATCCATTCACAACAGAAAATTTCTGGCTGTTAGGAACTGAAACTTCCCTGATTAAATCACTTTCACACCCTTCAGTTGCAGCAAACGGCTTGAACAGATCACCATGAGGATTCCTTCCCTTAGGAGCTTCTCTATGCAACATTTCACCCTTCACAGAAATTCTTCCCTTACCCTCTTTACCTAGGGCTTGCTCTAAAGGAACACTTTCCTGAGCAGCAACAGACTTTTTCTGGGTCTTACTTACATCCAGGATCACTTTTGGCCCATCAGGCGGATTCCTACACAATCCCCTTTCAGGCAAACCCATAGACTCACTAGCTAAAAGGTTAGAAGCATTCTCCTTCCCTTTGCCACACACAAGTTCAGGAATCTTTTTCTTCTTGCTACAAGTTGCTACAAGATAGATTGTCTGGGTTAGCTTTGCTCTCCATTGAAAGACAATTGGCTACTGAAGTAGATTATAATAAAGTAATAGATAACTTTGCTAGAATGAAGCTTAGATGAAAGAGGCTGTTGTAGTGCTTCATAGATTATCATATTGTTTTGATCTTATCTCTGAAATATAAAATAAGTAAATAACACGTTTTTATTATGTTTTGATTTTATATACAATACTGTAAAACTTTTATATTTTAAATGCAAAATAACACACGTACTTATAAAACAATATCATTCTTGTGTTTTTATTTTAAGTACAAAATAAATATGTATAACAAATTTAAAAGTATGTAACTAGTAATTTGATATGGTGGCGGGTGGCGCCTTTTTTTGTGTTTGCTTCCCCTGATGTTAGAACCTGGCTACGCCACTGACCAGCGTCGCCGCCCCAATTCTTCGGTAGCGTCTCAACACCCTCCGACTAACAAGCAGATTTGAAGCCTTGGTCGAGGGTATAGAAAACAATGTTCCCACTTCAGCGCTTACACCCCATGTCCCTATTTTTGGACACTGCCTACGGCCATTCTCCCACCAATGGCAAAACATTACCACTGACAAGTGGGTTATTGAGGTCGTCACAATTGGCTATTCCATCCCTTTCATATCCTTGCCTCCACCCACCCACTCTCCCCATCCCTCTTCAGGGACCCCTCTCACGAGCAACTGCTCCTCCAAGAAGCACAACACCTCCTTCTATTAGGACCAGTGGAACTCGTGCCCGAACAACCAGGGCTTTGGAGCGGAGCCCAGAACTGGAGCGCAGAGCAGCTCTGGAGCAGTGGAGCTGCAGGTTTTTGCCTGGAGCTGGAGTGGAGCCGGAGCACAGCTCCAAAGCCCTGCGAACAACACAGAGGAAAAGGGTTTTATTCCCATTATTTCTTAACAGAAAAGAAAACCGGGGGATGGTGACCGATTGTCAGGAGGCTCAACACATTTATCAAAAGGAAAAGTTCAAAATGGTTACCCTCACCACCATAATCCCAGCGCTGGAGCAGGGCGATTGGTTTTCAGCCCTCGACCTACAAGACACCTATTTTCATGTGACTATACGTCCAGCCCACAGACGTTTCCTTCATTTTACCCTCAGCTTGACACATCTTCAATATGGGGTACTACCCTTCGGCCTATCCACCGCCCCCCTGAGTTTTTTCCAAGCTCCTAGCCATAGTCACAGCCTACCTCAGGAGACAAGGGGTCATAATATTTCCTTACCTCAACGATTGTCTCCTCAAAGCCGCAACGCTCGATGAAGCGCTTCAATTCACGCAGCTCACCGTCACTTGCTTCCTCTCCCTCGGCCTACAAATAAACAAAACCAAATCCACATTATCTCCTACCCAGCACCTGAAGTTCATAGGAACTCACCTCGATTCCCAGACGTTCATAGCATCTCTCCTGACCGCTTCAACACCATAAAACTACTGGCCACGAAACTTCGCAACAGTCCTCAGGTCACTGCTCAAGACTGTCTACAACTGTTAGGTCACATGGCCTTGTGCACTTTCATGGTCAAAAATGACCGACTATACATGAGGTGCTTCCAAGCTTGGTTGGCCACGGTTTACAGACCGAATGTACATGCTCTAAACAAGCCTCTATCCATACCCTTCAGAGTCAAAGACTCTCTCCTATGGTGGACAGTTCCCTCCAACCTCTGCTCTGGAGTCCCCTTTCTACAGGATGCTCCATCCCTCATAATGACTACTGATGCATCCCTCACAGGGTGGGGTGCACACATATCCCACCACACAGCTCAGGGGTTATGGTCTTCAACCGAAACCTCCCTACACATAAACGTCCTAGAACTTCGAGCCATACGCAACGCCTGCCGTCACTTCCTCCCATTGATCCGGAACCAAAATGTACGGATAATGACAGACAACATCGCCTGCATGTTCTATGTGAACAGGCAGGGAGGAGCTCACTCTCACTCACTTTGCACAGAGGCTATAAAGCTCTGGAATTGGTGCCTTGCAAACAACATCCAGATATCAGCCACCTATCTTCCTGGAGCTATGAATACCACAGCAGACGAATTAAGCAGACGCTTTCCCTGGGATCACAAATGGGAGATACACAACACAGTCATCAGCAACGTATTCCACATTTGGGGATACCCAACCATAGACCTTTTCGCAACTGTGAAAACCATGAAATGTCCCGAATTTTGCTCCAGAGCGGGCCTGGGCAAACATTCCCTGGGAGATGCATTCATGATCTCACGAGACTGGGACTTACTATATGCATTTCTCCCGATACCTGTCCTCCACACAGTTCTGACAAAGATACGAACAGATCGTGCCACGGTAATTCTGATTGCCCCGTCATGGCCCAGACAACCGTGGTTTCCGTTCCTCACCAGAATGTCACTTCGCCCATCAATTTCATTGCCCCTCACTCCGAACCTCCTATCGCAGCAACACGGCCGATTTCTTCATCCCAACCTGTCCATGCTTCATCTCAAAGCTTGGTTCCTACATGGTTCTCCCAAAATGAACTAGAATGCTCTGAGCAGGTTCAAAGAGTGCTCCTACATAGCAGAACACAATCTACTTGAATCACTTATCTCCGAAAGTGGAAGCGATTCATACAATGGTGCTCAACTAAACAACATCCTCCTACTTCTGTACCTCTTCCGCTCATACTTGACTACCTGTTAGACCGTAAGCAATCAGGCCTTTCTTTCAGCGCCATCAAAGTCCACTTAGCTGCTATTACAACTTTTCATGACAAGATCGACGATACCTCTGTTTTTGCTCATCCAATCACCAAGTGTTTTCTTAAAGGGCTACAATCCTTATACCCGGACATTAAACCTCCTACCCCTCTGTGGGACCTTCACTTAGTATTATCATGCTTAACTCAACAACCATTCGAGCCCCTAGCCACTTGCTCCCTCTTACACCTCTCTATGAAAACAGCATTCTTAGTGGCAATCACCTCCACCAGACGGGCAGGAGAAATAGCTGCTCTCATGGCAGACCTACCTTACACACTATTTTTCCAAGGACAAGGTTACCCTTCTTCCAAAGGTGCATTCATTATTCCACATCAATGAGCCGATACACCTACCAGCCTTCTTTCCTAAACCACATGCAAACTCTTTTGAATCCACAATGCATACATTAGATGTACGCAGGGCTTTGTCCTTCTAGCTGGATAGAACCAAGCCCTTTAGGATAGAACCAAGCCCTTCCAGACTCTGTCTCCACTGCAGAGCGCTCCAAAGGGACACCTATCTCTACCCAGAGACTTTCAAACTGGATTTCTGAGTGTATCCGACTGTGCTACCAGATAAAGAAAGTTACGCCTCCTGCCGGCATCGGAACTCACTCCACTAGATCTGTGACTACCTCCGTGGCTTACCTACGCAAAGTTTCTCTGGCTGACATCTGCAAAGCAGCCACTTGGTCTTCTGAAAACGCATTTGTTAAGCATTATGCCCTTACTCAAGACCCTCTCTCTGACACACGATTAGGCAGAGCTGTATTATCTACCACATTCTTACCAAATCTAAAGTCCCTACCTCCTTGAGGTACACTGCTTTTCAGTCACCTGGAGTGGAACACCCACAGGGACACCTCTGGAAGAAGAAGAGGAGGTTACTCACCCTGTGCAGTAACTGACGTTCTTTCAGATGAGTGTCCCTGTGGGTGCTCCGCTACCCACCCTCCTCCTCTCTACTTCGGAGTTGGGTTAGCCTCCGTTGGAGAGAAGGAACTGAGGAGACCGGTCGCGCACGCGTACTATTAAGGTACACTCAGAGCGGGGGGGCAGGCTCTGCACATGCGTGACCGGTACGAGTATTGCTGTAAAATCTCCGAGAGAAGACTCGGGGACGCTCTGAGCTACCTGCCCTGGGTGTGTTCCAGGATCACTCCATCCAGCCACATCTCTTCCTTCAGTTCTGAGTCGATGTAGTGCTGGGGCGAGCTGCCAAACTGATTCCCCTGCAGATTTAGCCATGGAACAGATGGGCAGTGGCAGTATTAGCTCCCCAGCACTGTGACTTGCTCCCGGCCAGGGCGGATGGCAGTGCAGTCTCCATGCCTCGGCCTCCCTGAGAGGGGCCCAGGTAGAACCGGTTGAGCATTGGCTAGGAACTGGATTGTAACCACCAGCTTGTTTTATGTAGGCAGCTGAAGAGTCATCAGCTAGCGTGGATTTCTGGTGCCTGCTGACCAGGAGTGGTGTAGAGATGAAGGTCTCCATTTTCCAGCATCAGTCCTGCCACCTGCAGTGTTGATATCTGATCACCTTTGCTACCCACAGCCTGCTTATTAACCCATTCCAAACAACGACCCACATTCTGCTCTCCTGTCCACTTGAGCTGCTGCAGTCAGGAGTATCTGTGGGCAGAATTCACCTTCCTTCTATGATGATTTTGTCTTATCGTGGGACAAGAGGTCCTAACCGAGATCAGGGCCCCATTGTGCCAGGAGCTGTACAAACACATAATGGGAGCCAGTCCTGATCCCACCAGGCTTACTTTTTAAATAGATCCAAGAAAAGAAGCCTGATCTCCCCATTTCACAGTTCCAAGGTCACACGGAGAGTCTGCGGCAGAGCCAGTCTCCTGAGTTGCAGTACAGTGTCTCAGACACATGATCCTTTCTCTCTGTGCCATAGGGCACATTCGGCACTGCTGCCCACTCAGCACCACACCGACAGGGCTGCACGGGCTTAAGTCATTGCAGAAGCTGGGTCAATATCTTCCCTCTGGCCAGCATGTACCTGCGCACAGTCTGTGTCGTCTTCTGTAATAACCACTCGCTCCCCTGCTGGGAGTCTGTGCTTGCTCCAGAATCAGCATTCCATGTGTTCACAGCCATCTGTCACAGCAGATGCAGCCCCTGCCTAGGGAGGCATCAGCCCCCTTGGGGTCAGGTCTTAAAAATTCAGGGTTCTTTCATCTGTGTTTTAAAGGCGTGTGGCCCTTTAAGAGCAGGAGGCTGTCCTGTCGGACTATAGTCTTTGGACCCTATGCTGCCCTGCCCTGTCCTCTATGCAGTCCCACCTGTTCCAGTGATGCTGCACGCAGGGTATCTGTTAGCACGGAAGCTGGCTTTTTTAGAGCTGCAAGCTGCAAACGGATTGGGCTAGAGTAGCCAGGCAAAATCTTTGCCCCAAACTGAGAGAAATCTTTTTAGTGAGGCCTCTGCTATGCTGGGTTCTGTCATGTAAAGGGGATGAAATTCCCCTTAGTCAGCCAGCATGAAGCTCATCCACCCCTCAGGCTTAAGTGGTCTAGTGCATAGTTCTTTTGTTGGTGTAACCCAGTTTGCTGTAGGAGCTTCTAACTGCAGGGCTTTTTTTAGCTTATGCTTTAGCTCTGGAGGTTCTGGTTCAAACCCCAGGTACAACCATGATGGTGGGCATCACACTGGACTTCTGCATGGGGTGAATTTCATCTAGGAGGTAGAAGTGCTGAAATAGCATGTGATAGAGCCTGTCCTTGTAGTGCTTCTGGTCTGATCAGAGGCAAGAAATACTGGAAAGCGCATGAGCAATATGGAATTTCAGGTTGTCTGCGCTTTGCTTTACTGTGATACCATTCATATGCTTCATTTTTATTTAAAATAAAAGCAAGGCCGTTCTGCAGGGAACAAAATAGTAGCATTGAAGTTGAGTATTTAAATGTGTCTGATTCAGGAAATTCAAATATTAATGACTAACTTGGCTTCCTAAAGATAGGCTCATTAATCCATATTTAGGCAGCTACACCCAACTCTTCAGAAGTATTTAGATGCCTCACATCCACTGATTTCACCTAAATACCTTTAAAAATCTGAGCTCTAAATAGTAGCTTGTTTTTCAGAGAAACTGAGCAGCCCCAGATCCCCTGGAAGCCAATGGTTGCTGCAGATGCTCAACACCTTTCTAAGTCAGCCTGCTTATTTGGGTGTCTAAATACGGGTTTAGGTGTCTAACTTTAGATGCCTAAATTTGAAAGTATCGGTCAAATATTCCCACAGCTACTGTAACATGGCCACATAAAATATATTTTGTAAGGTATAAATGCACTAGCCGAAACAGTAATCCAAACCACAGTGGTACATATGTTGTTGTAATTTGACCAAGATAATTGTGCTCTGGGAATGTTAATTTTGAATTTTCCTGATGCTTGGGTGCTGAAATTCACGATATTTACATTGTTGCATGACAGTGCACTGAGTTTATAACACATAATAATGATGTTTAACATTTTCTTCTTTAAGACCCTGCTCTAGCAAAGCATTTATACACGTCCTTAGCTTTCAGCACTTAAATATTCCCAGTGAAGCCCTTAAAGTTAAGCATGTGTTTAAGAGCTGTGCTGGACTGGGACCTAAAGCACTTTATAAATATTAACTAACCAAGAGCCAGATTCGGCCTACTCTTACGTGGCTTCAGTGTGTGTGTGTGTGTGTGTGTGTGTGTGTGTGAAGAAAGGAGCTTTCCCCCCCTTTCACAGTCCATGTAATAAATGGTGAGAATTATACTCACCATACTCAAGGAAGTGCAAGGGCTGCTCCCTAATTATGGCCCTGGGGAATGCCCCAAAGAGGCCATCGAGGACAGGGAAGGGGGTGGTGTGGTGGCCCCTGTCACTGGCTGTGCTCTGAACTCTATTCTGAGCATTTGCTGGTTTTGTACAACCACCAGCTCCCAGCCTTTAGACCAGGGGTCAGAGGCTGCCGCTGACAGTTGTAGCAAGGTCTGGAGGGAGGAGAAGAGGAGACAGTATTTGGTGTGAGGGCTCACCTCTGCCACAGCACCACCTATAGATCTCCGGGAGGGATGGAGTTAATGCAGTTACACAATCTGTGCACTTCAGCCTCTGGCACCTGGAGGTGGGATTTCCTGATGTAATAACCCTGCCTGTTGTGAGCCCCCATGGAGCCCACAGACTCCCATTAGCAGGGTTCATTCGGAGCACAGGATCAGACCTTGGTCCATCTAGTCTAGTAGCCTGTCTCCAGCAGTGGCCAGTACAATTCATTCTCTTATTTTACCTCTCTCCATTCCTAGGTGAGTGCCTTTGCTATGAGGGTTACATGAAGGACCCGGTGCACAAGCATCTCTGCATCCGGAACGAGTGGGGCACTAACCAGGGGTAAGTTTGATAACCACAAATAGCAAGACATTGTACTGACTTTATGAACGTTCCCTGTTGGGGCAACCTCATGGATGGGTAGTCGGTGGGTGTAGAGGAGCGGACTCACCCCTGCAGCGCCTCCTGCTGGTGACTTCTGGGAATTAGCTCTTGCAGCATCCTGGAGCGCCCTCTGCAGGCCCGTGGTCCGCCTGTCCTCTGGCCCCCGTGTCCCTCCCGGACCCCGGTGCCTTTGTATCTGGGGTGCTGCCCCCTGGCAGTACACCCCTCAGTACTAGGGTCTCCCCTCCCTGGGGAACCCCCACCCACTATCCCTACCTCACCTCAGAATAAGGCCACTGCCAGTCATCGTCTAGCCCCACATCCTGGGGCAGACTGTAGTATCAGCCTACTCATCACTGACAAGGTTGGGTTTGGACCTGCTGCCTTGGCCTCCCCTGGACGGCCCTGTGCAACCCCCAGTACTCCTTGGCCTAATACTAGGCCACAGCCTGGGGCTTTCCAGGCTGGAGTTCCCCAGCTCTTCAGCCTTTCCCCAGCTCTGCTCCACTCAGGTACTCTGGCTCTAGCTCACTGCAGCCAGGCCCTTCTCCCTCTGAAGGCAGAGAGAGACTGTTTGGGCTCCTGGCTCCTAGCCTTCTTATACAGGCCAGCTGTGGCCTGATTGGGGTGTGGCCCAGCTGTGGCTGCTTCCCCAATTAGACTTGTAGCTTTTCCTTTGCCCCAGCCCTGCTCCCTGGCTGTTTTAAGCCCTTCAGGGCAGGAGCGGGAGACCACCCCGCTACAGTGGGATTGAGCCATGTGCCCCTGGATCTAAAAGCAAGAGTCTCTACTGCTTGAGGTAAAGGACCAGCAGGCTTGGGTGCAGTAGTAGACTCATACACTGCTCAATAGAATCCGGCCACTAGAGGTGGATAAAGAGACTTATTTGGTCAGCATGTTCCATGGTTACTTTCTTTTGGTCCAGACTCTTGGAAGGTGCATTTACAGGGTAACAACCATGAGAAATAGGCAGGATGGGCTTTATAAAGGACAAAACCTGCCAGACAAACAAGGTGGGTTTTTCTGAGTGAGTCAGACAATTAGCGGACAGTGGGAACACAACTGTACGTCTTGTAGAGTATCTGAGGTTCAGCAAAGCATTTGCTATGGTGTCTGTCGCATGACATCTTCCTGGAAGGATGAATGGGAATTGGCTTAGAGAAGCGTAATGTCAAGGTCTGTATAGTCTGCAGCAAGCTGGATCTAAGCGATATTGCAAAGGCCTTGGGGTTCTGGAGTGCAACAGAATAGAAATATTGCTGTAAGGTAAATAAAAAAAAGTGAGAGGTTTATATTTAATTAAATATGAAAACGAATAACCCAGTCTGTACAGAACTCCTGCTGTTCATTTTTGTTTTACATTCATTGGGCTGAATCCTCGGCAGGTGCCTGTTTAGACCAGCTGATGATCTGGACCAATGTGTTTCATGGCACCCGTTAATTTTCAGCATGCAACAGAGCTTTGTGCTGCTGGCGTAGAGCTGCACTGTGGAAGTTGTCAGCTGGCTAGGGCACAGCTGGCATCCAGGGAAGGGGTGGGAGGCTGTTGGGGGTTGGGAGAGAAGCAGGTTAGCTGGGTATTTTTGCACAAACGATCAGCAGTGAACAATATTGACACTGAAACGATCATTGTTAGGTTTCAGATCAGACAGCCCAGTGAGATTAATAGAATTGGTCAACACCTTTCTAAACCCCATTATCTGCCGACCACATTCTATCACTCTGCACTCCGCTCACATTTGGAATGTTACGCTGGCAAACACAAGTGCTAGAAACATGTTTTATTAAATGAATGCTGACAATATTTCTGTAGCAATGGGTGGATTCTTTGGCTGTGAAACTGTGGGACCCTTGAGTACTGTCATGGGAACTGAACGCACCTCAGAGAGAGGGTCAGGGGAATGGCAATGCACAGAATTTGGGAGTGGGGTCCAGTGGCTTGTTGCAAGGGAGGTGGTTCTGTCTCGACTTAATTAACATTTTCAATTAACAGTAATAATCAACAACGAATTTGATCCAAGGACAGCAGTGTGCTTTATACTGTAACCTCCTATCACCCTGGCAGGCCGGTGAGCATTATTGTAATCTTGCTCATGAGTATGGGAACCACTGTTCTCTGCTAAATGGGATCAGAACAGAGCAGCGGGTGAAGGCTCTGCGCTGCTAGCCTTGGCCAAACCCAGAGAGCTGCTGAGCACCCCCATCTCCTCCCTTCGGGATTTGCCCTGTCGATTAATTAACAGTGGCTGATTCTACTGGTGGCGCTAACGGTTAATGTGTGTGACTCCATTGCCCTCTAGTGGATGGCTGCAGCCTAGGGAGAAGATAGAAGGGGTACCGACTGTGGAGATTCTCCTTTGAGCTCAAGTGGCCGGTCCCTGTGCAGCTGGAGGTTCTGAGTTCTGTCCCTGCTGCCGCAAAGTTCTAGGGAGCCATGCTGAGCAGCATTGGGATATCCGTGCAGTCCTAGGAGACCATGGGTTTGTTACAGTGTCATGGAGTAGTCCAGGGTTACCAAGGGAGGCAGCTCTTCAGCATCCCTCTTCACTGCCATGGCTACGAGACCATCCTTCCCTCCTTAGTTCAGCACTCTGGAAAAGGGGATCAAAAAGCACATTTAGTCTATTGGCAGATGCTACGAAACCAAGAGGTGTTTTTTGAACACCAGAGGGAAGAGATAATGAATATAGAGGGACCCAGAGAGATTAGAATCACAGCTAAGAAATAACATAATGAGATGCAGTCCGGGAAAATGCAAGCTAATGAATTTGAGGGAAAATAACTTGCAGTGCAGAGCTGCATGAAGAAAGTGAAGTGGCAACGCTGAAAGCGAGATGGGGCTGATTGCCTACATTGCATTACCTCGGAGCGGCGGGAGCCCGATTTTCAGAGTTGCTGATGTGGGCATCTCAGAGCAGTGCTGGACAGCAGAATTTCCAGTGTATTATGAGAGCTGCTTAAGTGTGCTGAAAATTTGTCGAATTAGATACCTGATCACTGTGTTGTGGGGAAAAGAATAAGACAGACAGGTTGCTGCAGGTCTTAGTACTTAGCGGCTAAACGGCAAAAGTGTTTTGGTTTTCAGCCAAACAAAAAATTAGACTTCAATTAAAGTCAAAATTTTCCAAACATGTTCGTTTGTGTCTAAATGTTCAATGGAACTCCCTCGCCCTCCCCAGTTTTGGAGTCTAAGATCCAGATCCTCAGTTGATGTGGATCAGTAATGTAGCTCCATCACAGTCAAACAGCTGAAGCTCTGGCCCTGTACGTCTCGGTTCTTTCTTCTTCGAGTGCTTGTTCACGTCCATTCCACATTAGGTGTGCGCGCGCCGCGTGCACGAATCGTCGGAACTTTTTTTCCCTCAGCGGCTCCCGTCGGGCCCGCAGGGTCCCCCTTCCCGCCAGAGCGGCGCCCCGCCCTCGCGTATATATATCCCTGCAGGCCCGACCCTCCCTCAGTTCCTTCTTACCGCCCGTGGCGACGTTGGAACAACTCTGTCTCTCGCCTGAGAGTGTCCCTTAGCATAGCCATTAGCAGTAGTTAGCAGTTCATAATTACAGTTAAGAGTTTTAGTGTTAAGTAGTTGTTTAGTTCTTCTAAGGACCAAAATCACTTGGTGATAGGGGTTTGGTCAACCCCGGCACCGGCCCTGGGCGGCGGGGCATGCCGCACGCCCAAGGCTTTAAGGTGTGTGCCGCGTGCCGCAGGCCTATGCCAGTGAGCGACCCGCACGAGTCGTGTCTCCGTTGCCTCGGGGAAGCTCACCAAAAGGAGCGCTGTAAAATTTGTAAGGCCTTCAAGCCCAGAACCAAGAAAGAGAGGGAATTTCGCCTTAGACAGCTCCTCATGGAGGCGGCATTACAGCCCTCCTCTTCCGCGGCACCGTCCGCTTCGGTGCGGAGCGCCCCGGCATCGGTCCGCGACCCGACACCGGCGGCGCAGACTAAGCCCGCGGCACCGCCAAGGCGGGAACATGCCCGGCACCGATCTTCTTCGCCGGCCAAGGCAAAGGGCCAGCCTAAGGCCCGGGGACGCTCCCCTCATAAGAAGGCGGCACCGGCGAAGCCCGCAAGTGCGGCCAAGGCCGTAACGGCCCCGGTACAGGTCCCGGCACCAGTGGCTCCGGCGCCGAAGGGCCCGTCGAGCCCCGGGACGAGTGCGGAGGATGGGCTGGAGGAACTGTTGGAACAGCCCTCCACCCCGGACACATTTGAGGCGGCAAAGGACCTCATCGAATTGTCCTCCGAAAGCACACTCCGCGCTGCAGACATTCCGCCGCGGCTGCCATCCAAGGGCAAACCGGCGATGATGCGCCCGTCGCGGTCGCCATCTCGGCACCGTTCACGGCGCCGGTCCCGGTCGAGCTCCGCCTCGGTGGACTCCCGGCTTCCCGCCGCACAACGGGCCGCGAAACAGTCAGGGCCCGATGCGAGCGTGGCACCGCCTCAGCAACCCGGCTCGAGCAGGCGCCGGGACGCTTCGATGGCGAGACTTCCAAGACCACCCTCCCGCAGCCGCTCCCGGTCCCGCGGTCAACGGTACCGTTCCCGGTCCAGATCGGCACGCCGGTACTCACGGTCCCGATCCAGACGGCACCGCTCCCCGACACCGGACCGGCACCGCCCCACGGCACCGCCATGGCCCTCTAGGTCACCGTCCCTAGCGTCGGAAGAGGACTCGGGCCTCTCCAGATATGGCCGCAGAGGGCATGCCGCTAGAGAACACGAGGCCTCTTGGCAACCACATTGGAACCATCCTGGGCAGTGGCCATTCTGGACACCGTGGGCCTATCATCAGCAAGGCCCTCCATCCAGGACTTCGAGGTCGGGTCCCTCAGGAAACCGGTCCCGCTCCCCACGGTGCCGCCCTACCTCCCGTGCGGAGGCCACGGTCTCCAGACCACCGGATGCAGAGAGGGCGGACTCGGCACCGAGCTCGGCACCGTCCCTGACTCGGGACAGGGGGCGCACCCCGGAGGGACGCCCCACCGAGGAGGAGATACAGGAGGACGAGGAAGCTCAGAAAGCCATGACCTCCTCCTCCTCGCCGGACGAGGCCGTGGCGGGCACGACAGTATCCGGCCCTCCCCCTATTGACCACCGGGCTCACCAGGACTTGCTCCGCCGGGTGGCCCTTAATTTGGGTCTACAAGCAGAGGAGACGGTTGAGCAGGAGGATCCGATGGTGGACATTCTGAGCCCAGAGGGTCCCTCCAGGATCGCGCTCCCGCTTATAAAAACGGTCCAGGCAAACTATAAGACCGTATGGCAAACGCCAGCCTCCTCCGCGCCAACCGCAAAAGGCGTAGAACGGAAGTACTTCGCCCCGTCCAAAGGGTTTGACTTTCTCTTCTCCCACCCGGCCCCATGTTCGCTGGTCGTCTCGGCGGTTAACGAACGGGAAAGACATGGCCAACAGGCCCCGGCACCCAAGGCCAAGGAGGCAAAACGACTAGACCTTTTTGGCAGGAAGGTCTATTCGTCCGGGGGCCTCCAATTGAGGATAGCAAATCAGCAAGCGATCCTAAATAGACATAACTTTAACTCATGGGCTTCGGTGTCCAAGTTCAAAGAGGCCTTGCCTCAGGGTTCACAACCTGAGTTCGCGGCGCTAGTGGACGAGGGGAAGGCGGTAGCCAAAACGTCGTTACAGGCCTCACTTGACTCTGCCGACGCAGCTGCTAGAACAATTGCGTCGGGCGTAGTGATGAGACGTTCTGCATGGCTGCAATCCTCGGGCCTTCCCCCGGAGGTGCAAAATACCCTCCAAGACTTGCCGTTTGAGGGTACGGGTCTGTTCTCAGAGCAGACTGACGCCAGGCTACACAGCCTCAAGGACTCTCGGGCCACCCTTAAGTCCTTGGGGATGCACACCCCTGTGACACAGAGGAAGCCGTTCAAGCCCCAACCTCCTCAAAGGCAGTATCATCCTCGCCCTCGTCAGGAACCATACCGTAGACGGGGCAGGGACAATAGACGTAGGCGCAACAATACGCCTAGCCAAGGCCAAAACCAGGGCCAAAACAAGACGCAGCCGGGAAATAAACAAGGATTTTGAAGCTGCGATCGAGGACAGCGTTCCCATCCCTTCTCCGGATCCACCCCTGGGTTTCAGGGACCGCCTGTCCCATTTTTCCCGTGCCTGGTCTCATATAACATCAGACCGCTGGGTCCTGCGCACGGTGGAATCAGGTTACACCCTCCAGTTCTCCTCGCCCCCTCCCTCCCACCCACCACCCCCGTCCCTCTTCAGGGACCCCTCTCACGAGCAACTCCTCATACAGGAGGTACAAACCCTCCTCGAGGCGGGGGCGGTGGAGGAGGTTCCTCTGGACTTCAGAGGAAGAGGGTTCTATTCCAGATACTTCCTCATCCCCAAAGCCAAAGGGGGCCTCCGTCCTATCCTGGATCTCCGCAAGCTGAACCAGTACTTGCAGAAGCCACGGTTCCGTATGGTCTCCCTTGGTACCATCATCCCTTCCCTGGATCCGGGGGATTGGTACGCTGCCCTCGATATGAAAGACGCTTATTTTCACATTGCCATTCGCCGAGCTCATCGGCGTTTCCTACGCTTCACTGTCCAACAGCGCCATTTCCAGTTCACGGTCTTGCCCTTCGGCCTTGCAACAGCCCCACGTGTCTTCACGAAATGCATGTCGGTGGTAGCCGCCTTTCTTCGAAAAAGACGGATGCGCGTCTACCCGTACCTGGACGATTGGCTCCTGGCGGGCCGGTCGGAGGCAGAGGTCCGCGCCCATGTGACGCTGGCATTGCAAGTATTCCGGGAACTCGGGCTGTTGGTCAATGTGCCCAAGTCATCGCTAATCCCCACACAGAGGCTGGATTTCATAGGGGCAACCCTGGACTCGGTAGAGGCACGGGCAAGTCTTCCCGTATCCCGATTCCTGGCTATCAAGGAGGCCGTAACCTCCGTTCAACGATTCCCGACGACCACAGCCAGATGTTGCCTGCAACTCCTGGGTCACATGGCAGCGTGCACGCACGTAGTCGGGCTCGCCCGTCTCCGGCTCCGACCGCTGCAGCTATGGTTGGCTCAGACATATCGCCCCAACAGAGACCCCTTGGACATGGTCGTCACAGTCCCGGCTCGGGTATCGGATGCCCTCAGTTGGTGGCTCAACCAGCAGCAGGTTTGCGCAGGGGTCCCATTCACCGCCCCACAACCGACTCTGACGCTAGTGACAGACGCGTCGGACCTGGGTTGGGGTGCGCACCTAGGGGACCAGCGCACTCAGGGCTTGTGGTCCAGGGAGGAGCGGCTGCTCCACATCAACCTAAAGGAGCTGAGAGCGGTTCGCCTCGCCTGCCAGACCTTTCACGCCACCATAAAAGGGCACAGCGTGTCAGTTCTGACAGACAACACTACCGCGATGTTTTACATAAACAAGCAGGGCGGGTCCCGGTCCTCTCCCCTCTGCCGCGAGGCTCTCCTCCTCTGGGACTTCTGCATAGCCCATTCAGTACAACTTCGGGCGGCGTATCTTCCCGGGGTCCAGAACGGGCTGGCGGACCGTCTCAGTCGGTCCTACCTCAGGCACGAGTGGCGGCTGAGACGGGACGTCCTCCGGTCCATTTTCCTGAGGTGGGGGTTTCCCCAGGTAGATTTATTTGCCAGCAAAGACAACAGTCAGTGCCCGCAATTCTGCTCGTTTCAGGGTCACAGCCCAGGCTCAGTGGCAGACGCCTTTGCTATCCCATGGGGCGGGAGCCTGAAGTACGCCTTTCCCCCGTTCCCACTCATTCACAAGGTCCTCCTGAAGGTCCGCAGGGACAGGGCGACAGTCATCCTAATCGCCCCGGCGTGGCCACGCCAACACTGGTTCACAACTCTGGTGGAACTCTCCGTGACCTCTCCGGTGGCCCTTCCCCTACATCACGACCTCATCACTCAGGATCGAGGTCACCTACTCCACCCGAACCTGTCAGCGCTACATCTCACGGCATGGCTACTCTCTGGCTAAGTGGGGTGGAGCACAGGTGTTCACACGAGGTTCAGCAAATCCTACTTGGTAGTAGGAAACCCTCCACGAGGGCAGCCTACCTGGCTAAGTGGAAGCGCTTCTCCTTGTGGTGTGCGCCTCATCACTCGCAGCCTTTACAGGCCTCGATACCTCTGATCCTCGACTACTTGCTGCACCTCAAGCGTCAAGGCCTCGCCCCCGCTTCTATTAAGGTGCATCTGGCCGCCATTTCGGCGTTCCACCCTGGAGAATCGGGCAGATCCGTATTCTCCAACCCCACGGTGGTCCGTTTCCTCAAGGGTCTGGAGCGGGTGTTTCCCTACTCGCGCCCTCCTATTCCCCCGTGGAACCTCAATCTGGTTCTCACAAAACTTATGGGGCCGCCCTTTGAACCCCTGGCCTCTTGCTCCCTCACGCACCTTTCGTGGAAGGTCGCGTTCCTTGTGGCCATTACCTCGGCTAGGAGAGTGTCCGAGTTGAGGGCCCTCACCTCGGAGCCCCCTTATACCATCTTTTACAAAGACAAGGTGCAGCTTAGGCCTCACCCTAAATTCCTCCCGAAGGTGGTTTCGAATTTTCACATGGGTCAGGACATTTGTTTACCAGTATTCTTCCCTAAGCCCCATACGGACCCGAGCCATCGCAGCCTGCACACCCTGGATGTTCGGCGGGCATTGGCCTTTTATCTGGACCGTACCCGACCTTTCCGTAAGTCGTCTCAGCTGTTCGTGGCCATTGCGGAGCGCATGAAGGGCCAACCGATTTCTACGCAACGCCTGTCGGCGTGGATAGTGCACTGCATACGTACATGCTACGAGCTCGCCAACACGCCTGCTCCTCAGATCAGGGCTCACTCCACTAGAGCCCAGGCGTCCTCGACGGCCTTCTTGGCACAGGTCCCGCTCCAGGAGATCTGCAAGGCAGCCACCTGGTCGTCGGTGCATACCTTCACAGCACACTACGCGATCCACCATCAGACTAGAGATGATGCAGTGGTCGGCAAGGCGGTGCTGCAATCAATTATTCCTTGACTCCTACCCTCCTCCAACGGTAAGCTTGCGAGTCACCTAATGTGGAATGGACGTGAACAAGCACTCGAAGAAGAAAAGACGGTTACTTACCTTCTGTAACTGTTGTTCTTCGAGATGTGTTGTTCACGTCCATTCCACTTCCCACCCTCCTTCCCCTCTGTCGGAGTCACCGGCAAGAAGGAACTGAGGGAGGGTCGGGCCTGCAGGGATATATATACGCGAGGGCGGGGCGCCGCTCTGGCGGGAAGGGGGACCCTGCGGGCCCGACGGGAGCCGCTGAGGGAAAAAAAGTTCCGACGATTCGTGCACGCGGCGCGCGCACACCTAATGTGGAATGGACGTGAACAACACATCTCGAAGAACAACAGTTACAGAAGGTAAGTAACCGTCTTTTTCTTTCTGTCCAAACAAAACGTTAGGCCTTTAAACAATATGCATTTTAAATTGGCTAAATGCAAATGTATACATCTGGGAACAAAGAATGTAGGCCATACTCACCAGGAACCCTAGGAACCCATAGGGGACTCTGTCCTGGGAAGCAGTGACTCTCAAAACCTGTCTTGGTGGATAATCAGCTGAACATGAGCTCCCAGTGCAAAGCTGGGGTCAAAAGGGCTAATGCCATCCTTGGATGCATAAACAGGTGAATCTAGAGTAGGATCACAGAGGTTATTTTGTCTCTGTATTGGCACTGGTGCGAGTGCTGCTGGAACACTGTGTCCAGTTCTGGTATCCACAATTCAAGAAGGACATTGATACATTGGAGAGGGTTCAGAGAAAAGTCTAACATGATCCAGTGGCTGGAAGTTGAAGCTAGACAAATTCAGACTGGAAATAAGGTGTACATTTTTAACGGTCAGAGTAATTAACCATTGGAACAATTTATCAAGGGTCGGGGTGGATTCTCCATCACTGACAATTGTTAAATTCAGATTGGATGGGTTTTTTTAAAAGATCTGCTCTAGGCATTATTTGGGAAGTTGTCTGGCTTGTGCTATACTCAAGATCAGATCAGATGGTTCCTTCTGGCCTTGGAATCTGTTACTAAAGAGAGCCACCATCATGTAAGGCCCACCACAAAAACGTGTGAGCTGTTGTCGGAGGTATTGCCATTGTGTGGCCTTGTGATGACAGGGCCGAGCAAAGGGGACAAGTGAAGAAATCTATCCAAAAGGAGTTCAGGTCCCCAAGCAGGTCTAACTGGCTAAATGCGTGTGCATGTGTGTCCTTCCCCTAGCCTTGGGCGGCCAGCTGGGAGATGGATTTTCCCTTAAAGGAGAAGAATAGGGCAGTGGTTTTCAAACTTTTTTTCTGGGGACCCAGTTGAAGAAAATAGTTGATGACTGTGACCCAACGGAGCAGGGGTATGGAGTGTGGGAGGGGCTCAGGGCTGGGGCAGAGGGTTGGGGTGCAGGGGTGAGGGCTGCGGGGTAGGGCTGGGAATGGGGTTCAGGGTATGAGAGGGGGCTCTGTGCTGGAGCAGGGGGTTGGGGTGTGCGAGGGGGTCAGGGCTCTGGGCTGGGGGTGCAGGCTCTGTAGTGGGGCCGGGGATGAGGGGTTTGGGGTGCAGAAAGGGGTTCTGGGTTTGGGGGGGCTCAGGGCTGGGGCATGGGATTGGGGCACGGGGTTGGGGCATGGACTTACATCCGGTGGCTCCCGGTCAGTGGTGCAGCCGGATGCAGAGGCAGGCTTCCCCGCCTGTCCTGGCACCGCGGACAGCACGGCGCCCGGAAGCGTCCTGCAGCAGGTCCGGCTCCTAGGCAGAGGCGCGCAAGCAGCTCCGCATGGCTCTCGCCCACAGGCACTCCCCCCTCAGCTCCCGCGGAGCCAGTGCTTGGGGCAGGGCAGCGCGCAGAGCCCCGTAGCCCCCCTGCGTAGAAACTGGACCTGCTGCTGGCCGCTTCCAGGGCTCAGTGCAGTGTCGGAACAGGTAGGCACTAGCCTGCCTTAGCTGGGCAGCACCCCCGATGGGACATTTAACATCCCGGTCGGCAGTGCTGACCTGAGCTGTTAGGGTCCCTGGGTGCTGAGCAAGGTGACCCAGTGCCTTACATGCCACGACCCAGTACTGGGTCGTGACCCAAACTTTGAAAAACACTGGAATAGGGGACTCCCAGCTGGGTCACTTTTTTCTCCCTGTGCAGTGCTGGTCCTGGTTAAGCCACTGACCAAGGACCTGCGCCTCCCACTCCAGATTCTCCACCTGCCAGACAAGAGTAGTAGCCCTGTGGGATCAACACTCCCTCCTCAGCAGCAGGATGAGCTCTTCCTCCTGTTTTAATAGAAAAGAGGGAGTTGCACTTGCCTTCACTGTGCCCCACTATTAGCCATCTCCTCCCCATGCAGTGGTCACACTGGCTTTTTTCATTTGCTCGTGATGCCATGCAGCTATCTCCAGGGTCATGTCTGTTTGTATTACCTTTCTGCCATTGCTGCCTGAGACTCTCTCCCTCCTCCATACCTTCCCAAATCCTTTTGGCTTTAAAGGATTGCAGATTTGCATGCATTTCCATATATTTGCATAAATACAGGCACAAAACTTCAGAAGCCGATGCCTTCCCATTTTCAAGCTATTCTGAAATGCCCCAGCATGGGGAGATAATTGCATGGCTTTGTGTGGGGCCCAGAATGCTTGATGGATTCTGCATAGAGATAGATTAAGTCACCAGAGCCTGATGAAATACATCCTAGAATACTCAAGGAGCTGACTGAGGAGATATCTCATCAATGGCTACTAGCCAGGATGGGCAGAAGCTGGGAATGGACAACAGGGGATGGATCATTTGATGATTACCTGTTCTGTTCATTCCCTCTGGGGCACCTGGCATTGGCCACTGTCAGAAGACAGGATACCGGGCTAGGTGGACCTTTCGTCTGACACCGTATGGCCGTTCTTATCTGAGCCATCAGTGATGGTCTTAGAAAAGTCATGGAAGACTAGAGAGATTTCAGAGGACTGGAAAAGGGCAAATATAGTGCCAATCTATAACAAGGGGAATAAGGACAATCCAGGGAGTTACAAACCAGTCAGCTTAACTTCAGTACCCAGAAAGATAATGGAGCAAATAATTAAGCAGTCAATTTGCAAACACCTAAAAGAGAATAGGGTGATAAGTAACAGTCAACGTGGATTTGTCAAGAACAAATTGTGTCAAAGCAACCTAATAGCTTTCTTTGACTGGGTAACAAGCCTTGTGGATAGGGGGAAGCGATAGATACGGTATATCTTAACCTGAGTAAGGGTTTTGATACTGTCTTGCATGACCTTCTCATAAACAAACTAGGGAAATACAACCTAGATGGAGCTACTATGAGGTGGGTGCATAACTTGTTGGAAAACCATTCCCAGAGAGTAGTTATCAGGTGTTCACAGTCATGCTGGAAAGGCATATTGAGTGGGGTCACTTCTGGGTCCGGTTCTGTTCAATATCTTCATTAATGATTTAGATAATGGCATAGAGAGTACACTTATAAAGTTTGTGGATGATACCAAGCTGGGAGGGGTTGCAAGTACTTTGGAGGATAGGATTAAAATTCAAAATGATCTGGACAAACTAGAGAAATGATCTGAACAAAGCAGGATGAAATTCAATAAGGACAAATGCAAAAATACTCCACTGAGTAAGGAACAATCAGTTGCACACATACAAAAATGGGAAATGACTGCCTAGGAAGGAGTACTGCGGAAAGGAATCTGGGGTCATAGTGTATCACAAATTAAATATGAGTCAACAGTGTAACACTGTTGCAGAAAAAGGGAACATCATTCTGGGATGTATTAGCAGGAATGTTGTAAGCAAGAAGTAATTCTTCCACTCTACGCTGCGCTGATTTTTCTTCAACTGGAGTACTGTGTCCATATTTCAGGAAAGATGTGGACAAATTGGAGAAAGTACAGAGAAGAGCAACAAAAATGATTGAAGGTCTAGAAAACATGACCTATAAGGGAAGACTGAAAAACCTGGGTTTGTTTAGTCTGGAGATGAGATGACTCAGGAGGGACATGATAACAGTTTTCAAGTACATAAAAGGTTGTTACAAGTAGGAAGGAGAAAAATTGTTCTCCTTAACCTCTGAGGATAGGACAAGAAGCAATGGGCTTAAATTGCAGCAAGGGAGGTTTAGGTTGGACATTAGGAAAAACTTCCTAACTGTCAGGGTGGATAAGCACTGGAATAAATTGCCTAGGTACAGTAACTCCTCACTTAATGTCATCCCGGTTAATGTTGTTTCGTTGTTACATTGCTGATCAATTAGGGAACATGCTCGTTTAAAGTTGTGCAATGCTCCCTTATAACCTTGTTTGGCAGCCACCTGCTTTGTCCACTGCTTGCAGAAAGAGCAGCCCATTGGAGCTAGCGGGTGGGGGCTTGGAACCAGGGTGGACCGGCAGCTGCCCAGCAGACTACCAATTGCTGGCAGTTCAGCTGTCCCTCCCCCCACTGCTGTGTGCTGCTACTGCCCTGTGCCTTGGAGCTGCTCCCGGGAGCCTCCTGTTTGCTGTGCAGGGGAGGGGGGAGGAGAGGGGCTAATGTCAGGGTGTCCCCCTCCCCCCTACTCCTGTCCCCCACTTATCCCTTCTCCATATAGAGCAGGGTGGGACAGGACAGGGCTCAGGACAGAGAGAGCTTGCTGGCCGCAGCTGCTGCCTCGACTTCCTGATTTTTTTAAAGGCAATGTATTTAGGGTGGTGTCAGCGTACTTAAAGGGGCAATGCGCATCTCTCTCTCTCTCTCCCACACACAGGGAGTGTGTCTCTGTCTCTGTCTGCCATGCTGTCTCCCCTCCCTCCATTCCTGCTGCCTTGTAGAGTGTGAGGCTACATTAACAACAACGTGTTAACCCTTGAGGGCTCAGCCGAATGCTACTTCATCATTTAGTAATAAGGCATTCCCTGGGAAATATCCCACCCTCTTCCACCCTCTAACGTCATCACCTGAACCAAGCTTCACAGTCATCATTGCTGTGTACAGTATTAAATTGTTTGTTTAAAACTTATATTGTGTGTGTGTGTGTGTGTGTATATATAGATATATAGATATATAATTTTTTGTCTGGTGAAAAAAAATTCCCTGGAACCTAACCCCCCCCCCATTTACATTAATTCTTATGGGGAAATTGGATTTGCTTAACATCGTTTCACTTAAAGTCGCATTTTTCAGGAACATAACAACAACGTTAAGCGAGGAGTTACTGTAGGTTGTGGAATGTCCATCATTAGAGATTTTTAAGAGCAGGTTAGACAAACACCTGTCTGAGATGGTTTAGGTAATACTTAGTCCTGCTGTGAATGTAGGGGACTGGACTAGATGACTTCTCAAGGTCCCTTCCAGTCCTACAATTCTATGATTAAAAGCATCTAGGCCATATTTCTCATATTGTTCCTATGCATGGATTTTAAGACTAGGAGGACACATTAGGATAATCTAGTCTGACCTCCTGCATAACAAGGGCCAGAGAATCTAACCCAGTAATTCCTGAGTCAAGCTCACAGCTTCTGTCTGAGCTAGAGCATCTCTCTTAGAAAGACATCTAGTCTGGACTTAGCCTATTCTCTTCCATGGTGACATGCCATAAGAAGATGAAAGGAGAAGAGTACTGGTTCACCTCTTCATGAAGCCTCAGAACATCAAAGGGTGGGGACCAATGCAGAAAGCAAGCCGTTTGAAACAGGTCTGTGTTGCTGGCCATAGGACTTGTCTAGACTAGGGAAGTGTGTCACACGTTATATTAAGATTTCATTTGTAAGTAGTGTATAAATGGTTGATAAATGCTGCTGTAGATGGCTATAGAATCCAACAGGTCAATAGGTTGTTTATAACCATGCTTTATCACCACTTTTAACACCTTCTTCTGCTCTGTTTTTAATCATCTATAATCCATGCTGCTCATGTCGGTAACCCTAGGAATCTTTTATGGACCCTTCATTAAACCATTTATAAATTGGACCGTCGTAGAATGGGTGGCAGAATTTTGTGCCTGTGTAGCTACTGTAATATAGTTACATTAATGCGCACTTCTAACGTAGACATCCTGCTCTGATGCAAGTCCCATCTTCGCCAGCATAGTGCATGTACATTGATGCTTGCACTGTGGTAGCCGTACTGGTGCAAAAAATCCCAGGATAAGCATGGTCTTAGAAGAACTGGTAGGGATTTCTGAAGATGGAACATGGAAAGCCAAGAATTCTCCACCACCTCTACATTCCCTTTCAGAAGCGTTTCTCTCTGACCTCAGGAACTCCCTGAAAAATCCCACGGTCTCAGAGCAAATGTCAGACTCAGACAGGGTGAGATAAGAAACCTGGAAAGTGAGGATCAAAACAGAAAGAGAGCTGGGAATGATGGCTTGTGAAAGCGTCTGGAGTGGGCAGAGGATTCGGCAACAGTTCAATGCCAGGAATGTCTGCTGACATCGGAGCCCACTTCTCTCTTCCCCCCACTTACTGCTCATCCAGCTGCCCGGCCACTCTGACACCTCCTTCTCTCTTCTCTCCAGCTCTGCAATCCCTGCATTGACCCTGACCCACTGGGTATCTTCTCTTAGAACAGAGGTGAGCAAACTACGGCCCGCGGGCCACATGCGGCCCAAGTGACCATCCTGCCCGGCCCTGAGCCCTCAGCTCCTCCTCCTCCCCCGCAGCCTCAGCTCTCTACACCGCCGGCACAAGGTTCTGGGCGGCGGGGCTGCAAGCTCCTGGGGCAACGCAGCTGCAGAGCCGCGGCCTGACCTGGTGCTCTGTGCTGTGTGGTGGCGTGGCTGTCTGTCCTGGTGCTCTGGACGGCGCGGTTGTAGCGCTGCCAGCCACTGGCGCTCCAGGCAGCGTGGTTAAGGGGGCAGGGGAGTTCGGGATAGTCGTCAGGGGGCGGGGGTGTGGATAGGGGTTGGGACGGTCAGAGGGCATGGAATGGGGGGGTTGAATGGGGGCAGGAGTCCCAGGGGAGCAGTCAGGAAGGAGAGGGGTGGTTGGATGGGGCAGAGGTCCCGGGGGGGAGCAGTCAGGAATGAGAGGAGGGGTTGGATGGGGCGGCGGGGGGCAGTTAGGGCAAGGGGTCTGGGGGTGGTCAGGGGACAGGGAGCGGTGGGGGGTTGGATGGGGCAGGAGTCCTGGGGGGGCTGTCAGGGGACAGGGAACAGGGGGTTGGATGGGGCAGGAGTCCCGGGGGGCCGTCAGTGGGCGAGAAGCAGGGAAGGTCGGATAGGGGGCGTTGGCCGGGCCACGCCTGGCTGTTTGGGGAGGCACAGCCTCCCCTAGCTGGCCCTCCATACAATTTTGGAAACCTGATGTGGCCCTCAGGCCAAAAAGTTTGCCTGCCTCTGTCTTAGAATCATAGAAGATTAGGGTTGGAAGAGATCTCAGGAGGTCATCTAGTCCAATCCCCTGCTCAAAGTAGGACCAATACCAACTAAATCATCTCAGACAGGGCTTTGTCAAGCCAGGACTTAAAACCTCTAAGGATGGAGATTCCACCACCTCCCTAGGTAACCCATTCCAGTGCTTCACCACCCTCCTAGTGAAATAGTGTTTCCTAATATCCAACATAGACCTCCCCCACTGCAACTTGAGACCATCACTCCTTGTTCTGTCATCTGCCACCACTGAGAACAGCTGAGCTCCATCCTCTTTGGAACCCCCCTCACTCTTCTTTTCTGAAGACTAAACAAACCCAGTTCCCTCAGCCTCTCCTCGTAAGTCCTCTGCCCCAGCCCCCTGATCATTTTCGTTGCCCTCCGCTGGACTCTCTCCAATTTGTCCACATCCTTTCTGTAGTGGGGGGCCCAAAACTGGACTCAATACTCCAGATGTGGCCTCACCAGTGCCGAATAGAGGGGAATAATCACTTCCCTCAATCTGCTGGCAATGCTCCTACTAATGCAGCCCAGTATGCCGTTAGCCTTCTTGGCAACAAGAAGACTCATATCCAGCTTCTCATCCACTGTAATCCCCAGGTCCTTTTCTGCAGAACTGCTGCTTAGCCGGTTGGTCCCCAGCCTGTAGCAGTGCATGGGATTCTTCCGTCCTAAGTGCTGGACTCTGCACTTGTCCTTGTTGAACCTCATCAGATTTCTTTTGGCCCAATCCACCAATTTGTCTAGGTCACTCTGGATCCTATCCCTACCCTCCAGTGTGTCATCCGTGAACTTGCTGAGGGCGCAATCTATCCCATCATCCAGATCATTAATAAAGATGTTGAACAAAACCGGCCCCAGGACCAATCCCTGGGGCACTCCGCTTGATACCGGCTGCCAACTAGACATCGAGCCAGTGGTCACTACCCATTGAGCTGGATGATCTAGCCAGCTTTCTATCCACCTTATAGTCCATTCATCCAATCCATACTTTTTTAACTTGCTGGCAAGAATACTGTGGGAGACTGTATGAAAAGCTTTGCTAAAGTCAAGATATATCACGTCCACTGCTTTCCCCATATCCACAGAGCCCGTTATCTCATCATAGAAGGCAATCAGGTTGGTGAGGCATGACTTGCCCTTGGTGAATCCATGTTGACCGTTCCTGATCACCTTCCTCTCCTCCAAGTGCTTTAAAATGGTTTCCTTTAGGACCTGCTACATGATTTTTCCAGGGACTGAGGTGAGGCTGACCAGTCTGTAGTTCCCCGGGTTCTCCTTCTTCCCTTTTTTAAAGATGGGCACTATATTTTGCCTTTTTCCAATCGTCTGGAACCTCCCCCGATCGCCGCGAGTTTTCAAAGATAATGGACAATGGCTCTGCAATCACATCAGCCAATTCCCTCAGCACCCTCGGATGCGTTAGATCTGGACCCATGGAATTGCACATGTCCAGCTTTTTAAAATAGTCCTTAACCTTTTTCACCACTGAGGGCTGCTCACCTCCTCCCCATACTGTGTTGCCCAGGACAGCAGTGTGGGAGCTGACCTTGTCTGTGAAGACGGAGGCAAAAAAAGCATTGAGTACTTCAGTTTTTTCCACATCATCTGTCACTAGGTTGCCTCCCCCATTCATTAAGGGTCCCACACTTTCCCTGACCTTTTTCTTGTTGCTAACATACTTGTAGAAACCCTTCTTGTTACCCTTCACATCCCTTGCTAGCTGCAACTCCAGTTGTGTTTTTGCCTTCCTGATTACACCCCTGCATGCTTGAGCAATATTTTTAACTCCTCCCTAGTCATCTGACCAAGTTTCCACTTCTTGTAAGCTTCCTTTTTGTGTTTAAGCACACCGAAGATTTCACTGTTAAGCTAAGCTGGTCGCCTGCCATATTTGCTATTCTTTCTGCACATTGGATTGTTTGTTCCTGTGCCCTCAATAAGTCTTCTTTAAAATACAGCCAGCTTTCCTGGACTCCTTTCCCCCTCATATTAGCCTCCCAGGGGATCCTGACCATCAGTTCCCTAAGGGAGTCAGTCTGCCTTTCTGAAGTCCTGGGTCTGTATTTTGCTACTCTCCTTTCTTCCTTTTGTGAGGATCCTGAACTCAACCATCTCATGGTCACTGCTGCCCAGGTTGCCACCCACTTCTACTTGCTCTACCAATTCTTCTCCACCTCTTCCTCCTTTTCCCTCTTCCTGTGTGAAGCTCCCCCCCGATAACAGACTCTCTCCATGTGAATTGCCTCCCTTTGGGTTTTCCACTCTCCTTCCTGTGGGAGCTCTCCCATCCCTCCACCTTCCTCCTACCATTGTGGCTCTTTCCTTTTTCCTTCTCTGCCTAATGGGACATGTGTGTGTCTCCTTAACGCAACTTACATCTTTGGGAGGTGTCTCCTTACACCTTTCTCCAATTGGGGTTCCTCTCCCCCCTCCATTCCCCTCATACCTGGAGGTGCCTTCCCTCCTCATCGAGCTTCCCCCATCTGTGTTGTCCCTTCTGTTTAGGGATTTCTTGATCCATGGTCTGGCTCACTGGGATGTGGGGTAGGGCCAAGTGTGCTGGTCCGAGCTGGGTGCTGATGAGAGAGACAGACAGGAGACAGCTGCAGGCTGTGGATAAGTGCCAGGAGCCTGGGCAAAGCTGCCTGGGTAGGCTGGCAGTTATGAGGGGACACGGCATCCCTTATGGCCTCCCTGTAATGACAGACCTGGCAGTGGATGTCCTGTCAGGCAGGCATCCCACCGCTGACTCCCACTGAGCTCTGCTCTCCAGCCGCCGCTGGAGACTTCCTGCTTTGTGCTGCTCCAAGGGGACTGCCAGGGAGGAGGCCTGATACCGTCTGTTGCAGCTGTGACGTTTGTGACGCACAGACTGGGGAACTGGGCTAGGGCCACCAAACCAATCCCGCGTGGGCCACACCAAGCAGCCCTTTGAGGACAGCGACTTTGGACCATTACTGAGCTGGATGGGATTCAGATTAGCAATGTAGCGGGGACAAGATGCTCTGCCTGTCATTACCAGCTGGCTAGGTTTCACCGTGCATTCCTCTTGACTCACTTCCACCTCATTGTGCCTACTTATCCACCCCCCTTGGAGCCGTGGACAAGTCCCCAGGGAACTGTAGCTGCTCACAAAGCCTCTGGGCAGGGTCTGCCAAAGACACTGTCTGTTCTGTCATCCCTTCCTCTCCCCTCCTCCTGCGGATTGCGCTTTCCATGCTCAGACCTTGTCATTGTCGTTCCACCTGCAAATGTGATTATCCTCCCATTAGCCCCCCTCCTCCCGCTTCCTCGCTGTGGCTTGTCACTGTCCCGGAGAGACACTGTTACCTTCACACGCCCTCTTCCTGCAACTGTCTGGCTGGGATTTCCCTTCCCTCCCCGCATCATGCTGCTGCTTTTTATTCTCACAGAGGTGCTGCAGGTGACGAAGGGACTAGTTGAGTGGGGTCCAGTTGAAAAGATCCTGGAGCTCAGAGCTAGGCAGGAATCCCAGAGTTCTCCCAAACAAATCCAGAACCAAGCGATTTGAATATGACTGAGTCAGAACCGAAGCAAACTGGCTTGGATTCGGTTTGAAAGAGCCCGAGGCAAACTGAATTACTTCAGGTTGGGTAGATAGAGACTGAATGTTATTGGCTCATTTTGGGCACGAAGAAGCTTGAATCTAACCATCTCCAGCTGGGTTACAATTTTCCATTTCCAAAGTTTGGTCCATCTTGTTTGAGTCAAATTATCTTTGTTCCGAGGTGCATAATCCAGATCCTAATGCCAAGCGCTCATGTGCTGAGACACCTCTGTAAGTGAGAGACAGGGTTCAGTTTTCAGTGTGGTTCTCTGTTCCCCTCCCTCCCTGGGTTGGCATAAGGAAGGAGCCAGGACCTCCTCACACACTCATCTTGCTGATATAGGAGCAGTTCTGACAGGCCCCAGAGGGAGTTCCATAGGGCCCTCCAGAGGGCCTCCAAGAAAGGGAGCAGGTAAAAACGGGGAACATGGTGGGACAAGGGCACTGAACATGCTGCTTCCCTTTGGGTGAGACAAGGGCTGGGAGAGTCACTCCTCTTCCCAGAATTCAAGGGTCCCTTCCCTTCTCTGGAAATGCGAGTGGGGATATCAGTCCAATAGCTCTGCTCTGCACCCAGAACAATGAGATCTAAATCTCTCTGAGAAGAAGATTAGAAAACATGCCCTGTGAGGCAATGCGGAAGGAATTGGGCATGTTTGGTGTAGAGAAGAGATGGCTGAAGGGGGGCCCTGATAAATCTTCAAATATAAAAAAGGTTGTTATAAAGAGACCAGTGATCAATGGTTCTCTGTGTCCACCAAGGGTAGGAGAAGCAGTAACGAGGCATGAAAGCTGATTGCCCTTAGCTGAGTGTGCGCATGCAATACCCACAAACATTATCATTGGTCATACCATTGTGCCTGCTCTTCTTACTATGTTGCCAGTGTTTGCTTCTACACCCTTAATCCCGTAGTCTCCCTTAATTGGTCCTGAATTTAACATCCATCATTTTAAGCATGGGGCAGCTTAAAGAGGAGGGACCGATAACTTTTCATTAGTTATTAATTACTTGTGTTCCAGTAGCCCTGTTGTGATAGATACGGTGCAGACACCTAATTAGAGACAGTTCTGCCTGGCAGACCTTCCAAAATAGACCAAGTGGACAAAGGGTGGGAGGGGAAACAGAAGCACAAAGAGGTGAAGTGACTTGCCCAAGGTCACGCAACAGGGAGTGGCAGAGCCAGGAAGAGAAGCCTGGTTTCCTGAGTCCAGTCTCCTGTCTGCAAGGACATTGCACCGAGCTGTTGGAAATGCAGAGCACAAAGCTCTGGAACACTGGCTGCTCCAGACTTGCAGGAATTTCTCCTTGGTAGCTCTGCCGCAGACCCTCTTTAATAATTGTTTGCCCTAGAAGGGTAGTTGAGGTTTTTTTAGGGGGAGGAGCGTTTTGGTTTTTTTGGTAAGTTAGCAAAACTTTGCTCCTCTTGTCTAATTACACTGCTGTAAGATTTTCCATGGAAGCCCCATCCTTGGCAGGGTGCCCGCTTTAAAGTCATTAGTCTTCACAGCAGGAAGAGAAGATCATCAAAGACTTCGTTTCCCAGCAACCCCTGCTGTGCCGTTACGCGCCAGAGGATTGCAGAGAGAGCGTATTAAGTCTGCTGTTCTCTTCCCTGGCCCTGAGCAAAGATTCCTTTGAACTGGGGCCCAGGGAGAGGGCTGCCGAAGCTATCTCCAAACTTGTCTCTGATTCTTTCATTTTAAAACTAATTTAGCAATTAAACTGAAAGCAGAGCAGCTGCAGGAGCACGGGGAAGGGAGTGTGGCTAAATAGAGATGTGGTGTTTAATGTGGAGAATAGGAAGGGATTCACTGTAGACCCTCCTAAGGGGGAGCTTGTTCTTTGCTGGGTACGTGACCCTGGTTTAGATTGTGCTGAGATCTAGTGGTGCAAATAGCACATGGTCAGCCACTCTTCCAGGTGAGGCACCGTAATTACTCAAGGTGGCAGCTTCCCATCCACTCATACCAAGGAGAAAACCTTCTGGCAGGGACCCATTCTTAAAATTTGATTCTTAATACATCGGTCAAAACTCGAGCTCTCCCATACACCCAGCCTCAGCATGCGAGCCATTGAAAAACACCTAGGCATTGGTGGTAGACGTCCTCCATGCCAGTACGTCCAGTGACTTATATATGAGGTGTGGGACTTAGCAAGATTCTGTACCAAGTTGGAAAAGTCCATTGCCATCCAACTTTCCTCTCACAATCTGTCCAGCAACAGCAATGACTAGCCGTGTGATGGCTCCACTTATCAGAAGCAAAGAGCCAAATGATCAGTCCATCAGGGCATGTGCCACGCATGTGTATAAAACTTTCATTTGCTTTCTCTTTTTCTTTTGCCTTCTGGCTTGGAAGTAGGACTGCAACTGCAACCTCAAGCCCCCATTCTCAATTCTACTTCTGTCATTTCACTAACCTCTTCTTGTCTTAACCGCTGCTGTACATCAGAGGAAAGAAAAGACGAAGAAATTTGGTAACTGGATAAAACTATGGATGACCGGGGAAGAGGAAGGGTAGAAAGGAAAAATCTGTTGCTGCAGAGACCCCAAAGCCAGTTCAGAGCTCTGTTTTTGAGATGAGAGAATTCTACTGAGCGCCAGCAGGCAAATTTCATCCTCCCTACCAAACTCTGAGGCACTGAAGTGAAACACGGTCAGAATCAGCCCCTCCCATCGGGGCTAAAAGTTGTTCCTGAGATTCAGCTCCATCTCCCTGGAACACCCAGAAGAGCCTTCTGTCCGTCACTCTCCGAACGGGTGATACTAATGAAGTATTGTGAGGAGTGTTGCAACAGTGCTAACTGTGGATGTTTTGAATTCCCAGGGCTTTTATTTGCCAAGTGTTTTGCTGTTTTCACTGTCTGCTGCCTCTGTACATGAAAAAGGTTTGACATGATGTGCTTGAACTAACGCATCAAAGAGAAAAGCTGAGTGGTCTGTTATGCGTAGCGAACCCATCTGGACATAGGCACTGATTTCCGCGGGTTGCTTGACCCCTGCTTCGTCTCAGGCACCGCCACCTCTCCACCCCTTCCCCCAAGCTTCACCCTAGCCCCGCCTCTTCCCGCCCCATTCTGTCCCTTCCCCCCAGGGCGCCCCATAGTCAACTGGTGCCTCCCCATACTGGGGGGGCACGATCAAAAGGGGAGGTCACGTGTCCCCCTTGGCCATCCCCTCGCTATTTTTTTTTTCCATGGGTGCTCCAGGGCTTCTGGAATCCCATGGTGAGCAAACTGCACTTTACGGTGTGGTGTTATATGCTTACTCGATGTGTTGTGCAACAGCTCAATTCTTTAAAAAAGACGAGTAGTCTGCTAATGAGCGAGACTCTGTCCTGTTTAATTCACATAGATCTGCACCATCCCTAGCCCCATGGCCATCAGGAATCTCATCTGGCTTCAGTGGTTTGTTTGTGTTCTGCTTCTTGCATTTCTTGCAGATTTTGCACTTGGATACCGTCAATGGCAGCATTCATGCCTGGCCACAATAGGACCTCTTGGGCTCTGTTCTTACACCTGTCAATACCTATATGGGCACGGTAAATTACGCTTAGTATTTCCAACATCATACTGTGTGGTATTATGGCATTGTACCCTTTGTGCAGAATCCCAACATTTCCCTTTGTCTTTCAATGGGATTTGTACCCCTAAATCAGTTAGGTGAATTTGAAAATCCCTCCACTCATCTCTAAGTCCCAATAAGATGTATGCTTGGAAGTATCTGGTCTTTTTCCATCAGCCATCCATCTAGAATTACTGTCTCAAGCTGTTGTAAGACTGGTGTCATTTTGTGTTTATTCCTTGAACTCATCAAATTTTATTTGGAAGTTGGTAGTTGTATGGTATTTAATTCCAACTCTTCTTCCTGCAGCTCCTGGCTTTCATAGTTTATAGGGGCTCTTGAAAGCATGTCCTTTCTAAGAAGTTACTAGGGCTGAACTTCACATTTAATAAGTGCTTTTGCAGTTTCATGATCGTTTCAGAAGTCTAGGTGCTGCCCTGGTCAGTAGTTCCTGCAGTGCTTTATGTGTATGTTTGTGTTTACTGTGTGCTTTATGGTCAGTTTCTACCTCATCCAATGTCTGCTTATAAACGTGAAACAACTCACAACCCTCAGCATTTTTTTTCAAGCGTAGCATCGCTCTGTTGTGGTTTTGGAGGCATGTTCTACTATGGGATCATCTTTCAGAAAGACAGCCAACACATGAACTTGCGTTGACTGAGATCTCCGGGTATTGTTAACCTGACATACAGAAGCTTCCATTTAAAAAGTAATTCTCCTAAAGTTTTTCTCTTGCAAATCATGCCATTGCTACTATACTGTCGTCACACAATTAAGGCTACTTGAAAAGTTCTTGGAGGCAAGGACCAGCTTTTTGTTCTGTATCTGTACAGTGCTTAGCAGAGTGGTGTCTGCGACTGGGATTCCTTGGTGCTATCACAATACATATAATCAGTAAGTGCTCCTCTCACAACTATATGTGACAATTTGGGGATGAATTTGCTAAGGGATGTTAACATGCCCTTGAAATCTCTAAACAAGGATGCATTTTTGGGTCTGTCCATTTGTTCAACTGCCTCCACTTTTCTTGGGTTCAACGGAACTCCTTTGTCACTGAATATCTGGCCTATGTTACTAATCTCATTCAACCCGATCTGGCATTTGTTGCTTTTCAGATTAAGCTCTTTTCTTTGACGCGCTTTGCAGAAATACAGGCTATCATTGTGCTGTTGCTCACTTTCACCCCAGATCAGCTGATCATCAACAATTGCTTCCACTCCATACAGATCCTCGCAGATCTGGGACCATGGTGCTTTGGTACATAGCTACCAAAAGGGATGTTAAAGATACAGAATTTTGAACTTTCTGTACTTAGTGGGGCTTGCTAGATCCCATATCTTGCATCCCAAACTGAAAATAATCTTGCATTTTGAAGACTAGATTTGACCTCCTCAATCATTCTCATAGGGCAGTGCTTGCATTTGGACCCTATTCTAATCTTTTGGATTTATATATGTCTAACTGGTTTGATTTTTTTTTTTTTATTGTGATGACCATAGCATTGACTCAATAAGTTGGTGTCTATAGTCACATCTAATTTTAACATCTAATGAAGTTCAGCTTTGAACTTTATTGCTCAGTGGCAATGGGATATTAAGTGGGATCCATATCAATGTGAAGGGTATACCATTAATGCTGCCCCAATCTCCTTAACATGATCAAGTTCTTTTAAAGAATATCTTTTTCATCATGTTGAGCAGATACTGTAAACTGCACAACCATTTGATCATGTGCTTTTGCACCTTGTTCTTCAACCCAAGCACACATCTGTTTTCTGCTGTTTGTTTATCCTTGCAATCTGTCTTTACGTCTTGATATGCATTTTTAATTAGATGCATTTCAGTTCTTCCACTGTGTGTCAACACTTTCGTTTGGGAAGCACAGTTTTCATTAGTCCTGCTCCTTCCAAGACAAGTCATCTTCATGCAGTAACTTTGGTTTGATTTAGTTCTAAGGTCTATCACAGATAAATCTGGGTCTAATTAGCCCATCTATTAACTGTTCACATTCACTCATCTTCTTTTTTATTATGTAGGTCTGTAACATAATGGTCAATGGTCCCACCTGGCAGCTGGGTTCTGTACCTTTCCCCAGTGACATCCGTGCATGGACCGAAGTAGATTTGAAATACCTGAATGGCTTTGGGTTTGTCTGCGTTCTAATAAATATGTACCACTGTCACTTCACTAATGTAGGCGCACTCCACCAGTGAAAAGTGAGGCTTCCACGTGTGTAGCTTAATTTGGCAAGTTACTCTGGTCTCTGGCAGCGTCTTGCACTCCGATGTTATTCTGGTGATTTGTTAGTCAGTGGACTAACCTATGGAATGATTTGCCTTCAACCAATCAGCAAAGCTCCCCTGTTCTGGCTCATGAACCTTTGAGCCCGGCACTCTGGGAACACTTGCATTCTTGTGAGATCGGGGCAGGGAATTATTTCCCTCTTTCCTTTCTCTAATGTAGAGGAACCTCAATTCACTGATTCTCTCTCCTAACCTACAATTGTGTTTGTCTTTTTTAAGACAGGCCAGTTCCTCAGCTCTCCCTGAGTTTATTCCAGGAATGAATTTGTAACGAACCTATTGCTTTGCCTAGGTTGAGTTGTGATGTGCTCTCACTCCGTCTTCCTTCCACTGAGACAGTGTCTCTCTCTGGCTGTCAAGCAAGCTCTGCTGCTTTGTGTCTCTCCCCACTGGTAGCTTTAGAAAAGTCAACAGTTCATTTGTTTTGAAGGCTGCAATGGGGACAGAAGGTCAACAAAACCACAGTGGATTGAAGACTTTTGCCTGTTAGCCTGGTTACATCCAAAATTATTGAGTGGTATCCTGTTGGTGGTATGGCAGCCTTTCTTTCTGCAAGGGGCTACCTGGTCATCTCACATTTTCACATGATGCTACCAGTTGGCTCTGTCCTTGTCTGCTGACATTTGTTGGCTGCTGGGTGCTCCAAGCCCCCTGATAAAATAAGGCTGGCTCATTGCTTGTGACAGCCACGGTCTGTAATGTCTATTGCTAGGCAGCACGGGAGAAGAGGGACATACAAGAAGGAAAAGTGACAGCCTGGTAATTCTGTTTGTCATTGTCCTCTCCTCTCCCGTCCTGCATCTGTCCTTTTCTCTCCTCAGGGAGTGCTGCTTGGACTTTTTCCCTCTAATATTAATATCTGTTACTTTGCTCTGGAAATCTCTGATTGGAAAGGGAATAGGTGGATTGGCACTTGTATACTAGACTTGGTTGAGAGAGTTCTCTTCCGTGCTCTGGTAGGCTGAGCCACACAGCTAGCTGTAATTGTTGTGACTGTGCAGGACAGAAGGAGAGAGGGCTACAACAAACAGAATTACTGGAGAGTAACTTCCCCAGGACCAGGAGCATTGTATGCCAATGCTAAGCAAGGCAGGTGGGCAAGGTGGACTGTGGTGTTTGGGCAAGACAGACCGGTGCTGCAGATGTCAGCATCCAGGCCTGGGAGGTGGGCAAGTGCCATTTGGTGTATGAGCTATGTAAAGCAGATGGGCACAGCTTGTGCTTTCAGTGCCTGGCCGGGAGGCATAGCAGACAACATCTGTACCAGCACTGGGCGAGGCTGGCAGGCATAATACATGGCACTGGCTGCAGAAGCAGACAAGGGAGGCATTTCTGAGTTTGCTGAGCCTTGCCTGGCCTCCCCTGTTATTCTGGAGAGGAAGTGCATTAGGCACTGGAGGGATTGCGCTTCTGGGGGTTGCCGGAGTGGCCAAAGGAGTCACGTCCATCGTGTCTCAACAGGAAGCATCTAATGCCTCTTTTGGGAAGGGCCCCGCTGGCGAGTGTCTTCGACACTGTGCCCGGGCTAGCCCAGCCTCCCTCTGCAGATCTGTGTGTGCAGAGCTCATTTATCACAGGCTGGCCCTGGGAGCCAGGACAGCAGCTAGAACCACTTCCAGAGCAGTGGAGCAGCAGCCATAGGGGGCGTGAGCGTGAGGGATTGGCGCAGCTGTCTGGTAGGGGGAGGCAATTAGCTAGTGAAGCTGTTTCCCGTCTCTGTCCTGCCGGGAACACCCTGAGATGCCTGAGCGTCACCTCTGGGAGACTCCTACTCCCTGGATGAATTCCCTTGGGTGATGTGGATGGGGCTCGGGAGGGGGTGCTGTCTAAGGACAGACCTGAGCCAAGTGGGAGAGGCAGGAAACCACGAGGTTGGAGAAAAGCCACAGATCTCCCAGAATCAGCCCATCCTTTTCAACTCCCTGGCCCCAGTACCTGCCCCTCGCTCTCCCGCCCTCCTGAGGATCTGCAACACTCCCAGTGCTCAGTTTCAATGACTTAACTGGCATAACAAGATGCACGTGTGCCCCTCCCTGATTCCTCCCCTTCCCCTTTCCCCTTCCTTTCCCGATCCTCTTCCTCCTTCCTTTCTTCCGTCCACATCCCCTCCCCTCTCGCTTCCTCCCACATCCCAACACACAACTTCTAAACCAAGCGAAGCCCTGGCAAGGCTGCAAACGGAAGAGGGGCTGGGGATACAGGCATTCGGATGAAGTTACAAGGGCAGCGCTTTCCCTGCTTAAATTCTTCTTTTTTTTTTTATATAATCTGCCTCTTTCCATCCCCCGCTGCGCGCCTCGGCTTTGTGAGATTGAAGGACAGCCAGATGAAAAGCTTCTCCGACTTTCAGATCCACTGTGCACCAAACCGCCCGGCTGCCTCCTCCTCTCTCTGTCCTTCCATTCCCCCCCCTTCCTCCCCCCCCAGTTCTCCTTTCTGATCCACGGGCATCCCAGGGAGAAAGTGTCTGCGTTAGCATTTTTAATAAAAAGCTGTCTGGGAAGGATAGCAGGGGGATGGGGGAGAAAAAGAAGTGAAGCAAAAAGCCAAGCCACAGATAGTAAAAGGTCGGCCCAAGTAGAAACAGCACCAGAGAGGCAGAGGCCTTAGAAGGAATACAAAGGCTGATCTAATGGGAGCTGTGAGCACCAACGGGCTGGTGGGAAATTGGTGGATCTATTGAACCCCACTTGAAGCTGGTCTTCCAAATGTTTGCTCATGTTGCCCTTTCCTTTCTCTTCCTGGTGCTAGCTGAGGTGCAGCCACTACTCCCCAAATCACAGCACACTGCATTCCTGCCTGCCCACTGGCTGGGGATGTGAGTTCTGGGCCAAGGAGGGGGCTTCAGCACTTTGGGGTGCTGGTTCCTTCTTACCGGTTATCTTTGGCCCAGGGTACAGCACTCAGAGATCAAGGGCCGATGGAAAGACTCAGTTAACTTCAGTGGATGTTGGGGCAGGCCCACGTGGAGTTCCTTGGATTGCATTTCAGTGGGTGGGATGTCACACTAGAATGAGTTTGAATTGGCAAGTTACTGTCTCCTCCACGACCCTCATTTTAAATTAGCCAAGAAAATGGATTGTCAGTGTAGATTGTCAGCTCTTTGGGGTCAGGTGAAACAGGGATTTGGGGCTGGGGTTTCTGCCACTGGAGCTCCTCGGCTGGACTTTTCAATACGCATGGCACAGGGGACAGGGCTGATGGCTCCTCGGGACCCTTGCTGCACCCTCTGACACCTCCAGGTGCCTCCTCCACAGGTAGCTGTGCAGGGCTCCTGAGCCCCGCGCTGCGAGTCTCCCTGTCTCCCTCACAGTGACTGCAGGAAGCCAAATCTGACGTTCCCATAACCACAGCAAAATGCTCTCGTGCTCTCTGCTATCTCAGCCTGCTGAGGAGCAGCAGCCATTTTCCCGCCCATCGCCATCTCCTTCACGTCCTCCTTCTTTCCCCTCAGCACTTCTGCTGTGCGTTGGGGGGTATTTTTTCTTGGTTTGGTGTGGATTCGGTGTGGTGGGTAGCCTAGCCCAGGATAATGCACCTTCCCCTGCCCACTGAGAAATCAACTCAAAATGGCTGCTCTTGTCCGTCCTTCTCTGGGCTGATGTTGACATTTTGACTCAAACAGATTTTTTTATTTCCCCTCAGACATTTTTCGATCTGAAACTGTTGGATGTTTTCGTTTTGTGTAAAATATTGAAATCTTGACATTGCGGGACATTGATTTTGAAATGTTTTCATGAAATCGAGGTTCCACTTTTTTTGACTTGTGCTAATTCGCCCCGTGTGCTCCCATGGCAGTAGGGAAATTTGTGCCAAAACCTCAAGGCAGCTTCTGAGAGATTTTTGGCAGGAGCCTCTTCTGCTGCATGGGTCACCCCATCTTATAAACGGAGGAAAAGAGAAGTTCAATTTCTACTCCAGGCTAGAGAGCAGGCCCCAAATCCTTTCTTCATCTTGGGGGGTTAAATAAGGTGTGTTCTGTGGATGACTCTCAGAAGGTTCCCATAAAGTGCCTTCCTTTTCAGCCCGAACAGAATGATGGGGAGATAGTTTGTACCTGGACTACTCATTGTGCTTAGCTTCTGACTGGAAAATTAAGGGGAGGTAGGTGTATACACGCAGACCTCCCGACAGTCCTGGGGTTCACGGGACTGTCCTGCTTTGATGCCACCAACCCCCCTGTTTTGGGTGTAGTGGAACATTTCCTGCAGTCAGAGCCACCTGGGGGGGGTGGCGAAAGGGGCCCATGCCCCCCCCATTTAATGGACCCCACCCAAAACCCAGTGGCGTTGTGACGTGGCTCATGGGGTTGCAGCGCCACTCAGGTTTGGCCCAGCTGTCCCTTTGTCTCCGTTAGTGGAGGAGTGGATGGGTCAAACCTCAGTGGCGTGGTGTCCCATGCTAGCACTTGAAATGTTGGGAGGTATGTACACAGTTCAGCTCTTATGCCTGCCTTGTGCCACTTGCTGGGTGACAGCCTGAGAGGACTCCATTCTGAGTAAACTGACCAGGCTCTGTATTAAACCAGCTATTTGCAGAGCTTAACGCAGAGCTTATCCAACTGCAGCTTAATATTCCTAGCCACCCGCAAACAGACTGACTGCCTGGGGCCTCCCCTCCTGGAAACCCACAGTCTTCCCTCCAGGTTCCCTGTGGGTAGCTACAATACTGTAGATGCTTCATTGTCACTAGCATGTTCCTTGAACTCATTCCCCTGTCCATGCTGTAACCCCTTCACCCCATCCAGACTCTTGGGCTGGTAGGAGAGAAGAAGCCAGGACTTAAAGAATGAAGGGTAAAGGTTACTGCAGATAAAAAAATGTTCCTTGGAACAACCGAGCATAGAAAATGTGCACTGAGGTGGGACAGCAGGTTACGGCACCAGGCATTGCATAGGGGTGGAGACCAGGATTTTTTTTTGCAAGTGCAGTCGGTTTGGGAGGTTCCCAGTAAGCCCTGATTTTGAGCCATTGTCTCTATAGCTAGACGTGAATGGCAGTCGAGACTGCATTTGCAGGGAGTGCTGACGAGCAGAATTGAGGTGCATTGGCAGAGCTTTGAAGCAGCAGCTTGCCCAATAGCTGGCATACTTTGCTTCATGGCAGCCCTGCTAGTCCCTCACTTTCAAGTTTGCACCCGAATGCAGTGATTGATAGCGAAAGATGAGGTCATTTCGAGCACAGTTAATCCAGTTTGATCAGACACTGAACTGTTTCTGATCAGCCCTTGTTTCTTTTGTGAGCTCTAAAGACCGAGCAACTGAAACACTTGCCAAGAGCAACAAAAATATAGCAGCGAGGAGCCGGCAGCAATCATGAAAGAGGGAAAGAGCGAGACGCTAAAGGGAAGAGAAAGGGGGAACGAAACAAAGCAGCAAAACTACAGGGGGAAAAGACAATGACTGAAAAGGTGAGAGAGGCACAGAGAGATGAAGTCCCCTCCATTACTTATTTCTGAAGCCAAAAGAAAAACAAAACCCAGCCAGGAAGGAGCCGTTTTGAACATGTGTGGCATAGTCCAGGCAGCATTGACGAGGACGCCGCTTTAGAACCTGTGGGGTGCCCCTCCAGCTGCTGCTAAGCACGCAAGACAGGCTTCTCTATCCTCCTTAACCTCACCTCCCTCTACTCCTCATGTTCCAAGTCGGCGTTTTCCTTGCAGCACCTCCCAAGCCCTCTGCCAGGCCACAGTTCCACCACTTGATGCTCTTCTGTGTCTAGCAGCAGCCTTCTTGGAGAGATGCGCTGCTGTGCAAGCTGCCTAGAGCAGGCAGTACCTGATCTGGACTCCTCCCCTTGGTACTCAAGAGCATCGTCTTGTATAACGCATCACAGCTGCACTAGGGACAAGTGCAGGAGCAGGGATGGCAACCCACGTAAACAACCCCCTGATCCCGCCCCACTGAATCACCAGGAGCTTTACAAGTGATGTAATGGAGCAGGATGCCCATTTGGCGCTCAGTTGTGCCGTGGGCTCTTCTGGGAGTGGCTCCATTGATCTCAGAGGTGTCGAACGCTGGCATGGCTGAGGATCTGGCCCCCGGCTTGGCCCTTGACTTACCCTGACCTTTCCTTATGTAAGCAGAGTCAGGATGAGCTCTACCCTGACATCTTGTGGTGAATTATGGTGAGTGTGGAAAAGAACTCCAGGGGCTAATCTTGTTTGCATAGGCACACCCACTTGCCTGGCATGAAACAGCAGCAACTGAAAGTGGTTACTTTGGCTGGTCTGGGATCCCCAGTTTCTCTGTTATTGGGGCAGGAAGAATAAAGTTTTGTTACCCTGATTCTGTGAATCAAGGCCAGTGGAGCTGTTGTATGACAGAAGGACTGAGTGAGTCCTTCACCATTACCTAAGTAGCAATTGCTTGACAAGGGGCATGGGTTACAAAACCCAGTGAATTGAGAGAGGATGGGGACAGGTATTTGTATGTGATGGCATGGGCCCCCTCTGAGGGTTTGAAACACCAATTGCACCACCTCCTCTCTCCACTGTTGAATGTCAGAGCTAACCTTGATTCCATTAGGAGTCTAGTTACAGGCTGCTGAGCTGAATTCACTTTGGGCCAATGGTGCACCAGCACTGGGGCTCCCCTACTATATGGGCTGAAATTGCTAAGAGCTGAAATCACAAAAGAGCTAAAGTTATTAAGAACTGAGATCACTGAGTGTGGTGTTAACTAGTGGGGGAGCCTGAAGCTATATTGCTCAGCAGCTGGCGGAGCAATTTGTGGGGACGACTGGAGGAGCAGCGAGCGGCGCGGAGCCTTGCGGGGCCGGTTGGAGTGGCCCAAGGAACGGCGAGCGGAGCTGTTTGCGGGGATGGCTGGAACGGCTCACAGGTCGCGGAGCGGAGCAGAGCGGAGCAGCTTGTAGAGCGGAGCAGTTCGTGGGATGGCAGGAAAGTGGACTGCTTCGTGGTGAAGGCTGCGGCGGAACCCCCACGGAGAAACAGACGGCTGGCCAGCCTCGGATCATGTAAGGTGCCCCTTAACACCCTGTGTGCCCCCCCCCCTTTACTCTGGGGCTGCACTGACCAGGGGCAGAGACTTTGGGGGTCGTTGGACTTTTGGGACTTTGGGTGGTTGCTGGACCCAAGAGACTTTGGGGGTGTTGGACTTTGGGGACTCTGGGTGATTTTTTGGGTTGCTGGATTCAAGAACCAAAGGGAAAGGACACAGCCCAATTTGCTGGGGTGGGTTTTGCTCATGGTTTGTGTTATGAATCCTGTTTGTGGTGTTTTTCCAATTTTTTGCTGATGTCGTTTACCTCATGTTATTAAATATTTTCTGCTACACTCAGACTCCGTGCTTGTGAGAGGGGAAGTATTGCCTCTTAGAGGTACCCAGGGGGTGGTATGTAATTGTCCCAGGTCACTGGGTGGGGGCTCGAGCCGGTTTTGCATTGCGTTATTGAAACGGAACCCCTAGATACAGAACCCGGCCCTTGTTGCTGCCAACTTAGATGGGCAGAAGGGTTACACTTATATAAAATGCCATGTCAGCGGGTAGAACATCACTTGGCAGCCCTCTCAGTCTGTGGGAGCATGGAGCTGGTGGGCATGTTTCCAAGTGAGACAGCACGAGCTGTGTGGAGGGCTAAGAGCAATCAAGAATAAGGATGGTTTGTTGATTAATGTATTCGCTAGGGTTGACATTTTCACAGGAGCCTTCGGGAGTATGATGCCCATAACCCACTGAAATTCCATGGGAGTTGAGCACTCGCTCAATAGGCTCCTTCAAAAATCCCAGCCCGCCTAGTTATTTCAAATTATTAACTGCACTGGAGGGTGCTAAAACTTTTTGTTGCAGGGTTGGCCCCATCTTAATGGTGAGAGAGAATCACTTGGACCTTCTTCTCCCCTCCCAGTTGCAGGCGTGTGGACCCCATTCACCATCCCACGGGATCCCTCTGGAAACTCCAGCAATTGCTTGCTTGGACAATGGGCATTAGAAAAATATTTACCAGTGTCACATGAACAACCACGCTATTCAGCCTTGGTTGGGAAATTCTGCACTGAAATACTCAATGAGCCCCTGGACAGTGAATTACCTTTGTACTTTTTGAGTTGACCATACTTAGGCTTGGCAGAATTCTGTTTCTTTAAAAAAATAATTTTAATGGATAATATTGGTTTATTTTCAGCACTTTTTTCAGTTTTCATAGATTTAGAACATTTTCACAGTTGCACAAGATGTTTGGGGTTTACACATTTTCCTTTTTGCATCCATTTCAATTTTCTCAGTTGCCAGAAATTATAGGGCTTGTCAGGCCATAGTTATTTAAGGAGAGACGATGTTGAGATTCAAGAAGTGAAAGCTTTATAACCGTTAAAACACAAGTTGTCAGCATCACATATCAAAATATACAAAGTAAATATCCTTAAATCAAACTCTAATAAATTCTCCAGCAGCATTTTCCTATCTGTAAATTTTGATTATTATCAATGGGAATTTTTTTGTTGGTTTGTGTGTGTGTAGAGCTACAGTAAAGCTGTAATGCAGCCTCTTTGCCTGCTTATCAGAACCTTCTGAAAAGCAGCACCTTGTTCAGTGATGTGTTGGTTTCCTCCCAAGGCATTATGGAAAGCTCTTAGCTGCTCTCCCGCACATTTCTTGTCACATACAGCAGACAAGACAAGTTTTGGAGGAGTCTAATTTGCGGTCCGAGCTGCAGCAGAAATTCTTGCTGCAGCCCCCGTTGTCCCTGGAGCAGTCCCGAACCGGTCCAAAGGAGTCTAAGAGAACCTCCAGGCTATCAAAGGAGGAGGAAGTCATCAGTTCTTCCCTGCAAGGAGGAGAAGAAGAGGGACACGGTGAAATAGACATTTACCAGCATTTACTGATGATAAACTAAGCCTTCCAGTTCTCCCCATCATCAGGGTCCATTGGCTGTGCAGCATGGGGAAGTTTGCAGTGCATCTGACCAGTCTGATCCTGGTCTGTGGCTAAACAGAGGAGTCCAGGCTCCAAGTCTGTCAATCCGGCACCTTTCACCAGCACTCAATTCACTGAGGGGGGCGGAAAAGCAATTCTTATAATGATTTCCCTGCCTGTGTCTGTATGGAACAATACTGTGTCTCCCCTTTTGTTCGCCATCTGATGCACTCCTAAGAGACAAGAATAAAGCACATCTGCAGGAGTATTGAAAGGCTCATAGACAGCAGTGTATTCAAGGTGTCTATGAGACATGCAAGAATGTACGTGTTTAGTTCTAAAGCTTGCTTTATTCGAGCCAGTCCAATCTGTGGGATGAATGGCATCCTCCAGTTCTCACCGACTTGACAAAAATCATATTGAATCCTGTTAGAGAAACTAGGCAGACGTACAATCCTGCAATCAGAAATTTTTTGTTGTTGCTAAAATAACTTCAGATTAGAAATTAAGGTGCTTGTGTAATAGAGCTGTAATTACCTGCAGAGAAAATTGCTAGGATTGTCTTCTGCATAGCAATAATTTAGCACCAATTGGAAAATATTCTCTTGCCTTTGTCACTCTGGGCTGCATTCAGAGAGACATCAATATCTCTCTCCAGGTCTGAGTTCACCTCTCTCACTGGATGGTGTTCTCAGGGGAGTGGGCAAGGTGGGTGACCACTCTGGTATCTCTCCAAAGGCCATTGAAGTCAACTTGAGCTTCTTCTACCAGCATCTTAAAGGCAGATATACCACCATGAAGAAATCTACCACCAGAAGGGGTCACCACCATGCTGCTGAGTCTCTTCAGTGCTGGCGAGACAAATGTTCCGGAGGCTGGGTTTATTTTGTGGGAAGTGGAGAAGATAGGTGGGCATCCATGGAGCACCCTGCAACAGGAGTTGACCGTGCTCCCTCTGTTCAGGTTGGTGATACTGGAAACCATCCATAGTGTTCTGCAGGTCTGGGAGCAGTGGGTTGGCCAGGCACTCCATCTTGTCCTTGGTACTGGTGGCGGTGCCATGTGTCATTAGTGACACGTCACCACCCTGAGCATTTGACCATCAAGCCACATTCTTTACCAAGCAAGTTGGAGATTGAGCCCATCTTTCTGCCAAGGCCAGAATGCTCTTTGTGGCACATTTTTGATCAAGCCACTTTTAATACCCCAAATGAGAGTTCTTCTGCTACTTCCCTCGGGAGACTATTTCAGAGTCTAAAAGAGCCTATTTCTTTATGTTCAGGCTAGATTTTCCCTTTTTGTGTGCTTCTTTTAGCTGCTTCAGCTACCCTAAATAATTCTGCTTCATGCTTGTGTTACACCTGCTCTCAGTCTGTGTGCTGCTATCATGTTTTCCCTTATTGTCATTTAGCCAAGCTACACCTGACTAACTCTTTTTTAATCGTTCCTCCTAATCAGTCCTTCCCGTCCCTTATTATTTTTTCCTGCTGTTCTCTGAATTCCTTCCAACTTGTCAATATCTTCCTGCCCAGAAATGGATGCAGTATTCCAGGTGCAGTCATTCCACAGCTGTAAACTATGAAATCCCTTGATACTGATGCCTCTGTCAACTCAGTCCACTACTGCATGGGGCTGTTTGGGATTTTGACCCGACAGTGTCTCTCCAACTAAGATGGATGGCAACATATTTTAACTGGTGTTCTCTTTCAAGTATGCATCAGCGTGGATCCCATTTTAGGTGTGCATGCACCTGATGCGCGGGAGATCAGATATGTTTGAATAGTTCTGTCTCTTGGTGTCCTGCATGCTCCAAGTTTTCATGCAAGGGCATAGGAGTGGAGTAGGTGTGATGTACAGGTGTGTATGACTTGCAGCATTAGGCCACATATTGGCATTCACACATGTGGTGTCACTTGCCAGACTTTTCAGTCCCTCCAACTCTGGCTCAGGTCGGTTTGTTCCCGCAGCAAGACAATGAATAGACAAGAAGGTTTCAGTGCCTCGTGTGTCATTGCAAAGCTGGATTGGAGGTTGGAGCTCACAGAAGTGTGGAGAGGGGTGTCTTCCTCAGTCCTTGCTTCAACAAAGACCCTGATCACGTATGTGTCAGGGACAGGCTGGGGAGCTCATTTGGACCATCTACAGACACAAGGGGCCTAGTCCCTAGACGACAGGGAGGTAGGTATGAATGTCCTGGAGCCTAGAGCCATCATACTATCTGTGTGGCATTCCTGCCTGTCCTCTGGAACTTGATAGTGCAAATGTCACAGCCAACATGGTATGATCAGAATGGGATAACTCCGATGGCCCTTCACCAGGAGTCAGCAACAACCTGGCAGATTTCCTGAGCAGACCAACCCTGCATAGTCCTTGCACAGATTTGTGATAGGACTGATATCCTGCCATTGTGGACCCCCCACAATAGAGTTGTTTGCCATCAAGGACAGCACCAAATCTAAGAACTTTTGCTCCAGGGCAGGACAGGACAGAACCCAGGATTGTTATTGGATTCTTTCCCTCTACAGTAGAGCAGAGGTCTGCTGTATGTCTTTCTGTTGCTTCCAGTGGTGATTGTCAAGATCTGGAGACAGGGCCATCATCAGTCTTGTAGCCTTATGCTGGCTGAGGCAGTTCTGTCTGACAAAGCTGTTACAGACGTTGGTTCAGTCTCCGCTCCAGCTCCCAGCCACCTCCATCTGATCTCACAGCACTACAGCCCGATGCTCCATTCAAATCTGGAGTTGCAGCACCTGAAAGCACTGCTCTTGGCTGGTTCAGTAGGGCTGCTCCCTACAGGTCCAGGAAATCCTGGTTCACAGCAGGCAAATGTCTACCAGGAGGATGCATTCCTCTAAATGGAAGAGGTTCTCGATATGGGCCATCCGGCATGGTCTGAACTTGGTTTAAGCCATGATATTGAAGATCCCTAACTACTTATTGCACTTAAAACAGGTTGGCTTTGTGTTCAGCTCTGTTAAAATCCACTAAGCTGTCCAAGACTGGGACTGTTCAGCTTGGAAAAGAGACAACTAAGGGGGGGATATGGTCGAGGTCTGTAAAATCATGAACGGTGTGAAGAAAGTGAATAGGGAAGTGTTATTTACCTTTTCACATAACACAAGAACCAGGGGTCACCCAATGAAATTAATAGGCTGCAGGTTTACAACAAACAAAAGGAAACACTTATTCACACAACGCTGAGTCAGCCTGTGGAACTTGGTGCCAGGGGATGTTGTGAAAGCCAAGACTATAACTGGATTAAAAAAAGAATTAGATAAGTTCAAGGAGGATAGGTCCATCAATGGCTATTAGCCAGGATGGTCATGGATGCAACTCCATGCCCTGGGAGTCCCTAAATCTCCACCTGTCAAAAGCTGGCACTGAACAACAGGAGATGGATCACTCAAAATTGCCGTTCTGTTCTTTTCCTTTGAAGCATCTGGCACTGGTCACTGGCCATTCTTATGAGCTGAATGTCCCCTATGACATTCCATACGAGCAAGATGATACAGTGACCTCACCTGAAGTCCATTCTTAAGGTAAATGCAGAATTTCATCTGAACCAGTTGATAAGCTGGCCTGTCTTTTTCCTGAAACCACAGCTGGTTCTAGGAGAAAAGAAACTATACACGCTGGGTGTGTCCAGGGCTTTGCTTTATTACATTGACATGACCAAACTGTTCAAGCTATCTCCCCATCTATGTGTAGCCATAGCCAGGTATTCTAGAGATCAGGCCATCCATTCACAGAGGATATTACACTGTGTTGTCCATTTCATCTCATTGTGTTACCAGCTGACTGATGTGGCTCTCCCACTGAACACCAAGTCTCACTCCACCAGAGCTCTAGTATCAGTCTTCTGCTTCGGGAATGTGCTGATGTCAGAAATCTGCAGGGTGGCGACATAGAGTAACCCATTGACTTTTGTCCAGTGCTGTACCTTGGAGTTAGCAACTATGTCAGAGGTCAGGTTTGGGAGACCAGTATCTCCATCACTGTTTGACCAATGCAGCTGGTACTCCTCAGTCCCCCCCATCCAGGTGGGATGCTGCTCGCCTGTCGTCCGCAGCAGGATCCCCACTGACACATAATGGAAGAAGAATGGTTCCTTATCCTACAGGAACTGTGGTTCTTTGAGATGTGTATTCAGCGTGGCTACCACGACCTGCCCTCCGTCACTGCTTTCGGAGTCCTCTCCCGCCAGGGGTTTGAATTGCAAGGGTACTGAGGCAGGGCCACTCTGCCTTTTATGCCCTTATGTGGGAGCAGGAGGAGATGCAGGACATGTGCTAGTCAAATAATTCCAATTTTACGTGCATGAGGCATATGTGTGCCTACAAAGGGATCTCAGCTGTCTACAGCACTGGGAAGGACCACGCTTACTGTAGGGTAAGTAACCATTCTTTACTGAACTGTCTGATTTTTATGTTGCTTTTATGGCTTATCCAGAGTTTGACAGACCCAGCGTTTGAGTCCTGTGGCCAGATTCAGACCTGGCTTTCTTGCATAGTTGCATAGACAGTGTTCCTGGGGAAAACGTTCACTCCTCCAGCCTCTCTAAAAACAGGCGGCGGAATACAGCTCCATTTTCCCCAAAGCTTTCCTAGACGTCTGCAGCCTCTGGGAAAACAAGCTGCGCAGTGCAGATGGCGGACGTGTCTGACAAACCGAGCAGGAGATTCAATTAAAGCCACTTACGCTGTAACTGGAGCACCTTCCTCCATTGCTTACATGCTTTCTCTCCTCTGGGAGGCGACCATGTGTTACATCAGAGGAGACACTATGAGGGGATATGATGAGGTTAGTTTCTTCAGGAGTTTGCTACATGGTGCTAAAGCTTACATATGTGCTCGCTAAATTCAAGAAGAAGAGGGCAGCTAAGGTAATTAAACAAAGTCAGCAGGGCTCCAGGCAGGGGCAGGGGTTTGTCTGCTCAGCGCTGCTTGCAAAATCAGAACAGGATCAGCACTGGTCAGTACTGGGATGGGATACAGCCAAAGGAAACCTAGAATTCCGCAGGACACCGTGTTGCTGATGCAGTAGGTGGGACCCTCCCTGAGTGTTGGTGCCAAACCAATGCCCCAGGACGGTGGTAGGGGGCAGTGCGACAGAGGGCAGGGATTTGAGAAATCTCCGGATGCCATTTGGAAATGGGAGTGTTTGCTCCATTGTCCTGGCCCAGGCCCTGTTTAGGTCATTACCTCCTGCCTCACTGAATTCCTCCTTCAGATTCAATGAACTGAGCTAGTGTTCTTCACTTCTTGTCAGGGCTGATGTTGGGTGGTGGCAAGCAGGGCAATTGAGCAGGGCCCCACGCCACGGGCCCCCCAACAAAGCTAAGTTACATCATCTCTGTAGAGTCACTGTGGGTAACTGTAATGCGAATATTAGTCATTTAATCGCTAAAAGTGGAAATAAATCACACGAAAGCAGAGGTTTTCAATCTGTGGGGCATGCCCCCCTAAGGAGCGCAGAGGAACGTTCGGGGTGGGGAACACAGGGATGCCAGGCGGCTCTGGCTTCAGCTTCAGCAGGGTGGGGCCCACTCCTTAGTTTCTGCCCTGCAGCAAGTCTAACACTGGCCCTGCTTTCTGTCCTAAATTGTTGCCTAGTGTTACTGTGCACTGCTAAACAGCAACTCTGGAAACGACTGCATTCCACTGACCAGCGAAGCAATCCCTGGATGTATAGAGAGTGTAACTCTGGTCTCACACCAGCATAAACCCGGTGTGACTCTCCAGTGGGGTCACTTCTGATATTCACGGGTGTATGTGAGATCAGACCCAGGCCCCAAATCTGGTACGTGTGGTGCGATACAAACATCATTTTCTTTTTTCCTTCCAGGCCGTGGCCATATACAATATTCCAGCGTGGATTTGACTTGGTGCTGGGAGAGCAGCCTTCTGATAAGATCTTTAGGTAAGGCTTGGCTGCCCTGCCAGCCTCCCCGGTTACCTTAGCCCCCTGCCGCCAGCCAGCCAGCCAGCCCCACCCCGTGCCCCCTGGGCACAAACAGAACAATGGGCCTCAATCGGCCGTCAAGAAATACATTCCCCAGTTCCCGTGGGTCACGGGACATCTTGTGTGGGTATCGAACAGAGGGATCTGATCGGCCATGTCTGGGTTGAGCGGTGACCTGGGGTAACCGGTTGATGGGTCGCCTTCAGTACAAGCACTAACGCAATGGAAGAAGTGAGTTATTAGCGGGCTACCTGCACATATCCGCTGGCTGTGAAGGCAGCTGGGCTTTGAGAGAGAGAGAGAGAGAGGTGTGTGTGCACGTGTGTGCGCGCAAAGCTGCATGGCTGCTCCTGTGCTATTCCCGGCCACATTTGCTGTTCTTTCCATGCCCCCCTTTGCGTGGTGGCGGCTCTGGTGCATTCTTCCTCCTGCTTCCTCACTGTGTGTTTGCACCGGTGTTGATTCTCCTGTCCCCACGATCTCCCACCTTCCCATTTTCCCCGCCCTTAGCCCGGTTTCCCCTCTCTGCCCACTGGAGGTGTGACATGGCGCTCTCGATGGGAACGAGTCATTTCCACTCTCCATTTACAGCGGAGTAAGGGCCAGACCTCGAGGCTGTTACCTGGTTTAGATTTTACTCAGGCAAAGCTCTAACAGAAGTTGAGTAGAGCCTCACTAATGCCCGGAGTGAAAGTAACTTACAGGACTAACCAGTACTGCCAGAGTCCTGAGAGGGGGCGTGGCCTCATCCGGAAGAGGCATGTCCTCAACCGGAAGAGGCGGGGCCTCTCAGGATTTAAAGGCCCTGGGGCACCGGCTGTGGCTGGGAACCCCAGGGCCTTTAAATCAACCTGGGGCTCCCAGCTCAGAGGTGGCTGGGAGCCCCCGGGGCTCCGGAGCAAATTAAAGGGCCCGGAGCTCCCGCGGCTGCGGGGAACCCCGAGCCTTGCCGGGCTGGGGCCGGGATTTAAAGGCCCCGGAGCTCCTGCCGCTGGAGGGAGCTCTGAGCCCTTTAAATCCATCCCCAGCCCAGCCGCCGGAGCTGCGGGCGGGATTCAAAGGGCTCTGGGCTCCCCGCAGCCGGGAGCTCTGAGCCTTTTAAATCCCGGCCCCAGCCCAGCCGCCGGAGACGCGGGCGGGATTTAAAGGGCTCTGGGCTGCCTGCAGCCATGGGAGCTCTGAGCCCTTTAAATCCCGGCCCCAGCCCGGCCACCGGAGCTGCGGGCGGGATTTAAAGGGCTCTGAGCTCCCTGCTGCGGCGGGGAGCCCAGAGCCCTTTAAATGCCCGCCATGGAAGCCGGTGCAGTCCAGCATGGTGTACTGGCTCTTGCCTGTTCGCTGTACCGGACCGTACCGGCTTACTTTCACCTCTGCTAATGCCTCAGGATTTGGGCTGAGGACTGGGTGAAGACCTCAGCTTGTGTCCTACTACAGACCAGGCCCCTAGGTTCTGCATGGTCTCAAAGAGAGCCTCATTTCTCTTCCCCGCCCCCTCCAATCCTTTCTGGAGGCATCAATGAGTTAATGAATCAGTGAGTGCTTCCAGGGATGGGAGAGGGAAGACAGGAAGGGGGAAGAGGCAAAGAAGGTGGGGAATGCCTAGCTTCCTGTATTGGGTGAAGTGGAAAACCAAGGTCCTGAGCACTTGGAAGTGGCAGCATTTCTGATGACTGGGTGTCAGGAGACTTAGGTTCTATTTCCAGCTCAGCCACAGAATCACTCTATGACTGCTGGCAAATCACTTATCTGCAGTGTGCCTCAGTTTCCCCATTGGCGAGAAGGGAATAATAATACAGAAATTTGTAAAGCACCCGGAATTAAAAAAAAACCCATTGGCTCTATTTCTCCTTTTCTGCTCCTCCTCTCCCCACCCCTTTCTTTCTCATGCGTCTCTTCAGAGGGGGAGAGAGGTTTATAAACTCTGAGCTAGTGTGTACTGATGAGCCAGCCTGTAGGGTGGTGTGCTTGGAGCAGCAGCGAGGGTGCAAGGCAATTTATATCGTGTGCGTGCACTCCGGCAGAATCAGAGGTGCCCGAGACTGCTGGGACCTCATTAGTTGAACACTTAGGTCCCCAAGGACCCAGCATGATGCCTCCGAACTCCCTGAATATTCATCGATTCGGGCTACGGTGCTCTCGGCAACTCCCTGTGCTGTTGCGTTGCTGGCTTGCTGCTGGGAGCAGGCATGGAGTGCGGCGCTTTGTTTCCACCGTGGGCATCGGGGAGGCATGGTATACACACCGAGCTCCAGTTCCTGCTCACAGTGCTGTGTCCCCACCTCTCCCCACCCTGCGTCACCCTGTGTGGGACTGGAAACAGGGTTACAGCATTCTCTGTGCTCTGCCGGTGCACGCGGGCTGCTCTTGGCTAGTGGGATTCTCCTGCCTGCTGGAGTCTGGCTTTTATTCTCAGTGGGTCTGCAGCTTCCCTGAATTCTGGTTACCTGGCAAGCTCGGATGCTCTCCCCCATCATCTCCCACTGGTGGGTGAGTTAACCGCCCTCTGATTTTCCAGGTGCTACTAACTCCACCCAGCCACTTGCGGGCAGTGTCAGTAGAGAGGCTATGGGCAGAATGGGCTGTGCAGGCTGAACCTGCTGCTCAGGCTAGAGGTGATCTAGCCGCGGCAGATTGGAGTCATGTTCGTGGGATGGGGGTGGGGCGCACTGCCAGGGCTCCACTTGTCCTGGGAAGAGCAGAGGATGTCAGCTTCCAGGCCTGGTAATGCAGCACCTTTAACATCAGTCAATGGGGAAAGAAAGAAAGCGACGAGGCTATTTCTCTATGGCGGCTGGAGCCGTGACTAGCTCAGTGGCTCCTGATGAAGGCCCCTGATTGGCTGCGCACAGTCCCACTGCCTCCTCCTGGGGAAACATACAAATTGCCACTCAGGATGCCACTCTGACAGGGCCAGCACCAACTTTGTCACAGGCCGAATCCTACAGCGGGCAGTGATGGGCATCCTGGGGCAGCTTATCCCATCAGTTGGAGTTTGGCCTAGGCCCTGGGATCGGAGGTTCTAGCCCAGAGACAGAGAGCGCCTCCTTTGGAGAAGGCTGGTATGTCTGTAGTGAATGAAAGCAGCATCTGAGTGCTGGCAGGGAGGGGGAGAGAGGAAAGAGACCTCTTCCCCTTTGCACCGCAGTGACTAGCATGTTGCTCACTTGGGGCCAGTGTTCATATGTCGTGTTCATGCCTGCCCATTTCTACTGCCTCTGAGCGGGGAGCCTGCTGGAAGGCCCTGCTCTGACACCCACCCAGACAAACGCAGAGCTTGCAAACGAGTGAATGAATAAATGAATAACCTCTCGCTACATCGCTCAGCTCCCTGCCTGTGCCCTGACTACCTTGACTGCGGTAGTTGTCAGGAAGAGGGACTCATCTGCCTAGGAGCCGCGGCTGCTATGCTGGGAGGCAGGGCGGTAGCTTTGAGTGTGCTTCCCACTCCCAGTGACAGGGGGTGCCTCTCCTCCAGGGAGCGCTGCAGCTGCTGTGTTCCCGCTCTGAGGGGGGCTGTGCCAGGCTGCCTGTCCCTTCCTCATGCTCGCACTGGGGGCGATTTGCAGTCCCCCACTACGCTCTCTACATTTCAGCAGTGTGTGGAGGCCAGGCCCCCCGCATGCCTGGTGCTGTGCAAACACAGCCTTTCCAGCCCCCGAAAACATGACTTACCACCTAGCCAGTTAAAAGAAGCCCCATTGTACCAATGGGAAGTTGGGACACACAGAGTAAAGCTGGGGTTTTCAAAGGAGCCAGTCTCCCAGCTTCAGCGGAAAGTGGTGTCCTCTAACTCCCAGCCTTAGTGGTTCAACCAGAGTCACCCAAGAAATCTGGCAGAGCCAGGAAATGGTCCCACATCCTCCGTGTCCCCATGCATTGCCCAAACTGCAAGGCCAGTCTTCCTCCCTTACCCACGGCCCCATTTGTCTTCTCCTCCTTCTCCCATTCCCTGCCCCATGGAACCTTTCTCCCTCTATAGCCATGCTGCCCCCTGCACTTTGCAGGTGCTGCAGTCAGACTCCGTAGCAAAACTTTACTGAAGGCATCTAGGCTGGCTTGGGGGCTAGGAAGGATGATTAAGTAGGGCATATGACAGGTGCTCCAAAGACCTGGGTTCGATTCTTGAATCAACCACAGACTTCCTAGGCGACCTGGGGCAAGTAACTTAATCAACCTTGTGCCTGAGTTTCCCACCCATCAAGTGGAGATGGTAGCACTTCCCTATCTCCTGAGTGGGGTCTGAGGACAAATACATTAAGGATTGTGAGGTGCTGGATACTATAGGAATGGGGGCCGTGAATAGACACCCAAAGCCATCTGAGTACCTCAGCATCTCCTTCCCTCCCATGTGCTGGCTCAGGAGCTGTCTGTGCTTTGGTTGTATAATGACTTGGTCATGGGCCTGGAGGGGCTCTTCATGGGACACTTATCCACCATTCTCTTCCAGGGGGTGGGGGAGGCATGGGCCCTGTGCCATCCTCCCTATCCAGTTGCTGTGGCAGTCAGACCTCGCTTCCTACATGTGCCCCTCCCCTTGTCCCCCTGTGTGGCTCGCACTCAGGTGGGCGCTGTTTTCCTTCCCTAGTGAACGGTTCTAACCCTGTCCGGCAGGTTCACCTACACCCTGGGGGAAGGGATGTGGCTGCCACTGAGTAAGAGCTTTGTGATCCCGCCGGCCGAACTGGCCATCAACCCCTCAGCCAAGTGCAAAACGGATATGACGGTGATGGAGGATGCGGTGGAGGTCAGGTGAGTGTGTTCGTGGAGCTGGAGGCACGGGAAGTCCAGAGGGCCACTCCAGTATTGGGGGAGGAGGATCGCACTCACAAGGCAGGCTCTGAAGTTGGAGGAACCATAGAGCTAACCCCAACTTGTGTATTGTTACGGTCCTTCAGTGCTGTGGCATTTGGTGTCTTTCTGGTGGATGTTCATTCAGATGTAGATGGGACCTCAGGATATAGAGCAGGGGTAGGCAACCTATGGCATGCTTGCCGCCTTCGGCACGCGAGCAGATTTTCAGTGGCATTCACACTGCCTGGGTCCGGGGGGCTCTGCATTTTAATTTAATTTTAAATGAAGCTTCTTAAACATTTTAAAAACCTTATTTACTTTACATACAACAATAGTTTAGTTATATATTATAGACTTAGAGAAAGAGACCTTCTAAAAACGTTAAAATGTATTACTGGCACGCAAAACCTTAAATTAGAGTGAATAAATGAAGACTCGGCACACCACTTCTGAAAGGTTGCCGACCCCTGATATAGAGCCTGAACCACTGCCCAGTGAAGTCCCATGAGAGTTTCTCCTCTGACTCCAATGGGCTTTGCATGAAAATCTCACTGTGTACACTGGGCGACCCTTCAGGTGCACATTTCCTGGGCAGAGTTTAGTACAACATTCACCTTGTGCCTTCCGCGTGCCATGGTCCTCAGCCTGCTTAGAGCCATGCCTTCAAAAACATCTCAGCTGTTCCCAGTAGATTAAGTCATTCAGAGAGTACCTGTTGGGTCTTACCAGTGTCAGCTCACAGAACTAAAGCTAACCAGCTACATCCAGACTTAGAGTCCTCACTACTGAGTGGTGGGGATCCTCTGAGTCACATTTCCACAATAGCAGGTGGGCCTCTGCCAGCATTTGCACATAAAGTTATTACCACTGTGCGCACAGCATGCACTGTCCATGTACAAATGGATAGTGAGGTGTCCAGCCAACCAGTGTGTGTGTTTAGTCTAATATGCACTTGGGATCAGTACAGTTTTGTACAAAAATATGGCCACACGACTGGGTACCACTGTAGGTGCAAATGTGTATTGGTGGATGTGTGAATATGTCTGTACTCACTAGCACTTTAGATTGAAATGGAGTTAAATATATTTATGCTCTAGGAGCTGAATTTCGTATTGTCCCTTTCCCCTCCTCCTTGCAGAGAAGAACTGATGACTTCCTCCTCCTTTGATAGCCTGGAGGTTCTCTTAGACTCCTTTGGACCGGTTCGGGATTGCTCCAAGGACAACGGGGGCTGCAGCAAGAATTTCCGCTGCATCTCGGACCGCAAATTGGACTCCTCCGGTTGTGTGGTGCGTGCGTCCTGGGGGTCAGAGCCCAAAACTTGTCTTGTCTGTTGTATGTGATAAGAAATGTGTGAGAGAGCAGCTAAGAGCGTCCCATAATGCCTTGGGAAGAATCAAACAAACACGTCACTTAACAAGGTCCTGCTTTTCAGGAGGTTCTCTACAGCTTTACTGTAGCTCTCCCAACAGCATCTAACTTATTCATCGATAGCTTCTCCCAGCTTCTACCTACCCACATTTCTGCAGTCGAAGACAATGAGGCAGCCCCGAGGGGGCTCTGAGCCATGAGTTCTGCTAACACCACCAAATTAACGAGGATAAAAGTTACCTAGGGAGCATCAGCCCTCTCTATACGCAGATGTTCCCGCCCCTCCTTCCCCTGTAGAAGCCTCAGAGTCCCATAGACTCAGGTATGTTGGCTTGTTTCTGAGTCCTGGAACTTGGTCATTCTCTTCCTTAACCCGGGTCTCAGCTAAGAGGAGCTGCTGGTTGGCACCATTGTACCAGCTGCTACAGATTGTCCCTTGCCACGTATTGCCGTTCTGGCGTTCTTGGGGCATGGCTGTCGGGAGATGTCATCTGCAGGCCTGGCTTAGCGAAAAGCGGTTGGTCCCAATTGCTGCACGTGTTGCAATGATTCAGATCATTTAGGTCAGTGTTTCCCAACCAAGAGAGCAGGCTCCATTGCCGGGGTGAAGGAAGATTAGTACAGGGATGGGACACAAGATCATAGGGATTCAGGGAGTACGTGTGCTCCCGGCGAGCCATCTGCCCGCTCCGGAGGCCAGCTGTGAAGCTGCTGAGCATGTCTCATCATTCACGCTCTTCCCCAGTCGTGCCGCACCTGCAGTGCTCCAGGAGACGCTCTCTGCTGGAGACGGCAGGAGCGTAGCTAGGGGGGTTCAAGGGAAGCAGCCGCTTCCCCTCAGCACATTTTTCAAAAGCGGCGCCTGCCGGGCCGGCGCTGGGCTCCTGCAGGCAAGGGGGGGGCGGGCAGCACGGCTGGACTCCGGAGGAGCCATTGGGGGGGCGGTGGGCGCAGCCGGAGGAGCGAAGGGGCCGGCTCCTCGGCCATCGCGCCCCACGCTCAGCGCGGCCCCAACATCGCCGCGGCCGCCTCCTGCAGCGGCTCAGGGCTCGGCGGCCGAGCGCTCTGCAGCTGGCGAGATCCCCTCTCCCCAGCAGCTTCCTGTTTCCCTCGGCCCGGGCAGCCCAGCATTAGCAAGGGGCGGGGTATTGCTAATGCTGGGCTGCCCGGACCAAGGGAAGCAGGAAGCAGGAAGCTGTGGGCTGCCCGGGCCGAGGGAAGCAGGAAGCTGCAGGCTGCCCAGGCCGAGGGAAGCAGGAAGCTGCCGGGGAGAGGGGATCTGCCCGCCAGCTGTGGAGCGCTCGGCCGCCGAGCCCTGAGCCGCCGCAGGAGTCGGCCGCGGCGATGTTGGGGCCGCGCTGAGCGTGGGGCGCGATGGCCGAGGAGCCGGCCCCTGTGCTCCGGCCGCGCCCCCCGTCCCCTCCCTGGCTCCTCCGGAGTCCGGCCGTGCTGCCCGCCCCCCCTTGCCTGCAGGAGTCCAGCGCCGGCCCGGCAGGCATCGCTTTTGAAAAAAAATGTTGGGTTGGCCAGGCCGAGGGAAACAGGAAGCTGCCAGGGAGAGGGGATCTCGCCAGCTGCTGCCTGCCCCACTGCTCCGCTCCCCTTAGCCCCCGGGAGAAGCGAGCAGTGGCTGCCCACCACCCCTTCCCCGCGCCCAACGCCCCCCGGACTGAGCCCCTCCGAGGGGGGGGCGCAGCATGGCCACAGCGTGGCTGGAGGAGCCAAGGTCTGGGGAGCGCAGCGCGGCACGGCTGGAGGAGCCAGCCAAGGGGGGGGGTGCGGAGCAGCTGGAGGAGGAGCCAAGGGGGGGGCGCCTTTTTTATGTTTGCTCCCCCTGCACTTAGAACCTGGCTACCCCACTGGGAGACGGGTGTGCTAATGGGCTCTGGAGTGGAACGCTTCTCACCCCAAGACCGTGTAAACTTCTGACAGCAGCAGCATAACCCCTGCAGGGCAGAGAGCGAGCGAGAGGCTGCCAGAGCTAGCAAAGCAGAGGGCAAGAGACAAAGAAAACAGCGAGCAGAGGCATAGGAACAACCCAGAAATGGAAGGTCCCCTGGGGCTTAATTCTCAGAGGGGCCGAGCCCCTGCAGCTCCCATTGACCTCAAAGGGAGCACATTGCCTATGGCTCGCCGGCCACTTGTTAAACAACTCAATCAGTGGGTGCTTCCACCACTTCCCTTGGAAACCTCTTCCACAGCCTGATCCATCTTCATTGCTATTCTACTGACATTCCCCTTTGCTCACTGCTTAGAGTTACAGCCCCTTGAACCACCCTGCACAGCAGCACAGGCTGGAGCTGGCTGAAAGGAACCAGGCAGGAGTGACACATAAAGGGGAACTTCAGGGCCGTAGGGGGTTGAGATCACACAGTATGTGACTGGAGGCGGGGGGTGCAAAGGCAGGGCTACCAGTACAAAGCGGCTTCCCGCACTCTACAACATTCCCTCTCCTTGGGGTCTGATTCTACCACACATCCAGTGAGGAACACGGTACTCTGCAAACAGACCCAATGAAATCAGTGGGGCCAATTGTGGCGTAAATTGCAACTCCATCTAAGTGAGAGGGGCAGAATCACACCCTTTGCCTTTACACCTTGCAAGTACCAGACCTCTCACGCCTCAGTCATTGTGAAGCCAAGCTGGACATATCTAGCTTTTGAAGTCAGGCTGCACTGCATAGTTGCCACCCATCAGGCCTTGTCCTCTCATTGTAACATCATAACCCTGTGCTTTCTGCATCGTGACATCGCTGCATGAGTGCCACACATTATACTGCAGCATATTGCCATGCTAAATCAGGCCAGGACCCATCTAGCCCAGTGCCGTGTCTCTGAGAGTGGCCAGTGTCAGCTGCTGCAGAGGAACGATGCATTTCAATAGACTCTCCTACAAGCCAAGATGTTAATGTCCTACAATTGCAGAACCCATCCTCTCCACAGAAACCAGACCAGGTAGCAACCCCTGGTGGCTGCTCATCCCAGGAGAGGTGGGGATGCAACTTCCAGGATAACCAGGGCCCGAATTTGCGGTGACTTTCTGGGTGTGAGAGAGAAGCGGGAGACACTGCAGACACATTCGTTTGCCTCATTCCTTGAGTGAAGGAGTCTCCTGATTCTCAGCTTTAATCCTTCACTCTGAAGAGGCAGGACGCATGCTAGTGAGCAGGATAGCGACTGCACAGAAGACAAGTGCACTTTGCTCTGGGAAGAGACCTGGTGAGGTCACCTAGTGGCCACCCAGGCGACTGTTCCCCTCTGCCCCACATTCTGGTGATCTGCTCAGGGAGCTGTAGAGAGCCTCGTGATGCTGAATTTCTGGTGAGAGGAAATAGTTTCTATGGGGCAAGAGGCGTTTGTAACCAAGTGGGCTTTCAGAATGTTGCGCCGTGTGAAATAGGAACAGGCATCTTCATTGTATTGGACCAGCTTCAGAACGAGTTGATTCAAAGCCTGACCGAAGTGAATTAAAACCAGTAAAAACTCTTCCCTCTCTAACCTGCTTCTATCAGGCCTTGCTGGTTACCAAGGAGTCAAATCAATCAGGAGCATCCAGTTTCCCACACCACTAGAGAGCACATCTGGCTGAACAGCTGCAGAGCCAGAGAGCAGGGGAGGATGGGTGCTGGGCTGGATCCCCAGTTGTGCCATTTGCCTGTTTGCCGTCATCCTGAACAGCTGGGTCCGCACAGCGAGACATGGCTTCATAAAACTGCCTGAAGTGCCCTCACGTCCCAGCGCTCCAGCTGGTGCAGAGGGGAGGCGGGATTGGGCCAGGAGGGAAGTCTAGCAAGCCTGCAGGGTGCCATTTGTTTTGGAAATTGCAGCGTGAGTGTCAGCGAACAATGTGCATCCTGTTGTGTGATCTTCAGTCAGGGTCAGAGGAAGGGAAAAACATGTAGAAGTGGCAGCCTGCTGTGAGCTCATTGCCCTGTGGCTGCTGTGCCTTGCTGGCAGAATCCCGGCGAGGGGGAGGGGAGAAAAGTGTGTGTGGGGGGGGTGCTGGTGGAGAGGCCTCTAGCACTTCGTTCTTTGCTTCAAGGAGTCTTTAAGGGGCTTCCGCGCTTGGGGAGAACTTTCAGGTGCGTTCTCCATTGGGTGAAGCCCTTTCTCCTTCTTGAAGTTACATTAGCCCAAGCGCTGCAGTGCACAGACTGCAAACCCCTGGGATGGCTCAGCCAACAATTCGTCCAGTTCGTTTTGTGCACCTCACGCATGATAGGCAGTGCCCCTCGCCACTCCCTTCATTCTTCCCCCACGTGGATCTGCTCTTCCCCCAAGTCCTGTCCTGCTGCATCCCCGGTGCTGGACTGCTACATAGCTTGGCCAATGCACCTCAATCCCAGTCTGCAGCTTCCCTGCTATTCTAATCCTAGAGCTTTACACAGCTCTGCCAATGCAGCCTGCAGCCCCCCACCCCCGCTATTCCAGTCCTGGGCCCCTACGCGGCTCTGTCAATGCACCTCGGCCTTGACTCACGGCCCCTCCTGCTCTTCCAATCCTGGACCTACCTCTACACAGCTCTGCCAATGCAGCTCAGTCCTGACCTGCAGCCCCCCTGCTATTCTAATCCTAGAGCTCTACACAGCTCTGCCAATGCAGCTCAGTCCTGACCTGCCGCCCCCTCCCCACTGTTCCAGTCCAAATGTGTGGCATCCAACTGAGTCTTTTGATGAAAATTGGCAGCAAGTGATGCACAGATGGGAGCTGCAAACAGGTTTGTTATTGTGAGCTTAATGCTGCCTTCTTACAATACAGCCAGTGGAGGTGAGAACATCAGGCGTAGAGTTCAGATGCCGTTTCCTGACTATATGCTAACTGAGCAAAAGCTCGTTTTGGTCCCTGTATTTAGAACCTGGTTAATCTCTGTCATTCTGTCATGCCAGTGCCCAGCAGGTCTCAGCCCTATGAAGGATGGCACCGGCTGCTATGACCGCCACGTTGGGGTGGACTGTTCGGATGGGTTTAATGGTGGCTGCGAGCAGCTGTGTCTCCAGCAGATGGTGCCTCTGCTGGAAGATCCCTCTCTGTACAATATCCTCATGTTCTGCGGGTGAGTGACCCGGCCCATTCCATCCTCATCTAGGAGACAGTTGGGCAGGGATATGGGGGAACCTTACATGTCCATATTAGCACCCAGGGCAGGAAAGGAATGTACTGCGTGGTGTCTTGAGCTGGGTCAGGGATAGCCATGCAATGCAGCCCCTTGGGCACCCAGCTTTTCTAGTGTTGCCCAACTGCATGTGTATGCATGTGTGTACATGTGTGCACGCGTGTATGTGTGTGCATGCACATGCAGGTTGGGCAGGGGCGGGTCTTACCTCTTACACAGACAGCTGCACAACACGAGGAAGAGATCCCGCATTGTGGAGATGCACCAGAGCGCCCTGCCTCCTCCTTCCCAGACGGGCATGTATGTTAGCGAGAGAAACCGCTCCCCCCCCTCCTTCCTCAGGGCACTGGATATTCCTTTGTCAGGAGGGCAGCCAAGTGCGAGTTTGAGTGTACGCCACCAGCTATGAAATCAGAGCAGTATTTCCCTTTGGGATTGTCTGTGCTGTAACCTCTTGGTAAGCAAACGGAATGGCTCTGTGTTTGCTAAGGAGACAGATCCGCCCAGTACTTGGGAGGAAATGGAGCACAGGCTGGGTACTGGGAATACTTTCCTGACAGTCTGAGCTGTCGGGTCATGGAATGGTCTGTCAATGAGAACAGTGGAAGTGCTATCACCTGAGACATTTAGAACCGGACCGAACAGTCTTCCATTCATGCCTTGAAGATGATCAGGCGACTCTATCTGTTTTGGGAGCCGTCCACCACTAGTGGTTATAACTCAGTGGCTCCTATGCTCCACTGGGGTTGTTCCAGTTGGCTGTAGAGAGGGGCCTTCTTTCCTTGCGTTGAGGTCCCTCCCCTCCTCCACCACTGGATGTATTGGCTCAGTCCCCAGGTGTAATGGCTTGTGCTGGGTTTCCCCCATGGCAGGTGCATTGAGGATTACAAACTTGGAGTGGATGGGCGGTCATGCCAGCTGATCTCGGAGTCCTGTCCAAAGGGAGGTGACTGCGGGGAGAGCCGGGAGCTGCCCATGAATCAGACTCTGTTTGGGGAAATATTCTACGGGTACAACAACCACTCCAGGGAGGTTGCAGCTGGACAAGTGCTGAAAGGGACCTTCAGGTGAATACCGTGTCCTCGCCTTTCATCAGGCAGGCGCTATCACTGTGCTTGTCTGGAACCTGCCATGCCCCTAGGAAGTCACGGTCTGTAACAGTCCCAGGTCCATAGCCGCTTGTTTCTGTACAGGAAAGGGTTTTTTCAAGGAAATGGGGGATACAGGAAAAGGAGCTAACTGAGGGCTCATGGGTTTGCTTTGCTGTTCATCTTTCCTGTTTACAGTTGCTGCTTTAAACGCAGCCCGGGTTGGGTGCGGTTGAAAGCCCATCCTATCTGATGGCTCTTCTGTTTTGCAGTGAGTTGTTGGCCACAATCCAGTTCTTAATGGCCAAGTCCCAGATCCTCGGAGGTCTTTAGGCACCTAACAGCTAATACCTTTGAGGCCAAGATCACAAACCCACCAGCCAGTGTTTTGCAGGAAGCTAGGGTTTAAATAGACACAGGAGACTGGACAGTAGGTTAAGCGGAGGTGCATTGACAATGCAGTGTGTGGCGGGGAGGTTGAGCTTCCACTGATCGTGCAACGCTTGTTCTCTTTCTGATAGCAGAGGGCCCTTTAATGCAGCAGACAAAGGCATAATGAGAGCCAGTGGCTGGAACATGAAGCTAGACAAATTCAGGGTGGATAAGATGCATGTTTTTAACTACTGGAGGTGGTGGATTTCTGTCACTTCAGGTCTTTAATCAAGATTGCGTGTCTTGATAAAAGAGAAACTCTAACCATGCCAGATGTTCGGGGTTTGATGTGGGGATCACTGAAATGCTGTGGTCTGTGCTGTGTGGGAGAGCAGGCTAGATGAGCACAAACGTCCCCCCGGCCTTAAAACCTGTGCCTGTATTGCTAGACCTCGTTCTCCAGGGCTGCTAATCTGGTCACTTTAATTACAGACACGCACACGAGTGTTAACTCTCTGGAATTTGCAGGCAGAACAACTTCGCCCGGGGCTTGGAGCAGCAGCTTCCAGATGGCCTGGTGGTGGCCACTGTCCCGCTGGAGAACCAGTGCCAGGAGCAGATCTCTGAGCCCACGCCCGACCCAGGCTTTCTGACTGGTGAGTGATTCCAGCCACGCTTTGGCTCCTCTTCTCCCAGACTCTGTTTGTGGAAGGCTGGAGAGAGTTCTTAGCGCCTGGAAAACAGGGCAGAGGGAGGGAACCTTTCACTGCCTGGCTTCAGCAAAGAAAGGCCTCCCCGGCCCATCAAAAGTCAGACAAGGCCCAAGCCTGGGAGGCCTTAGATACCCTGGCTGCTCCTACTGACCTGTGGGCGCCCTTGGCACATGCCCTTTCCCTCAGCTACCTTCTGGGGGATCACCACATGATCACTGGCTGACTAGCCAAAGGTCCCATCCAGCTGCCTGGCATGGCAGGATAGCTCCCTGAGTGCTAGGAGGCACTCATTGTTAGCCATTGTTCATATTGAAGTGTCACCTACTGTCCCAGTCAGGATCAGGGCCCCCAACAGACACATTGCTCCAAAGAGCTTACAGTGTAAATAGACACTGGGGAAGCTACGGCACAAAGAGGTAAAGTGACTTTCCTCAGGCTGCCCAAGAGCTCAGTGGCCAAACCAGGACTAGAACCTAGGTCTTTTGAGTTCTAGTCCACTTCCCCAAGGGGAGTTCCATAGATCTCCAACACTGAGTCAAGCCTCGTTCTGTCTGACCTGTATATCCACACAGTAATAAAGACCCCTCAGGTCAAATGCTGCCCTCACTTACACGACTGACCTCAAACTGCGCTTCCCTTTTCAGCCCTGCTGGCTCCGGGGTGGTTACACAGGTGTAACCAAGGCCACGCCATTACACAAGCAGTTTTGTAATTGGAACTTAGTTAACAATTCTGTTGATGAGGCACAAGCTGGAAAATAATCCAATTCATTCTCCAGAGCTGGGCTGGCTCTTCACAGCTGACAGTGGTAAAAAGCAGTAAAACCTTGTATTTTTCACTGAAGTCAGCAGATCCCAGCATCATTCTGAATACACACGGGGGGACAGAGGTGCTGAGTAAGAAGGGACCAGTTTTGCATAAACACTTTTCAGAGGAGAACCACACATTCAAGTTGTCAGTAACAGCGAGCACTGAAGTAAGAGGAATTTCAAGGCCCAGGAATGTCTCCCTTTCCATTTATTAGCGCTTGGAAAATGCGGCTTTACTCTCCTTGCACAATACAGCTGTTTAGAGCCTTGGAAGAACCCTTGACATGGGATAGTTTGTTCCTTGGTTTGCTTGTTCACCACCCTCTCGGTGCTATTATCTCATATTTCATAAGCAATAAACGGAGCAAGGTTGCTAACCAAGTGGGTGGTAGGATATAGTGTATCCTTTTTGGGTAGTGTAATGGATTGACTGGTCCATCTGTCATCAGTCCCCTACGCTGGTTGGACCCATGGAATGTAGGGTGACTATATTGCCCACTACTGTCCTCAGCCTATAAAGAATGAGCCCTGATAGCTAAGGGCAATTCTTCTTTAGTTGGAAGGGTGGAGGCCTGTCTTTTTGGAGCAGAATGTCTTGCCCCAGGCACATGGTGCTTAACTAATGACCAGTCTTGTGTGTAAAATTGGCAGCCCTGGATTTATGACGTTAGTCACCAGAAGTGATGGTTAGATGAAGTGCTGCCTACTGTCATGTGACCCATATGTTGCTGGAGATTTAAAGCTGACTATGACTGTTTTGAAACTGCCAGAAAATGCAACATGCCAAGAAAGGGTGTTCAGGAAGCACGACATTTATAAGGAATCCATAGCCGCTGCTCAGCCGGTGGGTGCTTTCTCACTCCTGCCCAGGGCCGGCTCCAGGCACCAGCGCAGCAAGGCGGTGCTTGGGGCGGGCAACGGAAAGGGGCGGCACGTCCGGCTCTTCGGTGGCAATTCGGCGGCGAGTCCTTCGGTCCCTCTCGGAGGGAAGGACCTGCCGCCGAATTGCTGCTGAAGAATGAAGCGGCGGCGGTAGAGCTGCCGCCAAAGTGCCACTGATCGCGGCGTTTTTGTTTTTTTTCCCGCCGCTTGGGGCGGCAAAAACGCTGGAGCCGGCCCTGCTCCTGCCCCACTGCACTACCTGCTATTCCAGCCCTGAACTGCATACACAGTCCTGCCACGCCACCTAAACCTTGGCCAGAAGAACTTTTTGTTTTTCCAGTTCTGGGCTCCCTCCCCAGCTCTGCTGCCTCCCCTCAGTTCTGACCTTCCATACCCCATGTTAGCCCAGTTTGTGCTGTCTAATGAGTCAACCCTGCTAGATATGTCGCATGGTCATATGGTTTTAATATATTCATTTGAGTGGGTGCAGACATCCATTAGGTGCTAGCCAGAGGCCCACCAAACATATCCCGGCAGCAGCACCTCAAATCCAGAGGTAATTGTGCATTTGTTCCCTGTCACCACTCACCCTGGTAATTAGCTCTTCTCCAGTTTTGGATGGGGCACCATTGAACATGTTGCCCACGCTCTGAAGGAACATGCATGAGTCCCACCAGGAGCACTCCAAGGAATTTGGAAGGACCTGGTGGATTGAAATCCAGAGTTAGGAATCTCACTGTAACTTTGGGAGGTAAGAGCTATGGCTGGAGTTTTCCAGGGCACCTAAGGAAGTCAGCTGCCTCATTTGGGTTTGGGTGCCTGCGTTTCCTTTGAGAAGCCCAGCCCAGCCGCAGATCAGAAAGAGCCAGTTGGAAGGCAGAACATCTTTTAACTTGATTGAAATGGGTGAGAGTTTATATGAAGGCTTTGTTCATGTTTTGACATTTGTTTACTGGCGCCTATTAAATGAGACTGTAGAGGCAGGCAGCAGGAATGGAATTGTTTCACTGGTGGATGAGTGTTCCCGAGCATACGGCTCGAAAATGGAGTCTCTTGGCGGTACCAAAGAGTCTGCATCCCAGCAGCAGGGGCTGTGCTTGGCAGCACCATCTGAAAGCTGGAGATCTTCACCATTAGGGAAAAAAGTTCCTTCTTGGTCCACTCAGACAGCTGCTCACCTTGGACAGCTAGAGTCAGCGACCCTCATTAGAGCACATGCGTAATTGCAGATGTTACTGTTCTAACATTCGCCAGCTCCTTTTTCTTTCTTTCTTTCTTTCTTTCTTTTTTTTAAGGCTAGCCACGGTAGTTGACTCTGTTGCCCCCAGGAAATTGTATTTTTTATGGCGTAAATGACACTCCCTTCCTTAGCCCCCACGATCCTGTTATTCTCTGCGGTCTCTGGCTGGGGCGCTGATCATCCCGCAGCCGTGCTTCCTGCTGAATTGATTTCACCGCTGCTGCCCTGTTCCTAGCACTGGGCATTATGAAACACAGTCAGGAAACTCCGAGTGAGTTTTGCTGTTGCCAGCCGAGCCGGGAGTTAAAAAGCCCAGCCGTTTTCCTTTCCCGTGTTTTACCGCTCGCCTTCTCAAGTGAGAAGTGCAGCCACCTCCATTAATAATACATAGGAACTGAACGTTTTATAAACTCACCCCTCATGTAAAAGGGTTGCCATGAGCTATCCCTGCCCGCTATGCACCGGTTTGGATGTGGAGGGGTCACAGGGTAAAGTAGAGGAGAGACAGGCGGGTAATGTCCAGGTGATATTTATCCTCTGTGTGGAAAATTTAATCTAGCAGAGGTGTGAGGCTTGATTTTCTGAGGTGCTGGCACCCCCAAATGCCGTTGCCTTTCCTAGTAGCCTCTGGGGTTCAGCACTTCAGCAAGTTAAAAGAAGGGTTCACTGCCCACCTCCCACCCCCACCACCAGTGCCTCACTCCTCTTTTTCCCCGCACCCGGTGCTCGCCAGCCTAAGGGGTCCCACTGGCTTTCTTATCGTCCGTGTCCATTCCTCCTGGCATGGAACACGGCGGCAATTACGCCGCGAGGTGCATTAAAGGCAGTGCATACGGCAATGCCCAGCGTGCTGCATTCAGAGATGGCTCATTAAAAAAAAGTCTAATTAGTGGAGTAATGAACACACCGGGACATGCCTTTGGGACCGGCCTTCCAGGAAAAACCCACAAAAGGCCTTGTTATCTTCAGAAGCCGAGCTGGGGATGGAGCGAGGAAACAAACCCAAACACATTCCTTTAAAGTTGTATTTTTAATTGCTGGAGAGTCGCTGACCCGCAAACCATCTTTTAACATAATTAGACTCTTACCCCACCCAGTTGTTTCCTCCAGTGCAGTCCCAGCTCATTCTGCCACCCAAGGCAAGATTTAATTGGGCAGAACTGTCCCTTTACAGCAGATCAGGCAGCAGAAGCCAGACGCTACCTAGGGCATTAGCTTCGAGCCGGGTTTGCGAAGCCCAGGAAGTGAGTACCCCCTCACAGGAAACACTGATAATGATAATGACTTGCAGTTACAAAGCTTATAGGTGACTAGAAAACAGGGACGGTGTCTTATGGTTAAAATAGGGAGTTGGGAGAGCTGGATTCAATTCCTGATGCTATCACTTCATTCAGCCTCCCTCTACCTCCGCTCCAAATCTGTAAAATAGAGACCATAGTCCTTTCCCTGTGAACTCCTCAGGGCAGGCAATGTCTCTTACAACATATCTATGGAACACCTAAGTCAATGAGGCTCTGATCTCAGTTGGGGGCGCTAGGTCCTACTATAACATAAATACTAATCAAGTATCTTCCATCCAAAAGGATTCCAGACCACTTTCCAAACTGTGGGCCAAACCCTTGGATCTGAACTCCCAACCACGGCCTTGCTTGTTATACCCTGTAAGAAAAATGAGAGTTCATTTGCAGCTGGATACTTTAGCCTGTATCAAAGCCTTCAGAAGAAAATCCGCCCTGTCCTTTTGTTGCAGTCAGCTAAGCAGTCTGTACTGGAGGCTGAGACCATTACACACATTCGTCACGACTTGTCACAGCATCTTGGAGCTTTCAAAGAGCAGGCACCAATCAGAATGCAGGGATGTGAGCCCCTCCATTTTAAAATGCAAGAGATCATAGCAACAGCCGCACTGCATCAGACCTGTGATCCGTTCAGCCCAGTATCCCACCTCCAATAGCAGCTAGCACCAGATGCTTCAGAGGAAGGCGCAATCAACCTGAGAGGTTATAAATATGGCGTAACCTGCTCATAAGGGAAATGTATTGCTTGGCTTGTGCTAAGGGAAGCAGTGTGGCCTAGAGGATAGAGCACTGGATTGGGACTCAGGTTCTATTCCTGGCTCTGCTACTGCCTTGTAGGTGGCCTTTGGCAAGTCCTGTCCCCTCCCTGTGGCTCAGCTTCCCCACCTGTAAAGTGAGGAGAATGGATTGCCCTGCCTTTAGAAAGCACTTCGAGATTGGTGGCTGAAGTGCGAGCTAAGAGCCTGGGATGAGGAGGTTTAGTATTTAAGTGGGGTTTTCAGAAGGCCTCAGTGTTGGTCTAATTCTGCTCGCGTTGATGGCAGTGGTAAAAGCCCCACTGACTTCAGCGAAAGCAGAGTTCGGCTCATGCAGAACTCTTCTGGACATCCCAGCCTCCCTCCCTAAGACACAGCACCCCTATTTTCCCTCTGTGTGCGCTGGGGACGGTCTCGCACACCCTCCCCTCCCTGAACCACACTCCCGGTGTGGGGCAGACTGCCCATTGGGCAGCTCGCCGCTCCCCAGCGCTGAGGGGGTTGCTCTCCCGTCTCCCTCAGGGATGGTGAATTTCAGCGAGGTGTCTGGATACCCATTGCTGCAGCACTGGAAGGTGCGTTCCGTCATGTACCACGTCCGGCTCAACCAGCTGACCATCTCCCAGTGTAAGTACCGCCGGGCTGCAAGCCGGGATGGGGAGGATGGTGGTAGAATAGCCTTTGGGCTGAGTGAGGTTTTGATCCTAGTCTCCTTGAAAACCAAAGGCTGGATTGTCACAGCCCTTACTCGGCCATGCAGGGGTGGGGTTTGTTGGGCGCTCTGGCACCACCCCTTCTCGTGTTCACTCATGCCTTCTACTTCTCATTGCTTGCTGTGTCCATTCCTCTGCAGCTTTCAGCAACGCCCTCCACTCTCTCGATGGAGCCACCTCCCGAGGCGATTTCGTGGCCCTGCTAGACCAGTTTGGCAACCACTACATCCAGGAGGCAGTCTATGGCTTTGAGGAATCCTGCTCCATCTGGTATCCCAATAAGCAGGTCCAGCGGCAGCTCTGGCTGGAGTACGAAGACATAAGCAAAGGTAGGAGGCCTAGCCAGTGATCAAGAACACACACACATCCTTCCAGAGAGCATATCGGCAGATACCAGCTGTGTGGAGTCAAGGTAAGGGAGCCCTTTTCCAGGCCAGGTGTGCCTGACTGCACCGAAGGAGTGTGTTCCCATCTTTATAACGGCTGTTCTCTATCCCCCCAATGTGGACTCCTACAGCCAGTCATGTGCTGGTGTTGTGATATGGACAAACTGCTCAAGCTAAGACGCCAACTCATTTTGTTTGTTGTTTAGCCCTGATCCAGCACCCATTGAAGTCAATGGAAAGACTCCTGCTGGCTTCAGTAGGGATTGGATGAGGTCATTAGGGACGATAAAAAGCCAAGCGCCCAGAGAGATGAAAGGCTAATGCATTCATGCCACCAAGCCTTCCTGCCTGATTCTACTCTTAGCTCATATATGTCTTTAATCTTTGTCTCTTCCACATCGGCACTCTTCTACCTGGATCTTGAGTCTGGAGTTTCTGCCTCTCCAGTGTTTTTTCCTCCCCCCGAACCTTAGCTTTCTTTTACTTCTATACCCAATTGTGAATTGGTCTCTGTATAGGAGTCATCAGGAATCAGACAATTGAGGGAGGCATGTGTAGGGGACTAGTTCTTCCTGGGTGAAGCTAGTCAGCTTGGTTAGAGAAGCTTGATGTGGAGACAGAGAATCTAGGTGCTTTCAACCTGTGAAATAAAATGTGAATCTGTGCAAACAGGAAATTCCAGGCACACACCACGGAGGCGGAAAGGGTAACTGCACACGCCACTGTGCTGTGTGTAAGTACAGGGTCTCCCTGCACATGAGTATGCATGCCATGTGGGGGCAAGATTTCCAGTGGTGCAAAGGGTACTTCAGCACCCACCTGCCACTGAAAGTCAATGGGAATTGGGCACCTACGTGTCTATTTTTCTTTTGCTCTCATTAACTGCCTCCCTCAGACATGCTGTTTCACAGTGAACAGTGTAATACTGTGGGAGCAAAACCAGCTGTGACATTGTGCAAGATTCTCCACACACCCCCAAAGCTCTGGTAGCTTTATTCCAGTTCTGCATGGCATTTACGTTTAGCAGTCACTCCTCATACAGTACTGATCACTTGGTACTCTGTGGATCAAATCTTACTTTTCAGAAAACACGTCCATGCTGATGTTTTCTACTGAATGCTGTGGCTGCTGGTGGTTAAGGTCAAAATACAAGTGATTTCTTTGATTTGCCTTGATGTTTTCAAAGGTGCAGTAGGAAGGAATTTTGTCCAAATTAAAAAAACCTAGTAAGAGGACCAAAAAAGTGCCACCGTGGCTAAACAACGACGTAAAAGAAGCAGTTAGAAACAAAAAGGCATCCTTTAAAAATTGGAAGTTAAATCCTATTGAGGAAAGTAAAAAGGAGCATAAACTCTGGCAAGTCAAGTGTATAAATAGGAAAGCCAAAAAAGAATTTGAAGAGCAACTAGCCAAAGACTCTCAAGCTAACAGCAAAAAAAAATTTCAAGTACATCAGAAGCAGGAAGCCTACCAGACAATCAGTTGGGACCACTGGACGATTGAGGTGCTAAAGGAGCACTCAAGGATGATAAGGCCACTGCGGAGAAACTATGCATTTTTTGCTGAGGGAGATTCCCAAACCTGAGCCATTCCTTTAAGGTGACAAATCTGAGGAACTGTCCCAGATTGAGGTGTCATTAGAAGATGTTTTGGAACAAGTTGATAATTAAACAGTATTAAGTCACCAGGACCAGATGGTATTCTCACAAGAGTCCCAAAGGAGCTCAAATATGAAATTGCAGAACTAACAACTGTGGTATGTAACCTTGCATTTAAATCAACTTTGTACCAGATGACTGGAGGATAGCTAATGTGAAACTAGTTCTTAAAAAAGGCTCCAGAGGCGATCCCAGGGATTACAGGCCAGTAAACCTAATTTCAGTACCAGGGAAATTGGTTGAAACTGTACTAAAGAACAGAATTATCAGACACACAGATGAACACGATATGTTGGGGAAGAGTCAATATGGTTTTTATAAAGGGAAATCATGCCTCACCAATCTGTTAGAATTCTTGGAGGGGGTCAATAAACCCATGGACAAGGGTGATCCAGTGGATATAGTGTACTTAGACTTTCAGAAAGCCTTTGACAAGGTCCCGCACCAAAGGCTCTTAAGCAAAGTAAGCAGACATGGGATAAGAGGGAAGGTCTCTCATGGATCAATAACTGATGAAAAGACAGGAAACAAAGGGTAGGAATATATGGTCAGTTTTCAGAATGGAGAGAGATAAATAGTAGTGTCCCAGGGGTCTGTATTGGGACCACTGCTGTTCGACATGTTCATAAATGATCTTGAAAAAGGGGTAAATAGTGAGGTGGCAAAATTTTCAGATGATACAAAATTACTCAAGATAGTTAAGTTCAAAGACCGTGAAGAGTTACAAAGGGATCTCTCAAAGCTGGGTGACTGGGCTACAAAATGGCAGACAAAATTCAGTGTTGATAAACGCAAAGTAATGGACATTGGAAAACATAATTCCAATTATACATACAAAATGATGGGGTCTAAATTAGCTCTTACCACCCAAGAAAGAGATCTTGGAGTCATTGTGGATAGTTCTCTGAAAACATCTGCTCAATGTGCAGCAGCAGTCAAAAAAATGAACAGAATGTTAGGAACCATTAGGAAAGGAATAAATAACAAGACAGAAAATATCATATTGCCTCTATATAAATCTCTGGTACGCCCACATCTTGAATACTGTGTGCAGGTCTGGATCCCCCATCTCAAAAAAAGATATATTGGAACTGGAAAAGGTACAGAGAAGGCCATAGCTTCCATATAAGTAGAGATGAAAAAGACTGGACTTTTCAGCTTGGAAAAGAGATGACTAATGGGGGGGAATATGATAGAAATCTATGAAAGGTTGACTGGTGTGGAGAAGGTGTATAGGAATGTTATTTACTCCTCCACCTAACACAAAATCTAGGAGTCACCCAATGAAATTAATAGGCAGCGGGTTTAAAACAAACAAAAGGAAGTACTACTTCACACAACGCACAGTCAACCTGTGGAACTTTTTGTCAGGGGATGTTTTGAAGGCCAAAGTTATAACAGGGTTGGAAAAAGAACTAGATACATTCATGGAGGATAGGTCCATCAATGGCTATTAGCCAGTATGGGCAGCGATGGTATCCCTACCCTCTCTTTGCCAGAAGCTGGGAGTGGACAACATGGGATGGATCACTTGATTGCCTGTTCTGTTCATTCCCTCTGAAGCACCTGGCACTGGCCACCGTCAGAAGACAGGATATCAGGCTAGATGGACCATTGGTCTGACCCAGTATGGCTGTTCTTATGTCCCATTCAGGTGAATGTTACAGGTTATGGGAGTGCTATTTACAGCCAGCAGGAATCTGCCTGACCTGTACTGTAAGGAACAACAATGCACTTGCAAGAAGTGAACTAGACAATCTAATAGATTGTTTTCATCTCTAAGTTTGGAGATTCAAACTCCTGGCTCTAAAATAAATAATGGGACTTCTTCCGTCCTGGCATGATGGAAACTCGGCTTCTATGCATGGGTCTGATTTAGGAAATTCACCTTTCTCTGACTCTGGATGGATCACTTGGATTCGTACGGCTATTGAAGCAGGGGTTTGCCCAAAGCCACCTGTGACACTCTGTACCTCGGGGGACACCCTATACCCCCGTGTTCATCTTTATAAAATGATTGTATGGTATCCAATGCAAAGTTTGTCATGTTGGGTGTCTTCAGAAGGCTCATAATTCACTGAGCATGGTTGTTATAGTGATGTTATAGTAATTGTTACAGTAAGGTTATAGGTTATATTTTCAGGTAGATAGTTATGAGGCTGAAAATGTATCCTCATGACTTAAAGCAAGCCCATGCAAAAACTCTCCAAGAACAGAGAGGCAGTTCACACCTCGTCCAGACATGGATGGGACAAACCCAGCCCAGCCTCACAGGAACAAAGGACACTGGCTTAGGCAGCAACAAAAGAATCTATTAGACCCTCGAGGGAGTCACCCCCTTCCTTTGGGCAGTTTGGGACTGCAATGAGGTAATGCTCACCTGACTCGGGGGGGGGGGGGAGGAAGGGGGAGGGCAAAGCCAAGAGGAAAGAAAGGACATGATAAAAGGGAGAGAGACATTTTGCCATGCTCTCTCTTCCACCTACATCTACAGACACCACTACCACCAAGCGACTGAAATGCTGATCAAAGGGGAGAGCCTGACTGAAAAGCCAGCCTATGGTCAGAAGCATCGAAGTTTTTAAAGACATTGAAAGTGTTAAGATCAGCTTAGAATGCGTTTTGCTTTTATTTCATTTAACCAAATCTGACTTGTTATACTTTGACTTATAATCACTTAAATCTACCTTTATAATTAATAAATCTGTTTGTTTATTCTACCTGAAGCAGTGCATTTGGTTTGCAGTGTGTCAGAGAATCCCCTTGGGAGAACAAGCCTGGTACATATCAATTTCTTTGTTAAATTGACGAACTTATATAAGCTTGCAGCATCCAGCGGGCATAACTGGACACTGCAAGATGGAGGTTCCCAGGGTTGTCTGGGACATAGATATTGGCTAGTGTCATTCACTTGCAAGTAGCTGGACGCAGCTTACATGCCAGAGGCTGTGTGTGAACAGCCCCGGGGGGGGTCCTCACAGCAGAGCAGGGTAAGGCTGGCTCCCAGAGTCAAGGATTGGAGTGACCTAGCAGATCACTGGTCCAGATAACACCAGAGGGGAACGTCACACCACCCTCTTTAGTATTTAGTCCACTGTAGTTCAGCGGCAGGATCTCTCTGAGCACAGCGACTTTTCTTTTCTCTATTTCCTCCTTTTTTCCCCTCCAGTCTGGGCCGTTTCACCGTGGTCTCTTCCTTTCTGCAGGTCTCGCAGTTTTCTCCTTCCTTCCTGTACAGTATCTCCTTTCAGCTTCCCTCCTGTTCCAACACCTGCCACTTTCTCCTCTTAGCTTTTAGTTGGTGAATGTCCAGATATTGATTGAAAAATTGCAAGAGACAAACCATTCTCTGTGGGTGCTGCTTTCCTCCTGCGCCTGCAAAGCTGTCCCAAAGTGGTCCATTTCCAGCACAATGGGGAAGCTAAGAAGTGCCCTTTCTCCTTTTTGGTTTAACAGGCTTGTTTTGTTTGCAGGGGTTTCTGAGTGAGGTTAGCACTGTCCTATTTCTCAGCAAAATGTTTAAACAGTAAGTTCTATTGAGCGTAGAAGATGGAGACAAACTGACTTATTAACTGAGGCGCTGGTTCTTCTCTGACCCCCCTTGTAATGATTGTCAATTGCACACATCACACTGTGGGCTGAAGTTCCAGGGAAGTGGCCTCTGGGGTGAATGTGCAGTCTGTGCTGATGGAGTCCAAAGATTCCTCATCAGACTTAGCCCTCGGCTCTGTGCCTAGAGCAAACGCTGACTTTGAACAACTCAGTCCTGAGTAACTCTTCCTACTTCCTCTTCCTTCTCTCATGCTGCTTCCTGCCCAGATCAGCAGTACTGTAGAGGTCCGAGAGAGAAATTAAGTACATAATCCCTAGGGACAAGTAATAGTAGCAACACAGTAGAACCTCGATTTCATGAGCATCAATCTTACGAACGACCAGTTATACAAACCATTTTTTCTTGGCTGGGGGAAAACAAATCACACGAGATGAAGAACAAGTCTCCATCTCTTCACATTCCAGTGCCTTCAGTGCATTGGAAGTCACTTTGCAGTGGTGTGAAGGACATGAAGATAGCGATGCAGTGCACTGTTCTGCAACTTAGGCACTGGACCTCCCATCCTTTTGAGATGCTCATTATTATGATCTTTTCAGTTTTATGAACTCCTCAATCCCAGGTTAGTTTGTAAGATAGGGGTTCTACTGTAACTAGAACTGCTTTCATATGATCTCCAGCTACAGCAAAAACAAAGCCCTGAACAATGAACATCCTTCGCCTAACTACTATTGGTGAGCTAAAGATCCCCTCCCACCCTACGTGGTTGTCCTATAGGAACTCCTGCATCCTGAGTTGGTGATGAGGCATGATTCCATGCTAAACCCCAGGGGCTAGTGCAAATGAGCACGACCCCACTGACATCAGTGGAGCTGTGCTAATTTACCCCAGCAGAGGATCTGACCTCCTGCTGACCTCGTCCTCAGTGCCCCCGGTATGCTGCCATGTAATATCAACCCCTGGCAGCTCAGTGCCACAGCACTGCAACATCTCTTGCCGTGACGTCCTCGCCGGCTGAAGCTGAAGGAGGCAGGAGCATCTCCTCCAATTTAAGATGGGGGGATCGGTTTAATCCTTATGTCTCGTAGGGCCATGTTCTGCTCTCCGTTGACTTCAGGAGCCTTACTCAGGCTTGGTGCTGGTGTGGCCCAGCGCACAGTTTGGCCACAGCGTCATTTTCCAGTGTCGGGTGGTTGCCAGCTGGAGGGCAGAGAAATGACACGTGAATCCTACCTTTTCATGTCCGAGAAAATGACTGTCCCATGCCGAGTGCTTCCTGTGGAGTGGGCATTCCGGTAGCTCCAGCTAAGTGACATCAATGCGCTTTCCTTTGAAGTGGGAAGGATCTGTCAGCCTCTCTGTTCAAAGCAAATGACAACGAGACAGGCCGGCAGATCAAAGTTCCCTTTCTCATGCCAGCCAGGTGGGTTTTTAATGGGTCCCTCTTTCATCAGAAGCACCTCCCACGTCCTCTGCCAGTTACATGAAAGAATCAGGGAAAATCCATACTGTCCATGTGGGAGAAAAAAGGGACACCTCAGTAGATGCCAGGAGAAGCCCTGGAAATTCAAGAACTACCCACCTATTCCCCTTTTCCTGCTGGGTGCGCTGGAGTTTCACAGAGAGAGCCACTGCCATGTCAGTCCATCCGGCTCTGGCAAACCGAATGGTCAGGAGAGATGCCTGGGGATTTGAATATCACCAGCTTTACTAAATCCTGAACACGTGGCTGCATAGCAACTCCTGGCCATGCTGGTGTGACAGCCGCTGTCTTGGCCAGCACACCAGGGACTGACCTGGAGACAACTTGTGTCCTTTGTGGATTGATACAGATGGAGACCAGTAACACTCACCAGTGGGTTACACTGGCCAGGGAAATGTTTCTCTCTCCGTCTGGATCCCGCGGACTCGTGGCAAAATGCAAAACATGCAGTTAACCTGCAGCAATTAGAACTTTGCATTGGTGATTTGCATTCCAAGATAAACATGTCTCAGCTGTTTCTCAGCTCTCATTGAAATCAATGGGAATTAGGTACCTAGATACTTTTGAGGAGCTGGGCTTAAGTCTTCTAGCTAGAAGTTATAGCTGATCTATTAACCTCTTATGTGGACCAAGCACTAGAGGGGGACAAAGACCCACGCTCTCCTACTGCAGAACCTGCTGAGTGCATGTGCAAATGCTTGAGCAATTACACTAGAGTCCCTGGTTCTTTTGGGCCGGGCATGCAAGAATCCAGATTGCACTTCTTGCCAATGCAGGGTGATGGTAGGTGGATTAGGAATCCTCACACCCTTCCCGCAGAGCTATGCACAACCTGGCTGAAAGTTTTTACACTACTGCAGACTTACTCGACTCTGCCTTGGTTTGTCTCGTGTCCCTTTTTATTTGCACAGATTGTTCATTGCAAAGTTCATGAGAGCTGAGAGGCTGTTTGCAAAGAGCTGATTGGATCCATGTACATATGCCATCCATTTGCAGTGACTGTTAAGTAGTAAGAGACCTGCCAGTATTCCTTGCGAGGCCTGCTGCAAAATAGTTCTGGCCTAGTCTGGAAAAGAAAGCGTGGAATCATTCTAAAGATCCATAGGCCTGCAAGCCACCTGCTGATGTTTGCAGGGACCGAGAAAACATACTTCACATGCAGCAAAATACTCATTTGAGATCCTGTCCCAACCCACCCAGAGATGGAGCATTCCTGGGTCATCGCATGCATCCCACCTTCCCCATTTGTACCAATCACCTGGCCAATGACAGCTAGTCCCTAATGGCTGGAGAGACGCGTTTTGAAATAGTCTGTGGGCCTTTCGAAACAATACTGACACTTCCCCTGTGATAGCCGGAGGTCATGGGTTTTTTTAAACACTTAAATTCTTGCGATCCAGAGCATATGTTCTCTTGTTATCTTTTAATTGGTTTCTGTTATAAATGTAATACCAAGTGTTCGTGCCGGTGGCGGAGGCTGCTGCCGCTGTTGGAGCTGGGGATGGCGCATGGCAGCCTCAACACTTTGCGTGTGAAGTCAGAGCCTCATTACCATTCCCATTTCCCACCCACCCTCCTGGCTGCTTCCCCACTGGGCAGCTCCTAGGCCGCGGATCTCCCGATTGCGCCTCGTAGTCCTTGTTTAGTTCGTGGTCGTTGGCCCAGATGCTCCAGGATCAGAGGCACAGAGGTGCCAGGAAGAGCCTTAGGGGCGCAGTTAGGGCTCAGCTCCACCTAGGGATCGTTGAGCGGAAATGTGGTGTCCTGTGGAAAGGATTTCACCTCTAGGCCATAGGGGTTTGCATGGGCCTTTGCTGCAGAGTGAGATGAATACAGGCTGGAGAGAGGCCTAAGAGTTTCCTGGACCAAGTGAAAGAAGGGGGAAGGATGCCACCTTCTCCAGACTGGGAGGCTCTAGCCACTGCTCACGTTGCCTTCTCCATGCCCCTCCAGCCTGTATAAAAAGGCATCATCCATAATAGCTTCCATTAATCACCTGCCCTCTCCCCATGTCCCTCTGCTTTGGACCCCCAGCGCACTGAGCGTATGGGGAGGAAGCGGTGTTTTAACTCAGGGGGCTGGGACAGCAGCCAGATAATCGGGGCAGCTTCTAAAACCATCACCGTTGAGCAACGCAAGACTTGTCTCCTCCTGAGGCTAACCAAGCCCCCCATCCATGTCAGACCCCCCAAGAGTATGGGCTTGTAGTGGGGCAGCTGCCCCACTCTGGTGTGGAAAGGGTTAAAGCAAGCCAAAGAGGCTGTGCAGAGCCCCAGCCAATCATGGAAGGGCTTATTGGGAGCCAATCAAGTGGAGGCTTGAAAGCAGCCTATCAGGGCCAGGCTGGGCCTTATAAGAAGGCTGTAGGGCAGAGAGGAAGGCAGTCTCTCCCTGGAGGGCAAAGGGAGAACAACAGGCTCTTAGAGTAGGGGTGGGGAAACTTTTTGACCTGAGGGCCACATCTGGGTATGAAAATTGTATGGTGGGCCATGAATGCTCATGAAATTGGGGGTTGGGGTGTGGGAGGGGGTGAGGGCTCCAGCTGGGGGTGTGGGCTTGGGGGTGGGGCCAGAAATGAGGAGTTCAGGGTGCAGGATGAGGCTGGGGCAGGAGGTTGGGGTGCACGGGGTGTGTGGCTCCAGCTGGGGGTGTGGGCTCTGGGTGGGGGCTGGGGATGAGGGGTTGGGGTTGAAGGAGGGTGCTCTGGGCTGGGACCAAGCGATTTGGAGGGCGGGAGGGGGATCAGGTCTGGGTCAGGGGTACAGGCTCCAGGTGGCGCTTACCTCAAGCAGCTCCCGGAAGCAGCGGCATGTCCCCCCTCCAGCTCCTATGCAGAGGCACGGCCAGGCAGCGGTTCCCAGCCAATTGGAGCTGCAAAGGCAATGCTTGGGGCGGGGGCAGCGTGCGGAGCCCCCTGGCTGCCCCTACGTGTAGGAGCCAGAGGGTGGACATGCCGCTGCTTCCAGGAGCGGTGTGAAACCACAGCACACGCGGAGTGGGACAAGCCCCTGACCCCGCTCCCCGGCTGGAGCGCCGGAGCAGGGAAAGCCCTGGACCCTGGTCCCTAGCAGGAGCTCGGGGACCAGATTAAAATGTCTGAAGGGACGGCTGTGGCTCCCAGGCCATAGTTTGCCCACCCCTGTCTTAGAGAAGCACCTAAGACAGAGCAGTGTTGGGCTGGATCAGCAGAGGCTGGGAGAGCTCTAGGCTGACGACTGCCAGACTGGGGCCCTGACACAATGGCGCAGAGAAGGTGCTGGGACTACAGGGAAGTGGCCCAGGGAAGTAGGCAGTAAGGGAGAGTTTGAGGAGGGCAGTAAGTGGCTGCTGCTAGAGGGTCCCTGGGTTGGGGCCCAGAGTAGCGGGCAGGCCTGGGTCCTTCCCCTCCCCCCCCCATTTGCCAGTGATGAAAGTGGCTAAGCCGGACTGCAGTTTGCCTTTGGAGGAAGAGGCTAGACTGAGGACTGCAGTGAGCCATTGAGGCGAGTGATAGAGCCAGAAGCTGCCGGTCCCCCAGAAGTGGGGGGAGAGCCAGTGGAGCAGGCACAGCCGGAGGGCAGTGTCCAGAAACAGATGCCGTGGTCCGGGAGTGACGTGGGTCCGACTGTGAGGACGATGGAGACCGAGAGAGTAACGGTTGGCGACACACCACTAGCGATGGTGCACCACTGAAAGAGCTAATTCCCAAAGCAACCAGCAGGAGGCTGGAATGAGACATCTGCTAACCCTCCGCGGATCTTCCAGCTTGAACTGGAGAGCCTGTCTTCTGTTGTTCCCCATTTTTTTCTTTCTTCTCTCTCTGTGTGAATTCAGGGCCTGTCCACAGAGCGCGGAGCCAGGTTTTCATGAGCTCAGCTCTCGTTTAGGCCGTAATAAGAGTGAGCTTATCCAAAGCACCCAGCAGTTGGCAGCTCCCGCTGTGCCATTGGCGGGTGGGTTTTCAGAAGCTCCCAGCATCCAACGGGATGAGCTCTTTTGAAGATCTAACCACTTATTTTGAGGCCCAAAGAGGAGCTGAGTTCTTTTGAAAATTCTGCTCCGTCTTGTGAGGTGACAAGCTGTCTTGTCTCCTGTTGATGGGACGGTTGAGGGAAGGCTGTCTCAAAATGCTGGGCCTTGCCTTTTGCTCTGAAGGCAACAAGACTCTCAGCCATCCAGCCGTCTTGACCTTTCCCAGGAATGAGCCCCATATCTGTGTGGTCGTCATTGTGAAAGCCCCTGCTCCTGCACACAGGTGAGTCGCTCTCGAGCTCTGCTGTTCCAGTGTGAGGCGACTGTCGTGACAGGTGACAGTCATGGAGGGCGAGGCTGTCCCTCAGGTAACTGGGGCTGGCCCCATCTCAGCTTGCAAAGATGGGAACCACCATTCCTTTTACACAGGCTGTCAAACAGCTATCGGAGGGGAACAACTTCTGGGCACTGCAGACCTGAGGTGGTTTCTGACCATCAGCTTAGGAGTCAAACGCTCCATATCCCCAACCCCTTTATGTTCCAGTTCTGCTAGATAGGCTGGTGTTGGTTTTGATGGTGGAAATACCTTAAAATCATACCTGACAGATTGAAGGAAATGACTCTTACAACATCTTGTGTTGCCACTTATTTAGTTACTAGTTGATGATGGTCTTGTTCCCTGTAGAACAGGAGACTTTCCTGACCTGCATAGCTGGTGTTTGTAAGTTATGGGCTGGGAGCTCAGAGCCTGTGCATGGGAACTTTTGCACTATTTTAAATGGAAATAAATAATAACATGATCATCCCCAAGGGCAAATTCACCCTGCTCCACTGTTGTGACTCTGTTACTATTGCATCGGGGCCATCAGTTTACAAAATATGTCCATCTCGCAAGCCAGCATCGTCACCTTGCAATGCCATGCTGTAACACAAGATCCTCAGAGATGTTTCAGGGACACTTTTGATGTCCTGCTAGCAAAGTTACTGCATGGCCTGCTCAAAATCAGGACAGTCCTATGTGAATCCGGACCGCTGACTGCCCGATTATGGGTGGAATACTGTGCTCCACTGTGGTCATTGTGTTAGGAGAAGGTCATCGTAGAAATTGAGAAGCTACTGCAAAGGGCAAAGAGAATGTGTCAAGGACTCCAGGGTCTTGGGTATTGACTAGGATGTTATGTCCTTTGGAAAGGAAGAGATGCAAAAGGGCAACTCGGTGAGTTATTCAAAATCACAAAGGGACAGGATTGAGAGAAGTGATGTGGCTGTTTGAAGTGAAGGGAAGGCCAAGAGCTCAAGGAACTAGAGGTGAGATGCCTTTAGAGAGCATCGTTTATAGATTACAGACATTGCCCAGCACAGCAGCAGGATGAACAGCTTTTAGACAGAGCTAGAAGAGTGTTTGTAAGGCAAAGGTATTGTGGGATCCAACTGCTAAGCCCAACTGGTGGGAAAAGAAGGAGATGGGCTCTTCCTCTAGACTTCTATGTGCCCTCCATTATGTCCCACATCTGCCAAGAAGCCCCAGCTCCTGTTGCCAGTGACCTTGCTGGATTTCAGTGCTAAATTCACACGCTGCCTCCAGATGTAGGCAGAAGCAGTCAGGTCCCAACCCTCTCTTGTCCTATGCCGCTCTGGGCGTTGCAAACCTGGCTTGTCTCTACCCTCTTTACACTGATGATGTTGTTCAGAGTCATATATGTACACACAATCTGGATCCAGTCCCAGAACAAGCAGATAGCTGCTCCCCAGCCAGCCCTTCGCATGCACTACTCTCGCCCCCACTGCTAACAGAGATTAGAGCATCTTGAATCCCGCTGGGATACTTAGTTCCACCTCTCTCCGTGTCTTGTTCTCACTCGGCAGGTAGAAGCCAGCTGCGCTCTGCCAATCCCGAAGCACACTGCTACGAAACACGCTGCCAGGATTTGTTTGGCTTTGCAGGAAGCTGGGCACAGCTGCTGTCTTTGCTGGGTAGAAGCCAAGGAGGCTGGAGAGCCTTTCTTCCTCGCGTCTCTTCTCCTTCTCTCTCTCTCATCCACCCACCCACCCCCATGTATGTGTGGTGAACCAGGACAGTGGGCTCAGTAGTGCCTGCAATTGCCCAGAACAGCAGCCACCTGCCCTTGCAATGCTCTAGACCATTCTCAAGCCTGCCTAGATCCTTTTGCAGCTCTCTCCCAGCTCCAGCACAAAGGAGAGGCAGAGGTGAGGGAAAGCCAGGAAGAACAGGGGTTAATAGGCATCAGGGCCTAATCGTCTCCTCAGATCCAAGCGCACTCCCACCCGTGAAGTCAGTAGGAGTTGAAGGAGGGCCCGATCGGGTGCTGGAGAAGATACATTAGTTCAGCACATTCTTGCTCTTCGGGGTGATAGGGAGAGCTGTCTGGGTACCTCTTTGATGGAGCCCACGCTCTTCTCAGTTCCCTGTTCTAGATTAGGACTTTCTACACCTGATCTTGAGGGACACTTACTATGTCTGCTCAGCATCTAATACGGATCTCCCTTCCAGGTAGGATTTTCAGGCATCTCAGCACCCAGCAGCTTGCATAGAGAACACGCGCACACAGACAGCAGGAGCTGCTGGGTGGGGAGGTCTTTTGACAGTCTGGCCTCATATTTTCAGAGCGCAGCAGCAGCAGCAAGAAAAGCTCGCTGCCTTTCTTTTCGATCGAGAAGTTTCATTTGAAGATTTCCCCCTGGGTATATTGGGCTGTTTCGCCCCATGCAGTGTTATTCGATAGAAACTTTCCTTGAAAAGAAAGACACTTCACTTAATTCACTCGTTAGTGGAGATTGTCCAGCTTCCGAGGACATGAGCCCATTGCCTCATATCAGCCTGCAGCTCATTTCTGCTGTTTGATCCAGGAGCTTTTGGAGGAACTATACTGCACATTGCTGCAGGAGTGGAATTGATCTTAAATAGGTCTTTTAAATCATTGCTGTCATATGCTATTCCCAGGCCTGGAACAATTAATGGCGTCACAGCACCACCTAGTGGTCTCTTTGCTGTAGGTTGTTTTAGCTGTTGAATATATTGCAACACTGTAGGTATAGGTGTACCTGGTTAATAGCAAGCAGAGACCATTCAGAGTATCTCGAGCTACTTTGATATCATAGGGACTCTGCAAAACACTGCGTTATAAAGCAATTCTGCTTCCCTCACCAAAGCGGTCTCATATAAATCAAAGTGATGTCAGTCAGCAATTTTAATCATGATTTAAATCAACAAGCAGGAACCCTTGATTTAAATCAGCAATTTTAATCTTGTTTTGCATTTATACCTTTTAGTTGGTAAGCATTAAAAGATGTTTAGTCACAATGAAATATAGCCTTTTCATCAAATGGGGTCTTTGCTAACCAGGAGAATACACTATATCTATACACATTTATTCATTCAGATTCTTATTTTTTTACCTATTCTTTTATGTTGGAAAATGGTGAATGGCACATTGCTTATTTACTTAATTTTTTACTTTATATTTGTGTCAAGACTCATTTGGCTGGAAATTGGATTTCAATTAAAAATGCACAAAAACAGCATTTAAAATTAGTTTGTTATTGGTTAAATAAACCTACCTTAAAGTGTGCTGGATACATAAGAGAAAAGTAATTATCAAAATATATTTTGTATTTAAAACCAAGAGAAGTATTAGGAAGGAAGTATTATCGGTAGTTAGTGAATTGAATTGATGTGGTTCTGTCCGAGTGCTAGTCCCTATGTGTATTCCACCCGTGGGCACACATCCACCCCATGCACCTGAGACTGGAAAATCATGCAAGTAATGTCCGTTAGACCACGCCTCTGCCCTGGAGCTCCTCGTGGTCAGCACTGAGGAGGGGATAAGGAGAGGTGTGAGCTGACTGTCTCCCCAGTTTTTTCTTACCACCACATGACTTGATTCAGAATCCTCTGTGTCTGTAGCTATCTTTGCATTGTCTCTCTTATCTGTAAACATAATTGTATATAGTTCTTAGTGTTTTTAGTAATCTCTCTATAGTTAGTGTAGACTAGTTTTTCCCTGCCCTGAGACTCTCTGTTTCCCCCCTCGGGGGGACTGTGCCCAGAGTTCTGGATTTAAGAACTGTCTCCTGTCCTCCCTCCATCTCGGTCAGCAGTGACCACCAGCACTATCTTTACTGCTCTGAGGAGGCTCATATCTCCTCCAAGTGAAATATCTGTTTCTGCTTCCCTCCCCGGACCTGAGAGGGACAACAGCTCTATCTGAGGAAGTACCTGATGGACAAAGCTAGGAGACCCCAGTCGTATCCAGGCCCTTGAGCAGCGCTCCTCCGAGCACTAGCTTCAGGGCAGAGGCCAGATCTAATAAAGCCAAAGACCCGTTGTCTTGGGTTCTCATGAGAGATGGGGATGCTCTCACAGACACAAGAACAGATCCCCTTCCGGATTTGCTCCCAAGAGAAAGGGTCCCTCCCCGACTCCTTCCAAATCAGGTGAGTCCTCATACTCCAGTCCTAAAGACTTAGGCCCACGCAAGCCACCCAATCACGAGGGTAAGGCACTCCGGAGCAAGAAACCAAAGGTATCAACTCCGGTACCAGTTAGTAAACTGAAGAATCAGTATCTGCCAGCACTGACAAAGAGCTCCAGGCAGAACTCTTCTCCCTTAAACGGTACGAGCCCGATCTTGTAAGTACCTGCTAACCACTAAGCCCATGGATACACCAGATCCAACAATACCGATTAACAGGACCAGGGTAGATTGAGACTTATACCTTCCTGGAGGATATCTTCACTCTTCTGTACCCACAATCTCCTCTGCTTTCAGGTCCAGTCCTTCTGAGGAATGTTTCAACACCAGAAGTGGACTCCACCTCAGGAAGAGAGAGCTGCTTCCCTACTCCATCCACAAGCAAGCAGCGACAGTACTGCCATGGAACTAGATTCTACCTTTTCCTCAATCTAATGTTCAGGATGAACCATCGCCTCCATAAACAAAGGTTAGCCTGGACAGGGCTTCTAGACTTTTCTGGACTCATCCTCCAACCAGACAAAACTACCCTCCCAGAGACTATTGGTACCTGATGCCTTGGGGTCCCCCCAGCCAGCCTTCAAAATATACTGGCCCTGTTGGGGTCCATGGGACATGCATGGCACCCTGGATCTGTGTGAGAGGCTCACAAGCCCTCTTCCCCCAGACAACAGCAACAGGCTCTGCCGGAGTATACAGAGGAGAAAGATGTCGAGAGCCAGATCCACTGGTACCAGCGTTACTCGTGTGTATCATCATCCTCACCCAATGGGCAATTGCCCCATCTTTGCCATCCCCACCTGATGACCAGAGACAATACAAGAACTCTTGCAGATGGTGACATCTGAACCTCAGATCCCATTTGAGGAAGTTAATGGCATGCAGCATACACTCTTGGACATCCTACAGCCCAGTGGACTCAATCAGGTAGCTCTGCCAGGCTTTCATGGAACCAGCCAGGGTGTTATGGCACACGCTTGCGTCATGCATCTGTATCCCCAAACTAACTGAGAGATGATACTTTGTCCCTGAAAAGGGGCAGAATTTTTGTTCACTCATCCTGCCCCCAACTTCCTAGTAGCACAAGCAGTTGTAGAAGGATCTGGGCAACCACACTCCAAGACCACATCTGCGGACAAGGGCACTAAACACCTTGAACTTCTGGGGAGAAAAGCGGTCATATCCACCAGTGTCCAGTTTAGAATCATTAACTTCCAGGCCCTGCTAGCTAAGTATGATATGAACTACTTCATATTCTTGGAGTTTAAAGATACATGTCTTCAGGAGGAAAGGGCCCAATTCCCAAACCTTTGTTGACAAGGGTAGACTCATGGCAACAACTTGACTCCATGCTGCGGTTGACGTGGCCGATACCACATCTAGAGCAACCACAGTAGTATTGTGGAGTGAATCATGGCTTCTCTCTTCAGGGTTCAAGGTTCAGAACAACATCAAGCATTTACCCTTTGACCCAGCTAATCTCTTTATTGAAAAGACAGTCAATTCTTTGCCCTAGTTATGACTCAAGGTCAACCCTCCACTCCATAGGCATTTATACTTTGGCCCCAAAGAAGAAACATCATAAACAGGTGTATATATCAATGCCTCTTCTACAACCTTTCTACCACTAACGACCATATGAACCACTACGTAATTATCAGACACTGCAAAGACCAAGGTATGCAGCTCCATCCACCTCAACATCAGCCACCCAATATCATCCACCGGCTAAAGGTCACTTTTGACAGGACGTTCAAGAGTTGCCAGCCATCATTGACACCATCCTCATCTATTTCCCAAACCTTTGGTGGCTGCCTAGTGTACATTTGTAAGGTGCCAACTTGGAGTTGCATCCATCCCTTCACGAAGTCCAAGCCACTTCTGAAAATGCAGCCTTTGGAACGGCAGCATTACAGTAATCTATATCGCCTGCATCCTTGCACCCCCCTGACGACTGCTTACCAGTCACCCACATTTGGAGTACACATAGGGACCTGCTCACAAAGAAGAAGAGGAGGTTACTTACCTATAATTAGATGCTCTTCAAGATGTGTGGTCTGTCTCTGTATTCCACTACCCTCCCGCTTTCCCTTCTGCTTCAGATCATGATTGAATTAATGATTGAGAAGGAATGGTCTGCAAGATTTTAGAATTAGTAGATCTCATCTTCTTGTACTTTGTTTTTAGTTATTGCTTGGATATAGAAAACAAGCTTTCCTGATTTTTCAACTGCCAGTCAGTTTCTCAACTTTGACTGAATTAGTCATTGAACTGAACCAGTTGAATAAGTTGAAATGAAGAAAATATTCTCGCTGCAGAAGAGGCTACTGCTATCAAAAGCTGGTTTAGCCCTTCAGCAAGCTGGTTCCAGGTGCTTAGCCAGTGACAGCTACCAGTTCAGTGATTTGACTTTCTTTAAACTTCGGCAGCAAATACAGACTGCTTAATATTATTTGTTAATTTGAATGGTTTTAATACATTATAGCAAGTTTAAGCCTTAAAATAGATTGTCAATTTCAAATTTAGTTTTAAATAGGTTTATTTTTAAAAAAAATATTTAAATTAAATAATCTTAAATTTAAACCATTTTTTAAATTTAAAATAAAAAAATCTGATTTTTATTTATATATTTATTTATTTTGAATAAGTGATTTTTATCCACCTTTCCAACAAGTGTCAAAACTAGATTTCCGAGAGAGAACAAGGAGAGAGGCTTTTGGGGAGGAAAATAAAATGGTTCTTATAACTATTGCAGTGCTCCTTTTTGTCTATTAATAAAAACGGGACTTGCATACAATGTTAACTACTTAATAATTAGGCTCGGCAGGATTAGATTTTTTCAGTAAATGTTGATTTCACCATATAAACACAAACCGATGAAAAAACATCTCCATCAATGATGATAGAAATTTACAAATAGGCAAAGTAAGTACTTACTAGAGTTTGTTTGACGGATAGTTACTTTGTATATTTTGACATTTGATGTTGACAATTTGTGTTTTTTAACAGTTGTAAAGCTGTAACTTTTTGAATCGCAACGTCTGTCATTAAATAAATATTATCTAACCCCCCATAATTGCTTGCAACTGTGAACATTTAAATTAATACAAATAGAAAAAATGCTTAAAACTCATAATTTTGCACAACTGTGAAAACTGAAATAGATAAACATTTAAAAAATTGATCATGGGCTCTTCAGGCTAGAAGACAAAGGTATAATGAGATCCAATGGCTGGAAGTTCAAGCTAGAAGAATTCAGGCTGAAAAGTCGGTGCCCGTTTTTTACAATTAGGGTAATTAGCCACTAGAACAGCTTACCAAGGGTTGTGGTGGATTTGTCCATCACTGGCAATTTTTCAGTCAAGGTTGGATTCCCCCCACCCCTCCCTCTCCCAAAAGACATGCTCTGGTTCAAACATGAATGAATTCTGGGAAGTCTGTGTTATTTACTCTGACCTCCTGTAGGATCACAGCGGTCCCCTCTGGCTGTAGCATCTTTGAAACTATGAATCCTGCCAAGCCTATTAATAATAATAATGCTTTGTGATGTTTTCCACTCCTAGATTCCAAAGTGCTTTACAAAGGTTGGTCAGCGTCATTATCCCCCATTTTACAGATGGGGGAACTGAGGTACAGAGAGGTTCATGCCAGAATTTCCAAAGGAGGGGCCTGATCCAAAGTTCTTTTTCTTTAAATTCAGTGGGCTTTGGATCAGGTCTTCCTAGTTGTCTTACATAAAAGCCTAAAGTGAAATACATGATGTGGAGACGCTGTGCTACACTGCCCTCTAGTGGGTGGAATGAGAGCTGATGAAATGCTTGCTTTGAATTTATAATGCTCCCCCCCTCCAAAAAAAGTTGTAATGTTTTAAATTGAAAAACATCTATTCTTTTCACTCTGCTCTTACCCACAAAGGGCTAAAAGGATTTCCCTTAAACTTAACAAGAATTACTCCTGGGCTTGAGACCAAGCATGGAACGTTTCACCCCAAAAGGAGGATTTTTAAGGAAGTTCTCCGGATGTGAAAGCAGGTCCAAGTGGAAGCCAGAATAAACCTTTACTCTCATTATGCCCCCCCACCCCATCTGCAGGAGAGAGGCTCCCTCCAGTGGAGATTTCAGTCACTGCAGATGGAATTCAGTCCACTTGCAAATAGCCTGGGGACTCGGGCTCTGCGCGTGAGCGGCATGGAGGGCAGCCGGAGAAGCAAACCCCCAGCCGGAGGCCAGGATGTGGGGAAATGGAAGCACAGAGACGTTTAGGTCACTTGCCAGTGACAGAGCAGGGAAAGGAACTCAGAGGTCATGATGCCTGGTCCCTGGTTTAATCACCAGTCAGTATTTCCTGACTATGAAGTGAAGTGTGGCCATCTATGGTACTGGAAGAGCCATGGGCTGTAGAGGGAGAACAGGTGAGGGCATTATGGGTTGGCCTGATTTCCCATCCCCCCTTTCTCTTATTTCACAGGCAATTCCCCCTCTGACGAGTCCGAGGAGCGAGAGCGGGACCCCAAGGTTCTCACCTTCCCCGAATACATCGCCAGTCTGTCGGAGTCGGGCACCAAGCGGATGGCAGCTGGGGTCCGCATGGATTGCCAGAGCAGAGGCCGCTGCCCCTCCTCATGCCCGCTTTGCCATGTGACTTCGAGCCCAGACACGCCAGCCGAGCCAATTCTGCTGGAGGTCACCAAAGCAGCGCCCATCTATGAGCTGGTCACCAACAACCAAACCCAGAGGGTGAGGAGCCGGTTGCTGAGAGAGGGGTAGAATGTGGCAGGGTTGTGATTGGCTGAGCTGAGGTTATTAGCAGCGAATGGCTCTGGCAGGCCTGGAATGACAGACAGCCCTTATGTGGCGTGGCCGGCTGGCAGCATTACTGCTTGCCTTTCCACCTCTCCTTATTGAGCCAGCCTGATGTTTGCCACGTGGAGCACGTAGGTACAGCTTAAAGGGGTGTAGCACGTGGTGAGGAACTGCCAGAGAGCATCCCAGAGACAGGCATCTGCCTTGGCGGGGCTGTGTGAGGTCACCATAGTGACCAGGCACTTGGCACACTGCCATCCAGCTTATCAGGTCAGAGCACCAGCCACCATTCAGCATGCGCGGGAGTAAACAGACCCAGGCCTGGCTCAGCAATTGCCACTTGAAACCAGCTGCAGATGGGTGAAGGCTGAACGCCTCTGCCCCACCCCATGAATGGCCCCCATCCCTTTTGACTTCTCTCTGTGTCCCCTCTTTGCCAGGAGGTCTCAGAGCTCCCAGCTGCTGGCAGTGCGCTCAGGGCTGTGTGGGGAGCGGCATGCACAGAAAGTTACAGGGTTTCAGATGCCAGTGGCACAGCGGGTGATGAGGGTGGGGTGCCGTTCCTGCTTGCCTGGCCCTAATCCTCCTTCTCTTTCTCAGCTGTTGCAGGAGGCCACCATGAGCACCCTGTGGTGTTCCGGGAGTGGGGATGTCATTGAAGACTGGTGCCGGTGCGACTCGAGTGCTTTTGGCGCCGACGGGCTCCCAACCTGCGCACCCCTCCCACACCCGGTGTACGTCTCTCCCACGCTGATTTCGCCCCCCTCCGCAGAGATTATTCCTCTTGAAGGGGACTTCGGTGCTGGTGCAAGGTGCCGGAGCCAGAGGCCCAGAACCAGCGTGTAGCTGGAAGCCGGGGTGGTGGCAGCAGCTTGAGCTTCCCCCGCTCCACCCTGTAGAAGGCCTTGATCCCTGACCCCGAGTGACGACCTTCTGGCGTGCGAGGGAGTTGAGTGTGGCATAAAGGTTTCAGCAGCACTCGCTTGAAACCAGCTGCCTTCCCCAGGCAGGGCTGGGCGGTCTCAGAAATCAGTGGGACGTCTGCACAAATGAAAACTAACACCAGGCTTGACTGGTGCTGCAGCTTTCCTCCCCAGTGCAGGAGCAACTTAGGCACAGGATGGGCTGGATGAGGGGGGGAAGCAGCTGGCCCGGACCTCTGTGCACTGGCTATTCTGGGCTGCAGGCAGCCATGCAAGGCTCCCACCGGTCACCTTTGCCCCCCACCCTATGGATCATGTCTTCACAGTCCTGCTTCCTGGGAGGCACAGGCCATAACCCAGCCCGTGAGGACAGTGAGTCTCCAGTAGCTCAGAGGGAGCAATGGGTGGAGCCAGCCCCACACTGAAGAGGGTTGGGAAGAAAAGAACGGCACTGTTAGGGGCAGGCAGGAGCTGCCTATTGACAGGGTCTGACCCTCCTTGGTTTTCCCTCTTCCTCAGGCTGCGGCTCTCCACGGTGCACGAGCCGAGCAGCACCTTGGTGGTGTTGGAATGGGAGCACTCAGAGCCGCCAATCGGAGTGCAGATCGTCGATTACCTCATCCGTCAGGAGAAGATCACCGACCGAATGGATCATTCCAAAGTGGAGACCGGTGAGGGCAGTGACGGAGGGTGCTGCTCCTGCAGCAGCCAGAACTGGGCTCTGCTCGGGCTCCTCCTTTGCTCTGGGGGCGGGGTGGCACTGGCAGCCAATAATGTTCATTCCTGGCTGGATGAGGAACACACTCATCACAGCTCTGCCTTTTGCAGCATTGGCTTGGTAGCAAAGGGTGAAATCAAGAGCAGAATGCTTTCAATGGTGAGGGGTGGGCCCCCATCCAGCAAAGTACTTAAGCCCAGGCTGAACTTTAAGCCCATGCTTAAATACTTTGCTGGATTGGGGTCATAGCTGCCTGTTTTCACTTACTTGCAGCATTCCGAAATCCGTCTCTTCTTGGTCTGAAAGCCTGCACCCTAAATTCCTCCCCAAGGTTATTTCTGAACTCCATGTATCTGTTTTCATTCCGAAACCCTGTGCCTCTGCTCAGGAGAGGAGACTTCATTCCCTCGACCTCAGATGTTCCTTAACGTTCTACCTGCAGAGAACCAAATCTATCAGAAAATCACCTAAGCTATTTCTTGCCATAGTGCAAAGGTCACTGGGACGAGCTATATCTTCTCAGGGAATCTCTAAATGGATTCCTGGGTGCATCTTGGTGTGCTCCCAATTAGCACATATCACTCCACCAGAGCACACGCTGCCTCTCCAGCATCCTTGCAGGAAGTACCATTACCGGACACATGCAGAGCGGCAGACTGGAGTTCCAGTCACACATTCCCAAAACAGAACACACCAGTTCGGGCCTCGGCTGCGGATGCAGCCGTGGGAACTGCAGTGCTTCAACACATCTGTCTTACCAGCATCTTCGCACCCTCCTCCTGACAGAATACACTTGCCCACCGCCCACGCGTGGGATACACACAGGAACCAGCGCTCGAAGAAGAAGTGGAGATTACTTAGTCGTAACTGGAGGTTCTTTGAAATGTGTGGTCCCTGTCTATATTCCACTGCCCGCCCTCCTTCCCCTCTGCTTCCGATCCTACTGGATTCGTGGTAAGAACAGGAACCGGAGAGGCGTCAACCCGCATTGTCTCTTATTCCCTCAGTCTGGGGGACGAGGAGAACTGTGCGGGCCAACGGACACCACTTGTTAGCATTTCCAGCCTTGGGCACAAGGCATGCATCCCCACCCACATGTGGAATACAGACAGGGACCACCATGCATCTCAAAGAACAGCCGGTTACAGGCAAGTAATCTTCATTCACAATCACACCAGTCTCCATCCTCACTTCTTAGGCTGGAGACTCAGTGATTGTGAGGCTATTTGTATTTCTGTGTCTGCAACGGGGACACTAAGGCTTTTCCTCACCTGAAAAAGCTCCATAGAACTTCCACTTGCCCCCTAGCAGAGAGGTCACCGGCCTAAGAGCCTTGATCTTGTGCCGCAGCTCAGGGTCAAGGCAGGACACAAGAGCAACATAAACATTTTTCCTATCCTTCCCACCAATGCATTTTCTCCCCTTCCATAGCTCCCAATTGGCTAATCTCACACGGGAGGCAGTGCACGATGCATCACTCCAAATCACCAATAGTCAGCCTGTTACAAGGTCCTTTCCTCATTGCTCCTGACCCTCCAGGAAGTATCTGATCGGTCACTAGGTATTGGGCTCAGTTGGCCAGTCTTGTGACCCATTGTAGCCTCTCCTCACCCATCATCCCCTGCTTAGATTCTGGGGCATGGGAAGATAATTGCCTAAAATCTCCTTTTCCCCTCTTTCCCTAGAGACGGTGCTGAGTTTGGTGGATGACATCATCTCCGGAGCCAAATCCCCCTGCGCGATGCCGGCACAAGTACCCGACAAGCTGTCCACCACCATCTCCTTGATCATTCGCTGCCTGGAGCCTGACACCACCTACACGTGAGTGACACTGCCTCTAATTGGCTACGCCCGACCTCGTGAGTAATACTGCTGCTTCTGATTGGCTATTCCCAAGCTTTCTCCTCATCTTTGTGGTGGGCATGGAGAAAGGGAGCATTCATTCTCCATTCTCTTGCGTGGCAAGCACCCCCCTATTGGTTCATGCTGGATGTGCTCCTGGAACTATGCACAAATATTAAATTATCATCACCACCGTGTTGGCTAAGCTTGCCAGGGCTGTCCACTCAGCTGGACAGCATTTCCCTGTCGGTGACACGATAATTCTTAAATGCCGCATTTGATCGAGTCCAGAAAAAGTTCGAGACTTCAAGGGCCAGAACTCTATTGATTTTTGGGAAAATGGGGAAACCAAAATGGGGACAAATGGATGGAGCCCCATCAGCTGTTCAGCACAGCCACAGCTTCATGCACCTCTGCAGTTGTCTGAAGACCAAAGAACTGTTTGATGGCACCTGTTAATGTCTTCCAGCCTAACGATACCCCATCTCATCTGTGCCTACCTCCCACTAGGGTTTAACATGCTTACACCCTGAATGATTCTTCTCCCAGACAGAAGGAATAACGGTGGAGGAAGGGGAGTGGGAGGGAACAGAGCCCCTCACATGGGGGAAGGGGCAGACAAAGCCCCTGGCAAACGAGGTGGGGGAGATTGGCGTGATTAGGGATGTGGGGCATACAGAGCAGCTGGCATGGGCAGAGGAAGAATGGGGAACCCTGGTATGGGAGGAGGTAATGAGGGGCACCCAGAGCCCCATGGATGAAGGAGTCTCTGAAATAGATTGGGGTGGAGGGTGGCACACAGAGAGGTTGTGAGGGGCAAGGAGCCCCTGGTGTACGCCAGGAACTGGGCCTACATAGGCTGCGAAGGGTGCATCCCCCTTGGTTTTTTATCCCCCCAGGGGTGTCAGTGGAGAGGGGAATCCGGGCACAGCAGCATGTGGGTATCCCCCTCACCTGCACTGGAGGGTTATTTCGCATTTGCAGTCATGACCCAGCTGCTGATGGCAACGCCGTGCTCCATGGATCTGTAGATTCAGAGATGTGAAGCCCAGCAGCAGCCACGCAGAGCACGCGTGGCAGTGTTGGAAAGATCCTTACCTCCTGCCCTTCTTACACCTGCTTGATGGTATTGTTCAGCCTCACCTTCTGCCAGGCCCACAGTATGACTCCAGTCCACATGGGATGTAGACTCTCACTGAGCGCCTGGACTGATGCCTGACTTACCTACAGCCCCACTCCCCTGGCTGCAATGGAGGAGGCTCATGATGCGGTCGCACCAAGGCTGCTGTAATTCTGTTCTTTCCTTGTCACCTGCTCCAAGGCTGGGCCCAGGGTGGAGTTTACACACAGTGAGCACCTCAGATGGCATCAGGATGGAGACAGCAGGCTCTTCATATGTTAGCTGGCTCTTCCCTGCTGCTGGCCGGGGCTCTGCTCTGCATCATGCGCCAGGGCTCTGTGAATTGGCAGGGCTGTCAGTGCCCCGAGTACCAGCCCCAGCAGAGAGCTGCCTGCACTAGCCTGAGGTCACTGTGCTGCAAAGGGGATGCCAAGCCTCTTGTATTGAGTTCTCACCTCCCACTGGGTCTGCATGGAAAAGCAGCACAGGCCAGTTTGGGGCACCTGTGTCAAGCAGAGCAAAGTGATGTGCATGGTAGGACAGCCCCTTATCTCCTAGGCAATTAGTTGCATACATTCCTCCTGATGGGGGGTCTGCCGTGTGCACCTGCATGTGTGAGCTCCAGATTCCCCAGTCTGTCCGTCGTCTCCGTGCTGTGATAACATCTCCCCTCTCCCCCAGGTTCACGCTTTGGGGAGTTGATAACACGGGAAGACGCTCCAGGTCAAGTGATGTGACGGTCAAGACCCCATGCCCAGTGGTAGATGATGTGAAGGCTCAAGGTAACAGTGGGGGTGCTTAAGGGGGTGCCCTCCCCCTGGCAAAGCCCTGGTCTGACATGCTGGACTTCACTGCAGTGGATTGTCAGAGCATGGTTAAGCAGAACACAGAGCAGGCGAACCCCCACTCTTCTTTTGTTGGGCTAGTTGAAGAGATATGCCCAAGCCAAACCATGGGTGTGAATGGCCCTGAAGTTGGATGGAATCCAGATCCTGGTTGTTTTTGGCGTCTCTGTAATGGACGCACCTGAAACTCCAGAATTGAACACCCCTATAAACACTGGTGGTGTTTGGATCCGGATTGAAGCTTCTCAGATCCAGCCTGTCCCTAGTTATCTATCTGGTTCAGACTGCAAGACCCTTGGGGTAGGAACTTTGGCCCAGATCCTCAATGGGAACTAGGCACCTAAACATCTCTGAGGTTCTGGGCCTTTGTCGTCATCTTTGTCCATGCCTACCTACAGCACTGCTTTAGTAAATAATGACGATAAAGCGTGATGAGAACGAAGCACCCTCTTGGGGCTCCATGCATCTGATCTCAAAGGTTATGGGGACTTTGGAGGCTCTTGATGTAATTATTGCCTGAGGATGCACAGCTGCTTCTCTGTTGTTCATGCCGGGACAGAACCTTGTTAGAGGCAGTGGGAATCAGGTCAATACATCTAGATTGTGCAGGTGGAATGAGTGTGTTTGTTTAAAAATAACATCTCATTCTGCTTGGATGGGAGGTAATGGGAAGCATTGTTCTGAGTATGGGATGAGATGACTGGTGATGGGGGTGACAGCCCTACTCTTCTGAATAAACCAGTTCAGATCCCACTCAGCAGTAATCAAGTGGTTCCCACATGATGGCTGTCGGTTAGGTGGCCTCTCTCAAGCATCAGATCTCGGCCCCGTTCCCATTACTACAGCAATAATTTGCTGCCCCAATAGACAGCATCGTCCATTTACGGTTCTCAGAGTGTGGTATCTCGCCCGAAAACCAAGCACCAGAGCCAGCAGTAATTGGAAGCCTGATTCACTAGAGAGACCAGGGTGTGAATGGTTGCAGGAACTGTAGCTGGAATCCCTCCAGGTTAGGATCGAGGCTGATGGGAGGGTGAGTGGATGGAAACTTGCCTTGCCATTGGTTGTTCAGGCTGATGGCGAAGTGTTAGAAAAGTCCCCAAAGGGTTGGCCATGTCTGTGGCTAGTACAAAAAAATAGAGTCCATGAGCTTCAACAGGAATAGAAACCCTCCTGCTTCAGGGCATAAGCCAGCCTTAGTGATGGGGGTTAGGAGGCATCTTCACCAGGGCCAGATTAACTTTTTGTGGGCCCGGCGCCAAACATATTTGTGGGCCCCCCTGGGGAATAATTGTAAAAGGGGCCGGGGGTAAAAGCACAGTGGGGCAGGAGCTAGGGTTGGTCTCTGGAGCAAGGGAGGAGTCAAAGGTAAACTGCAAGTGCAGCAGAGCTGGGGAGGGGGTAAACAGGATCCCCCCCCCCGCCCCTGCCCACATAGAGCGGGTACCTACCTGGTTCTAGCCCATTCTCTTCATCTCTCTCTGCACTGAGCTGCCCCTCCTCCCACAGCAGCAGGAGAGGTTCTCTTCCAGCCCTCTGGGGTGGGTGTTGGGAGTGGGAGGAGCGGAGGCTAATGTGGTTACTCCTATAACCGGACATTTCGCTTCCAGTCAGCACTGCTAACCGGACACTCAGGTCCCATTTTCTACTGGAGTTTCCAGTCTAAAACTGGATACCTGGCAACAGGGCTGCCAGAAAAGCCTGAGGAGGGGAGAGGGGCAAGCAATCATTTTTAAAAGTAAGAGGGCTAAGTCTTAAGGGTGGGGGGCAAGTGATGGGTGGGCTAGGGAGTGGAGAGGAGCTAGTGGGCAGGGCCATGTCTGCTGTACTGCCCAGGTAGGTTGGAGACTGTGGGGATCTGCTGACACAGTATCCAGGGCCGATGCAAGGATATTTTGCACCCTAGGTGAAACTTCCACCTTGCCCCCCTCCCCCTCCCCCCTCCGGAGCATTGCTTATTATAAAATTTCAAAAATGAATACAGTGGAGTCACATCTTACGCGGGTGTTAGGTTCTAAGGTCAGCGCGTAAGAGGAAAATCGCGTATAGTGAAAATTACCATAAAGTACAGTACACACAGTATACATAGTTTATACTGTCTACACTAGAACAGGGGTCCTCAACCTACAGCACGCATGCCAAAGGTGGCAAGCAAGCTGTTTTTTTTTTTTTTTTAATGTCAGGCTGCAGGTCCTGGCCACCACTGAGCCTGCTGCTGGCCTGTGGTTCCGTTCACTCAGCTGCCAGCCAGGGTCCCAGCCGGCAACTCCGCTCAGCTTCCTGGTGTTCACCCAGGCCGGCAGGAAGCTGAGCAGGGCCGGTGGCCGAGACCCTGGCTGGCAAGGGACCGGCAGCCGGAGCCCCAGATTGTCAGTGGGCTGAGCAGGGCCGGCGGCTGGGACCTCAGCCCGCTGCCAGCCGGGGTCCCAGCCGCCGGCTCCGCTCAGCCTGCTCAGCCTGCTGCCAGCCGGGGTCCCGGCCGCCGGATCCGCTTAGCCTCCTGGCGGCCTGGGTGAACGGAACCCCAGGCCGGCGGACAGAACCCTGGGTGAACGGAACCCCAGACCGTTCACCCAGGCCGGCAGGAGGCTGAGCGGAGCTGGCTGGGACCCCAGCGGGCTGAGCGGGCTGAGTGGGGCTGGCGGCTGGCAGGAGCCGGCCCACTGCTGGCCCTGCTCAGCCCACTGCCAGCTAAGTGAACAGAACCCCAGGTCGGCAGCAGGCTCAGCGGCAGCCAGGACCCACAGCCTGCCATTAAAAAAAAAAAATCGGCTTGCGTGCCACCTTTGGCAGTAGTGTATACTGTACTTTATGGTAATTTTCACTTTTCCTCTTATGCGGTGACTTTAGAACCTAACCCCCATGTAAGATGTGACTCCACTGTAGTGTGTAAAAAAAATTTTGGGCACCGCTTTTTGGCACCCCCAATTCTTGCCGCCATAGTCAGTCGCCTAGTTCGCCTAGTGGTTACACCGGCCCTGAGAGTATCCCCAGCCCAGGTGACGTGACAGCCAGTGGTGGATTTAGAGTTAATGGGCCCCCCCAGCCCTGTGCTCAGCTTCATTTTTGGGGCTCCTCCTTGGGACCCAGTCAAGAAAATGAACATTCTCTCTTATCTCCCCCTGCCCCCATTTTTCATTCTTTTTTTCTTCATCCTCCTCCCATAAGTAATAGCAAGTAAATGAAAATAAAGTGAGGTACCTTGATTGTTCTTGTAGTCTAACTTATTTTTCCACAGACCACTTGAAAATCACGGAGGGTCTCGATGGACCACTTAATGATCTTTCCAAATATTGTAAAAAAATGTTCGGGTGCGGGGTCTGGCCAGGAGCTAGGGCGAGGGAGGAGGCTCAGGGTTGGGGCAGGAGGTTGGGATGTGGAACGCTTACCTGGGGCAGCTCCTGTTTGGTTCTCAGGATGGGGGTGGGAATGTGGGGGGGTGCAGGAGTCAGAGCAGGGGGCTGGGGAGGTGTGGAGGGTGCAGGGGTCAGGGAAGGGGGCGGGGGGGGGGGAGGGGGTGCAGGAGTCAGGACAGGGGGCTGGATGTGTGTGAGGCAGTGCAGGGGGCTGCGTATGTGGGGGGTGCAGGAGTCAGGGCAGGGGGCTGGGGGGGGGGGGGGGATGCAGGGGCTGGGGCGGTGCAGGGGTTAGGGTGGGCAGAGGGCTGGGGGGTGGGCTGGGGTCGGGGGGGAGGTGCTCACGCAGGGGGCTGGAGGGGGTATATGTCCCAATTCCAGCCCCTTCCCCAAGGCCTCACCTCCACCTCTTCTCCTCCTCCTCTCCGGAGCAGCGTGCTGCGGCTCGCTCCTCCTCCTCCTCCTCTCCCCCCCCACCCCCGCCCGCTGGCAAGGAGCTGATCTAGCTGACCGGCGGCAGGCAGGGAGGGGGGTGAGGGAACGTAGCACGCTGGGGAAAGAGGCGGGGGAGAGGCCTGGCTCCCGCCTCTTCTTCTCCTCCTCCCCCCAGCTAGGCTGATCCAGCTGATCGGCGGCAGGGAGGGGGGAGGGAATGTAGCACGTTGGGGAAAGGGGCGGGGCAGGAGCCAGGCTGCCAGCAGAGGCTGCCACGGAGCCGCAGCAGCTCCCAGCGTCAAGCTTCTCTGACCCCACAGGAGAGAGCGGGGGTGGAGAAGAGTGCACTGGGGCCCCTTTCAACCATGGGCCCGGAGCCACTGGCGCCATTGCAAATCCGGTATTGATCTTCACCTGGGCGCAGGTTATCTCATAACTGCCTGTTGCAGGGTTCCTTGCACCTTCCTCTACAGCAGCTGGTATTGGCCACTGTCCAAGACATGCCATTGGACTAAAGGGACCAAAGATCTAATCCAGTCTGGGAAATCCTGTATGTTCCACTGTCCCTCCTTCTAGAATATGACCTGGTGACACGGTGTAAATTCCGGGACACCCGGGGGGAATCCTGGCCTTATTGACATCAGTAAGAGTTTGCTCTGGACTGCAGTGGGTTTAGGATTTTGCCCCAGGGCTCTTTACTTGATAACTGACCTGGTTTGAGGCTACATTTCCTTTCTGTCTGACAAACGCACTGACAGCCCTCTCTGCCATCCTACTCAGAAATAGCAGACAAGATCTACAATCTCTTCAATGGCTACACCAGCGGCAAGGAGCAGCAGACAGCTTACAACACTCTGCTGGACCTGGGCTCGCCCAGCCTGCACCGGGTCCTCTACCACTACAACCAGCACTACGAGAGCTTCGGGGAGTTCACCTGGCGGTGTGAAGATGAATTAGGACCCAGGTAAGCCTGATAGCTGTGCCGGCTAGCGTAGCAGCTCTGCCTGACCAACACACCCCTGAGACTTATTACCATTAGGAAGGTTAGATTTGGCAGATTGTATTACTCTGGCACATATAGGCCCAAAATGAGATCCAGGCCTCACTGCAGTTACAAGCTGCACTGCTGCTGTGCCCCAAGGAGGACTCGGATGTGGGGGAGGGCACTTGGCATTTGCACTTTCCCCCTCCCCCGCAGGAAGGAGCGCTTCAGACTGGGTCTAGGGCTGCATAGGATGTGGTTGTAGAAGATACAGAAACAGAGGGTGAGATCCACTATCCCAGCCCTCTCTAGCCAACTCAACCCTTGTTGATGTGACTTCCTGAGACCGGAGAAGGAAGATCAATAAAAAACCCACGAGAAGAGGGACTTTGACAGGCACCATAGAGTCCAGTCCTTGAGACTACTGAGTCCAGGAGATTATGTTTGGGTGAATGATTCTCAGAGAAAGGAGACAGTGCAGGGATGGGCCAGACCCCTTCTATCCCACAGCGAACACCCCTAGAGATCAGAGACTAGAACACTGTGGTCAGGTGAATGCAAGGCTGTCTTTAGTTGCTGTTTCCACAGACTCTTAACCTCCTTTCTCTGTGCCCCCTCCTGGGTACTCTGAACAGTAGCTCCAAGTATTCACAGCGCATCCCCCGACTGCCCAGCCCTCACCCTTTCACTGGTCATCTGTGAATCTGCGTGTGGGCACCTTGTCCCATGGCAACCATTCACCTGTTGAGGAGTCCTGCATGCTGGGTGAGAGCAGCAGAAGCCAGTATCACCCCGGGCTGAAGCTGGCTCAATGTCTTCCAGCGTGTGCTTTGGCGGAGTGATTTCCCAGCCTGTGTCTGCAGGCAGCTTGAAGAGGGGAAAGGGGTAACTCAGACAGGAGGCAATGGGATTAGGAGCTTTTCACCTTCAGGCACAACCATGGAATGGGTGAACTAATGCTCAGACCCCAGCCAAAATCATGGTGGCTTTAAGTCCTAGACAAACCCACAACCACCAGCCCTGGTCTAGGAGAGGCAGGTGGGCCTGGGAACCACAGGACTCACACAGCCACCTTCTCCCTCACCCCAAGCTCCAGCTCCACCCTCCCCCACATCTTACCTTCAGGTGTCTTCAAGTGGGACTGGGGCTTGCATCTGCCGGGCTTTGGAGGGTATCAGCCGGGGTATCCCTGGGCCTGGGAAGCTTTTCTCATCCCCTCCTCCCCAGTTGCCAGGGGCACTGAGTGGTCCCTCTCTGTCCTTGTGTGGCTCTCCAGCAGATTCCCAGGGAGGGCCTCTGCCTCCTGTATCCTCAGCACATCTCCTGGTGAGGACAGAATGACCCAGAGCCCAGACAGACACAGCATCGAGAAGCTGGGAAAGAGCCTCCGTCCTGCTGCAAAAGCTGTGAGACTCCGCAGGGGCAGGCAGTACTCAGTAATCTCCATGGTTGCATTCAAGTATTAGTGGGTGTCTCCTCTTGTGTACAGTTGCTAGGGAACCTCCAAGGCCACCTTAACTCCCCAATGCTAAAAAGACTATTAAGCCTTCCTTATCCCGGATGAGCATTGGGGCGGTTTCCTCTCTGCGCTTGCCAAGTGCGTGGGGTCTGGGCCATTCTGGCCCCACCAGAAAAGATTGAAAGACACCCCCTCCCCCCACCTGGCAGCTCTCCCAAAACTGTATGCGGGGGGAAGACAGCTACTAAGAAGGCCCCCCCAAGACATTTAAAGTTGTGGCATGGGGTTCCCAAGGCCTGGGGGGTGGGGGCGGCTGAGTGGTTAGGTGTTCTGGGCAGGGGTTTCAGCTTCTTTTCAAGGTCCAGGTTCTTGTAGAAGTGGGCGTTCCAAGAGGTAGGTACGTTGCCATCTTTGGGCATAGGCCCTGCTGGGGGAGGGCTGGTATTTGACATACACATACTGACCGCTGCAGGTTTCATGCTGCTCTTCCTCTGTCTCCTTTCTTGAAACTGAGCACCAGGAGGTAGTGACCAAACATCATTCTGCTCCAATGGTGGCTTCTGTGGGGGCAGCCAATTGCTGGGAACTAGACTAACCCCAGACAGGCGACCTTGTCACAGAGCCAGTACCAGAACTGATCCTGATTATCCTCCCCTTGGGCATTCTCGGCAGAGGGACCAAGGGCTGACTGGAACGTGGAGAGGGGAACTCCCCTGTCGTCCCTAGAGGCAGCCCCTTTCGGTCATGGTGGAGGTAAACCGTCACGGCGTGGTGCACAGTATATGGGAGAAGTTCAGTCTCCAGGGCTGGCAGTGATCAGCACTGAATCTTTTGGTTGGTTTGAACTTCAAAGAGGAGAGGGCGACAGTGCAGACAGGTTAACGTCATCCCCTGGAAATGTTCAAATATTTGACATGAAATGACAATTTCTGATGAAGTGTTTGCAGCTCATGCTGTTGGAAAGGAACGCTGAGGCAGCTGCAGAGGTCTCTGGTGATGACAGAGCTCAGAAGCCGGACCTCTTGGTTGATCCTCTGCTAGAGTGAAGCATGCAGGCTGGTGGGGACAGGAGAAATCATTTGCAGATGACATCATTTAGCCAACAGAGGGTTCATTTAAATTTAAATTAATGGAGATATCCTATCTCCTAGAACTGGAAGGGACCTTGAAAGGTCATCAAGTCCAGCCCCCTGCCTTCACTAGCAGGACCAAGTACTGAATTTTGCCCCAGATCCCTAAGTGGCCCCCTCAAGGATTGAACTCACAACGCTGGGTTTAGCAGGCCAATGCTCAAACCACTGAGCTATCCCTCCCCCCTCTCTTTGACTGCTCTCTGGTACTCCTTGGGTGTCCTGAATACAAACCCAGGCCACTTGGACTCCTGAGTGAGCTGTCAGGAGTCAGCACCTTCCATCCTCCTATGCTGTTCCTGGGCATGCTTTGTCAGAATGCACTTGTCACTTCATGGCAACGCTGGTTTGTAAGCAAGAGGTTTGGACTAGAACCGTGGCCATTCCCTCCCGCCCCGTGAAGGCGCACAGAGTGCTGTTAGCCAGCCACCTGCTCTAGAGACGAACCAGCATGGAGGGAGAGATTGCCTCCCAGCAGACCAACAGTGGGTGTTTAGTGCCTGGTCCAAAGCCCACTGAAGTTAATGGAACAGGAGTACTTGTGGCACCTGAAGTTAATGGGAGTCTCTCAAGTTCTGTAGGCTTTGGATCTGGGCCTTAGTGACTCGGCCTCATACTGTATGATGCTCAGCCTGCTGGGGAGAGCTGAGCTCCTGCATTGCTAGCCAAGTGCTCATCGCCTCCCGGGAGGCATCACCTTGCTAGTCTGGGCCTGTCGGGGATTGGGAACAGGCTTCTGCAGCCTGGTACCTCCAGGTAGCTGCCTTAAAACCACCCATGTCAGTAGCAATCATCTAAAGCCTGCAAGGAGCAAGTGGTGGGACGTTCTGCCACCTTGCAAGGGAGAGCATCATGGTGGGCCAGCCTTGATTCCACCTTGCTCTTAGCCCACCAGGGATAGTAGTTGGCAGCTCCGGAATGGGGACAGCGGGCTGGCCTGGTTCACCGACCCCCTGCCCGCCAGGATCTCCCACGGGCGAGTGGGAGATCCTGGCACACACCTACCTGCAGTGCACCAGGTTGCAGCTCCTCTTCTGGTTCCTCCACAGCCTCCTGCCTAGGTTCTTGCTGCACTTTTCCTCCTTTGGCTGGTGCCCGCAGCTCCCCGGACTCCTTCATGGAGTTGTGGGCGCTGTCCTGTGTTCTCTGCTCAGTGTCCCCATCCAGAGCCCTCGGTCTAAACTTTAGATCTCCACTCCCGGCTTATCGTGTGTGGTTCTACAGACTCAGTTGTTTTCTGGGCTCTGGGGCCCCTCCCTCGATTGAGCAGGGTGGGCCTCTCGTCCTACATGAGCTTAACCCCCACCCTCAGAGAAACAAAAGCTGCGAGTGACTAGGGGGCTGAGATGAGGACAGAAGCATGGTAGCTGGGTGTGGGGTTGGTGCCAACTTTGCTTTTCATCCTCAGCATTGACGCTGGTCCGCCCTGCCCCCTTCGGCAGGGAGACATTGCATTCAGGTGGCATGGAGAGTTAGGGGGACCCAGTGACTCTATCTGCCACAGGACTGTTATCCTTGTTCTCCAGGGCCTTTTCATGGTCTGTTTAACCTTCCGTGCTTCTCTCTTTTTACACCTTCTCTCTCTTTCCCCACCCCCATCTTACCTCTTGTCCCACCACCTCTCTGGCTTCTCCTCTGCCCTGTCTGCAGGAAGGCCGGCCTCATTCTCTCCCAGCTTGGGGACCTCAGCGGCTGGTGCAACAGCCTCCTTCAGGAGCCCAAGATCAGCCTCCAGCGCACGTCGCTCAGGTATCTCGCCTGCCGCTACAGCGAGATCAAGCCATACGGACTTAACTGGTCAGAGCTGAGCCGGGACCTCAAGAAGACATGCGAAGAGCAAGCGCTAAGCGTCCTCTCTAATGACTATGGAGACAAAGACAACTGAGGGGTTGAGGAATCACTCTTAGGCCCCTAAGAGGCAAGCGGGAGAAAAGAGTATTTGTGGGAGTTTTATAAATGGATCTGCAGGAGGTCAGTGAACTCTCCCAAGACAAAGCTTAAACCAGGGAGGGAAGCTACTGCTCTTTGCAGGACTTACCCGGTATTAGACTCTTCAACACGGCCAACAGCCTTTCTAGTTGGAGGTCTCGTGAGACCCAGTTTTTGTTTGTTTTGCTCATTTTACCAAGAGTTTCCTTGGACTGTGTAGGTGAACACATACTCCAGAATGAAAGTTACACTTTTAAAGGTTCCAGCCCACGACTCCCACCCACATTCCCCATGCAGCGTAACCCTCAAAGAGAACAAAATCAGAACAACAGAAGCCAGGCAGGGAGAGGAATCTCCTATTTGGAATTAATAAACGCAGCCTCTCAATTAACATCAGGTCTGGAAAAGCAGAAAGAGGGCATCAGCGTCAGATTTAGCTCTTCCCCATAAGGATCCAGCTCTGAGATTAGATCTGATAACAAAAAAATCGCTGCAGTTGTAAAGCACACGCTCTGGACTGCAGCAGCAATAATCTTCGAACCATCACAGGGTAGGGAAGGCTTGTAGCACCCTCCCCCCACCCCCTTCATTCCTTGCTCGTTCTCCAGAGTCCCTGATCTTGGCTCTGTGCTGGGATCCTGCAAGGTCCTTCCGGTTGTAGTCAGCTCCAAATGGCATGTCGGGGTGGTCACTGAGGTTAACGGCAGTAGCAATGTACTTTTCACTGCACTGCATTTGTGTCCTTTTTTGCCAAAATAACAGCTGCTAAGCAGTGATGAGTTTGGGCAGAGCTCTGGCTAAAATGTAGATGCTTGGGGAGCATTTACCCTGGTACCAAACCTCAGCCCATGGCCCACTATCAGCTTTAAAGGTGCCACTCAGCTTGACCAGTAGGATTTGGGGAAGGGAGGGTGAGAGGAACCGTGGGATTGTTTCCACTTTGCAGCAGAGGTTGTCTCCTTATCTTCAGATCCCTCTCCACTTAGCAGAAAGTGAAACTCCACCCGGAGTGTGGAATGAACCATGAACACACACCTAGGAGCAGCTTCACAGACCTTAGCTACCTACTGAAGAGATGCAGTCTCCAACCCTTGGGAGATCCCATCTAAAAACCTGATCTTTGGCTTATTCTTTCATGAAAGGTGAAGCATTTGAAAAGTGACTTCAGTAGAGCACCTGGGTTGAATCTGGCTCTTTTAAGAGCGCCCCCCACCCACACCCCCAGAATAGGGCTGTTCTTCCCTAGTTTGATTGCTCTTTCTTGCCACAACTCACAAGCGTGTTCGTTGAGGTTACTGCAGCATGAGGCATCGAAACCGACCCTGTGGATGCTCAGCACCCACCAGCCACAGCTGTTCCCTGCCCCTGCTTGGCAGCTCAGGGAAGGGCTTGGGTGAGGGTGGAGAGTGATTGGGGGGCGGGAAGAGGCAGAGTGAAGGTGGGGCCTTGGGGGAAGGGATGGAGTCGGGGTGTGGCCTCAGGGCAAAGCAGGGGTGGAGCACTGCCAGGGAAAAAGGAAAAGGAGCTAACCCCTGAGGGGCTGACAGGAGCGCTGTGTTTGTACGGCCCTTGCTGCACAAGAATTCATGTCATGGCAGCAACGATCTTCACTCCTACTTAGTCACAGCTTCCCTGTTTTAAACTTCCATTAGCACTAGGGGAGACGGGGCTTAGTTCAATTCCAGTTCATTGGCAGAAGGGATCTTTATTACCAGTGATGATCGGAGAGGGAGAAAGACTCTCCAGTCCCAGAGTGAGGTGAGGCTACAGAGGTGGCAGGTAGAGAAACATCTTTGCCCTTGCCAGCTGAGAACTTTTGATTTGGAACAACTGCGAGATGAACATGGGGCCCCATGATGGAATATTTATAGCAGCTTTCAAAGTAGAATCTCCTTTTAATATTTTAATGCTGGCAGAAGCCATCTGAGCCTACACATTATGGTTTCCTGCCAGTCTTCTTTTCTCCCACTAAGTGCCAAGGACACAAATCTGTTTGTTTTGTATCTACTGTGGAGTTAATGCCCACAGCGTTACCTAACAGTATTTGCATATCAGCAACCACCATGCCCTGAGAATTTTGCACATTAGATATGTCAGTTCTCCTGACCTTTTTCAGACAGGCAGATGCAAGATAAAACTCCCTCTGCATTATAACATATTGTGTGGACAAACTTGACCTCAGGAGAGCTGACTTAGACTGGTGAGTCGAGAAGAGCTGCCAGTACCATAGTTAGACCATTACCTGGAAGAGTAACAGTGAGGTACTAAATGCAGCCAACGAGTGTCGCCCTGCCAAAGAAAGTCTGCAATATGCAACAAAGCAATGGAATCCATACGGATCCCAGATTGCACTTTTCATGCTCTGTCACAAAGGTCTTATACCCTTCTGCCCCCAGCAGTAGACACTCACTGGTGCTTTAAATGCCTCCCATGATGCGCTTGCCCTGCTGGGGAAACGGGAGAGAGATTTTAGCAGCTCCGAGGTGGCTTATGCCCCAGACCCAAGGGCTGGTTTCTGTTATAAAATCACCACTACTTGCAGAGTCCCAGGTGTTATAAAAACCCTTACACTAACCTTGGCCCGTATCGCAATCATGCTTAGTTATTTGTCTCCCTGCCGCTCTGGGCCAGTGCATCCCACTCAGGGGATCTCAAGACACTGTACAAAGCAATGATAAGCTAGCTGCCAGGAGTGCAGTAACCTTGACGCCCTCAGCCATAATTCATACTCAGCCCTGGATATTTAAGCTGGGTTCAATGGGGCGGAATCTTGGCCAAGACACCTGGGTTTATCCTCTTACTCTTTTCAGCAAATGCCAGGACAGCTTTAGATTTCACATGGGCAGCCCCCAGGGGATGGGCAAAAGAGACCTTAGCTTAATATCTTCTCTGAAGGACACGTGAACACATACGGCTTTGGCCCAGAAGTGAGTTTGTTGCTCACCAAGCAGTACTGCATACGTGGCATTTTTATAAGAGAGAGACTTTTCCTCTCTAGCAGCCTCATCCCCTTTTTATCACTTCCCAGGTGCAGCAGTGTAGGAGGCTTTGTCAGCCTAGAGAGAGGGACTCTGCCAAGAAACCCCTGCATCTGCCAGACACTGGGCACTCACACCTGCCGGGGTAGCTGATTTGTCCCACTTGTGACTAGGCTTCACAGCCATTTCCAGATTGCTTCTGCTCTTCGCATTTTGAACTACTTGCATCACAGAGCCCCCCACCAGGCAGCCCTGCCTTCCCAAGAAGCCCCTGGTCCTATCACAGCAACTATACATGGCAAAGCCCTAATTGGTTAGCCAGTCCAAGCCCTGGCCAACATAGGATTATCTCTGGTCCTGGTGTCCCCTGTACGCTCCAGCACTTTGTCTAGGTCACTTTTTAAAAGGACTGAGGCGTTGGGGTCTATGGTTGACCTCACAGGAGATTGTTGCTCACTGAGCATCACATACCACCCTGCAACACCACGGTAAGCCCAGCTTCCAGGTGTTGGGACAGCACGAGTACCTGCTGCTGTTTTAGTTATTTGAATGACAGGATAGGCCACATGGGGAACATTTATTGATATTACACTAACACCTGGCTGCTCCAACTGAGCCAGAGTCCCCGTTTTGCTGGGTGCTGAACACATGCAGAGCAGGCGCTTACAATCTAAGTAGACAAAGGGTGAGAGGGGACTTGACTTGCTTGCCCAACGGCACAGAGTAGGACAGTGGCAGAGCCACATCTAGAACCCAGCTCGCTCGACTCCCAGTCCAGGGCCCTACCCAGTAGACTCCGCTGCCTGCCTGTGGTGCTGCACAGAAGCAGGAGTGTCACCCACTTACTAACATTATTTCTCTAGCACCATTGCTATGCATGGCCCTTCCAGGTGAGACGCATCAAGGGATGCAACAGTGCCTCTTGCTGGCGCAGGATAAGGTGAGGCAGCCTTGGAGCCCAGTGACAAGTCCCCCTCTTCCCAGCCCTGCACAAGTGAGAACACAAGCTGATGTGAGCAGCTGGAGGAGGAGGACAGACTGCTGCTCAGTGCTGTCTTTTGCCGAGGTCCCCTAACGCACAGGTTTTAACGCCAGTTTCTTTATTCTCATGGGGTCTGGTTTCCTTGGTGGGAGGGATCGTGACCCTGGTTGTACTTTATGGCGGGTAATCCTGAATTAACAGTTCAACAGATGCTTTAAGCCACGGAACATTTTAAACTAGACCTGGCTGTTTATTATAGTGTCCTAGCACCAAACACAAGCAGCTGCACTGCAGCCCAGCTGCATTGCAATTGCACGTGACCTGCTGACCAAATCACCCATTGATTTCCATGGAGACCATTGGCTTCTGGGCCATTGCTGTAAACCAGCTGGAAGTCTGGCCCCAAAAGGTCCAGGTTCCAGATTCACAAAAAGTACTTAGTTGCTTAGCTCCCCTTGAAATCGCTGGGCATCAGGTGCCTAAATACCTTTGTGAATTTGGGCCACAGTCACATACCACATTTGCTCATGGGGGAAATTCTTAGATGCAACTGGGTTTTGTCAATGGCCATGACAGATGCGCGGAAAATGACAAATGGCATTAACAAAGTATTAACCCTTTAAAAGATGGCCTTGACCATGCTGCCAACCAACTGAATGCATTTCTATGTCTGTGGCCACACTCTCCCCCTTCCTTGTTTTCCTCCTGCATTAATGGCGGATGATTCACTTGAGACAAACCTCCGAGTTATTTTCTTGGCTGTAGCTGTACTGCTGTAATAGCATTAATATCTTTTACTTGTCGTGCAATTATTTAACATGAAGATCGTTGGGCTGTTTTGTTTTTTTTAATTACTACAATTCTTGTTTCTTGATGTTCTGTTAGAACTCTGTGATGTTTTACTACTGTAGATTGAAAGTGGGGGGGGGGGAGACATGGCAAAACCATAAGGAATTACAGTATTATTTAAAAAGGTTTTAAAAAAATAATTGTAACACTGTAAAAATCCAGATGAAAATTTAAGTGACTATTAAACAGACTGTTAGTAAGTTGTGGGTTTGGCAAATTGGAATGTTTGTTTATAGTTTTGGTCCCATTGATGTCACTTTTGGCACAAGATGAAGTGTTCAGACTGTAACTTCCTTGCCTTTGAACTCCATTCCTGCCTCACACAAGTTGCCATGAGCCCGGCTGTCCACCAGTTTAAGCAACTCCTTAACCACTCAATAAACAAAGCAAGACCAATAGCTCCCATCAAGGCAAAGTCACTGCAGCGCCAACAAATATTAGCTACCCATTTGCCCTGCAGTAGTTGAATTCTAGGTGAATTCCTGGCATGGCATGAAAAAGGAACAGTACGTGTGTGGGTAAAGAATTGGTCACTAGCCTCTCAGATGGTGTAAATCACTAGAGCTCTGTCAACATCACTGCCAATTTGCATCAGCTGTGAATTTGACCCTGGGCATGTGGTACAAGTGTGCAAATATTTCTGGCGGGTGTGTGATTTCCCATCCTGGAAAACTGTAAACTAGCATTGGTGACTGTGTCAGGTTTATAACAAGGAAATGCATCCTATTTATTACACACAGCAGGGAAAGTCATTTAAATCCTTGCTTCACAGACTGTTAAGCAGAGTTACAACAGCCCTACGTAACACTTCCTGGGTCTAGCTTGCCTCGTTGCATCGCTGTTGTAGGGTTACGCCCCAGCGTTCTCCTGCTTTTGACCAAGTGCTCAAACTATATTACTTCTGACCTAGCCTTCCTTAAAGGTCTGAAGTCAGTTTTCTTCCTCTGGAAATAGCCAACACTACTTATCCCACAGCCACAGTCCATACCACCGGTACCCAACCTAGACCACAAAGGTGTTAACCATGTGGGCCAGGATTTACCAAGGGCCTCAGGGCCCAGACCCTGAGAGTTGCAATGCCTAACTTTCAGGTGCCTGGAAAAAAAAATCACAGGAACAAGACTGTGATCCACAAAGCCTGAGTTTGGGGCCTATCTCCCTATAAAACAAATGGGGAGAGAATGGGGTGCCTTAGAATACAATGCCAGAAGCCAGCAGGCAAGGTGGGGAGCTGCCTAAACTAACCAATGGGAGACACCAACAAGTGGGCTGTGTCCTAAGCCCTGCCCCTCTCATGGAGTTTGGTGCCCAAGTCTGGGCTGCAGGGACGAGCCCGTCTGTGCTAGTGATTGACAACCAGGAACCCATTGCCTGGACTCAGGTGGCTTAGGCACCTAAGGTTACTTGCAAGAATGAGTTAGGCACCTGTCTCACCCCACACAAGATGGTGGCAGGAGTGGGATGTGGTGGTACCACCAACCTTATAACTTTTAGCCCCATGCTTAGCACACAGACATGGGTGACCCAGGTTCAACTCACCCCTCTGCCTCACAGGGAGAGGGGAGCCCCCTGCTCAAATCCTACTGCTCAGGAGAGGGCTCTAACCAATGGACAATAGGGTATTGTGTTGTGAGCTCCCTCCATCTTTCCTTTTGATGTTGTGCTCCTTTGGATAAATACTTGGAGTCATCAGGCCCGAAGGAGAATGATGCTGTAGCCTGGTGGTTTAAGTACCCACTTGGGCGGTGGGAGATGCAGGGGCCTGTCCCCCTACTCTAACCACTCTTTCATTATGTATAATCTGGAGATTCCTGTTCAAATCTCCCTTCTCCATTAAGCAGAGGGGAGAAGTGAACCTGGCTCTGCTGTGCCCGAGCTGAACGTGATAGCATTGGGCTAAAAGTGATGCGGTGGGCAGGAGCCCTACTGTCACCAGCCAGAGTTTGAATGGAATCTGCTCCAGTAGGCAGTCTCTGAGCACATTTAGTGGCTTGGGCCCCACACTCCTGGTAGCTGTTTAGCTGCCTCTCTCCCTCCTGGTTTGAGAATTGGTCTGGGGCTTAACAGGTACCTGGAGGGGAGACAGGCATCCAAATGCCAAGAACAAGGTGGCAGCACACATGCTCTGAGGCAGAAACATAGGCGCCAAGGGAGTTTTTACTTTAAAAACGTAGGCACCAAATGAGTTTAGGCACTTACAGGATTAGATGCGAGTTTAGTGGAGCCTAAAAATGGGGTCTAAGTGCCCATTAACTGCAATGATCACAGGATCATACCCATGGGGCTGTCCCGCCTTTTTTCCAGGTGCTCAATTGCATTAAAGTACCTTCCTTGTGCTAATGTTCCACGTAAGGGATTACTGTCGCTGCCACGGGGATGTTGCACAATAAGCCATAGGCAGAGGTGGCCCATACAACTACGTATAGGAGCAGAGATGGTCTGTGTGCTTGAAATGGGGGGGGGGAAGCATGCAGCTGGCACTAGATTGCACATGCACATGCTATTCCGCTATGGGCCACACTTGGCAAGGTTTACACACAGCGGGCCCATACCACCAGTTCCAGATACCTTACAACCATAGAACTGGAAGGGACCTCAGGAGGTCATCTCACCTACCTTCTCCCTCCCCTCCCTCCCAACACCACCTTCAAAAGAGCAAAGCTTTTGGGGGCGTGTGATAGAAAAATCACCCAAAGGACGAGTGAAGCAGACTCTTCAGGATACAAAAACAACAAGGAGTCTGGTGGCATCTTAAAGACTAACAGATTTATTTGGGCATAAGCTTTCGTGGGTAAAAACCTCACTTCTTCAGATGCATAGAGTGAAAGTTACAGATGCAGGCATTATATACTGACACATGGAGAGCAGGGAGTTAAATTGCCAGTTAAATTGGTGCAAGTATTTCTCTTGAGGACGTGCACTGCCGATACAAGGTGCATAGGGTGGACATGCAGAAGCAGTTTAATTACTGCAGTGGCTGTAAGTTGACATAACGTAGGGCGATTTAGGGTAGGTCTACACGACGAAATTAGGCTGAATTTATAGAAGTCGTTTTTTTAGAAATCATTTTTATACAGTCGATTGTGCGTGTCCCCACACAAAATGCTCGAAGTGCATTAAGTCGGCGGACTACATCCACAGTACCGAGGCTAGCGTCGACTTCTGGAGCGTTGCACTGTGGGTAGCTATCCCACAATTCCCGCAGTCTCTGCCGCCCATTGGAATTCTGGGTTGAGATCCCAATGCCTGAAGGGGCAAAAACAGTGTCGCGGGTGATTCTGGGTGCATGTCCTCAGGCCCCCACTCTCTCCCTCCCTCCCTTGAAAGCAATGGCAGACAATCGTTTCGCGCCTTTTTTCAGCCCAGACGCCATAGCACTGGGATCATGGAGCCAGCTCAGATCACCGTGGCAATTATGAGCACTATAAGCACCATGTGCATTATCCTGGAGTATATGCAGAACCAGAACCTGCCAAAGCAAAACCAGGTGAGGAGGCAACGGCAGCGCGGTGACGAGAGTGATGAGGAAATAGACATGGACATAGACTTCTCACAAAGTACGGGCCTCGGCAATGTGCACATCATGGTGTTAATGGGGCAGGTTCATGCCGTGGAATGTCGATTCTGGGCCCGGGAAACAAGCACAGACTGGTGGGACCGCATAGTGTTGCAGGTCTGGGACGATTCCCAGTGGCTGCAAAACTTTCGCATGCGTAAAGGCACTTTCATGGAACTTTGTGACTTGCTTTCCCCTGCCCTGAAGCGCCAGAATACCAAGATGAGAGCAGCCTTCACAGTTGAGAAGCGAGTGGTGATAGCCCTGTGGAAGTTTGCAATGCCAGACAGCTACCCATCAGTCGGGCATCAATTTGGAGTGGGCAAATCTACTGTGGGGGCTGCTGTGATCCAAGTAGCCAACGCAATCAAAGAACTGCTGATATCAAGGGTAGTGATTCTGGGAAATGTGCAGGTCATAGTGGATGTCTTTGCTGCAATGGGATTCCCTAACTGTGGTAGGGCGATAGATGGAACCCATATCCCTATCTTGGCACTGGAGCACCAAGCCAGCGAGTACATAAACCGAAAGGGGTACTTTTCAATGGTGCTGCAAGCACTGGTGAATCACAAGGGACGTTTCACTAACATCAACGTGGGATGGCCGGGAAAGGTACATGACGCTCGCATCTTCAGGAACTCTGGTCTGTTTCAAAAGCTGCAGGAAGGGACTTTCTTCCCAGACCAGAAAATAACCGTTGGGGATGTTGAAATGCCTATAGTTATCCTTGGGGACCCAGCCTACCCCTTAATGCCATGGCTCATGAAGCCACACACAGGCAGCCTGGACAGTAGTCAGGAGCTGTTCAACTATAGCGTGAGCAAGTGCAGAATGGTGGTAGAATGTGCATTTGGACGTTTAAAAGCGCGCTGGTGCTGTTTACTGACTCGGATAGACCTCAGCAAAACCAATATTCCCATTGTTATTACTGCTTGCTGTGCGCTCCACAATATCTGAGAGAGTAAGGGGGAAGACATTTATGGCGGGGTGGGAGGTTGAGGCAAATCGCCTGGCCCCTGATTACGCGCAGCCAGACACCAGGGCGGTTAGAAGAGCACAGCAGGGCGCGGTGCGCATCAGAGAAGCTTTGAAAACCAGTTTCATGACTGGCCAGGCTACAGTGTGAAAGTTCTGTTTCTTTCTCCTTGATGAAGGCCCTCCCCCCTTGGTTCACTCTACTTCCCTGTAAGCTAGCCACCCTCCCCTCCCCCCTTCGATCAATGCTTGCAGAGGCAATAAAGTCATTGTTACTTCACATTCATGCATTCTTTATGAATTCATCACACAAATAGGGGGATAACTGCCAAGGTAGCCCAGGAGGGGTGGGGGAGGAGGGAAGCGCCAGGTGGGGTGGGGGAGGAGGGAAGGACAAGGACACACTGCACTTTAAAACTTATTGAAGGCCAGCCTTCTGTTGCTTGGGCAATCCTCTGGCGTGGAGTGGCTGGGTGGCCGGAGGCCCCCACACCGCGTTCTTGGGCGTCTGGGTGAGGAGGCTATGGAACTTGGGGAGGAGGGCTGTTGGTTACACAGGGGCTGTAGCGGCGGTCTATGCTCCTGCTGCCTTTCTTGCAGCTCAACCATATGCTGGAGCATATCATCAGTTTGATGCTCCAGCAGCCAGAGCATATCATCAGTTTGATGCTCCAGCAGCCGGAGCATTGACTCTTGCCTTCTGTCAGCAAGCTGACACCACCTATCATCTTCAGCCCGCCACTTACTCTCTTCAGCCCGCCACCTCTCCTCGTGTTCATATTATGCTTTCCTGCACTCTGACATTGTTTGCCTCCACGCATTCTGCTGTCCTCTGTCAGTGTGGGAGAACAGCAGCAGCTCAGAGAACATCTCATCCCGAGTGCATTTTTTTCACCTTCTAATCTTCGCTAGCCTTTGCGAAGGAGAAACATTTGCAGCTGGTGGAGGAAAAGGGAGAGTGGTAGTTAAAGACACATTTTAGAGAACAATAGGATCACTCTTTCCCGTTACACCTTGCTGTTCACATTACACAGCACATGTGCTTTCGTTACAAGGTCACATTTTGCCTCTTATATTGAGGGCCTGCTGGCTTGGTGTGAGAGATTACTCACGCAGTGCCAGGCAACAGAATTCGGCTTGCAGGCAACCATGGTAAGCCACAGTCTTTTGGCTTCTTTAACCTTCATAACGTGTGGGAATGGTTTCAAACCGCAGCACCCTCATTTCCCATACCAAGCGGCCGTTGGGTTGGCCATTTAAAATGGGTTAGCAATTTAAAAGGAGGGGCTGCGGTTTGTGGGTTAGCGTGCAGCACAAACCCAAATAACCCCCCCCCACACACACACACCCTATTCTCTGGGATGATCCCTTCACCCCACCGCGTGGCTAACAGCGGGGAACATTTCTGTTCAGCCACAGCCAAACAGCCGAGCAGAAACGGGCACCTCTGAATGTCCCCTTAATAAGAGCACCCTATTTCAACCAGGTGACCATGAATGATATCACTCTCCTGAGGATAACACAGAGAGATAAGGAACGGATGTTGTTTAAATGCCAGCAAACACCGGGACCATACGCTGCCATGCTTTGTTATGCAGTGATTCCAGACTACGTGCTATTGGCCTGGGGTGGTAAAGTGTCCTACCATGGCGGACGGAACAAGGCAGCCCTCCCCAGAAACCTTTTGCAAAGGCTTTGGGAGTACATCCAGGAGAGCTTTATGGAGATGTCTCTGGAGGATTTCCGCTCCATCCCCATACACGTTAACAGACTTTTCCAGTAGCTGTACTGGCCGCGAATGCCAGGGCAAATTAATCATTAAACACGCTTGCTTTTAAACCATGTGTAATATTTACGAAGGTACACTCACCAGAGGTGCCTTGTCCGTCCTCAGGGTCTGGGAGCACGCCTTGAGTGGGTTCGGGGGTTACTGGCTCCAGGTCAAGGGTGAAAAACGTATCTTGGCTGTTGGGGAAACCGGTTTCTCCGCTTCCTTGCTGTGAGCTATCATCTTCCTCATTCCCAAAATCTGCTTCCGTGTTGCGTGATTCTCCATTGACGGAGTCAAAGCACAGGGTTGGGGTAGTGGTGGCTGCACCCCCCTAGCATGGCATGCAGCTCAGTGTAGAAGCAGCATGTCTGCGGCTCTGCCCCGGACCTTCCATTTGCCTCTCTGGTTTTGTGGTAGGCTTGCCTTAGCGCCTTAATTTTCCATGCAGCACTGCTGTGCGTCCCTGTTATGGCCTCTGTCCTTCATGCCCTTTGAGACTTTTTCTAATGTTTTGGCATTTCGTTTACTGGAACTGAGTTCAGCTAGCACGGATTCGTCTCCCCATAGGGCGAGCAGATCCCGTACCTTCCGTTCGGTCCATGCTGGAGCTCTTTTGCGATCCTGGAACTCCATCATGGTCACCTCTGCTGATGAGATCTGCAGTCACCTGTACCTTGCCACGCTGGCCAAACAGGAAATGAGATTCAAAAAGTTTGCGGGCCTTTTCCTGTCTACCTGGCCAGTGCATCTGAGTTGAGAACGCTGTCCAGAGCGGTCACAATGGAGCACTCTGGGATAGCTCCCGGAGGCCAATACCGTCGAATTCCATCCACACTACCCCAAATTCAACCCGGCAAGGCGGATTTCAGCACTAATCCCCTCGTCGGAGGTGGAGTAAAGAAATTGATTTAAAGAGCCCTTTAAGTCGGAAAAAAGGGCTTCGTCGTGTGGACGGGTCCAGGCTTAAATTGAGGTAACACTGCTAAATTCGACCTAAAATCGTAGCGTAGACCAGACCTTAGTTTTGTAGTGTAGACTTGCCCTGAGCAGAGACTAGTCACTAATTACAAGACACTCACTGTCACTAATTAGTAAGCAATCATGTATTAACAGCTGTACATCACAAAGCAAAGGGCAGTTGTATACATTCATCCCCGCCCCCCTGCAGCGTAAATGAAATGTATTTGCCTATTGGAGGAATTTGCAGTGTGTTTGTCAGTAGTGCTAAGGCTGCTTTTGTTACTCCTTCAGTGGGGCGTGGACAGATTTCCTTAGAGAAATACCAGCAAAGGGTCCTATTAGCAGATCCACTGAGTCATAGCAGTTATGGCTACGCTCATTTTACTCACCCACAGCCATTTGGCCAGGGTGGGGGTGGGCGTGGGCACCACTGGGCTGCCTTTCTCCTAGCACAGTCCCAGACATACTTGGCAACAGCTCGCTTGGGGCAAATCTTGCCCGCACCTCCACAGCTAAGAGGGGCCCATGTGCCATGATGTGAGTGTAGGGGAAGCAGGGGCTTGGGATGCTGTGACAGGATCCCCGGGGTATAACCTGGAACTGTGGGACCACTGTGTCCCCTTAACTCTGCAGCCTAGGTTGTCTCTCACATTACTTTGTCAGGGACAAGCAGCAAACCCCTCCAGACATTGGTATCACTCAGACACCAGCATGCAGAGGCACACCCAGCTAACTTGAAAATGCACTCCAAGCCACTCCTGAATTATACATAGTAACACCAGCATATCCCTCAAGCCCCCGCCTTGCACCCCCACACCGTCTTACACTGCTCAAGACCATCTCACTAATTGACCAAGCTCATTAATTAGTTCGACACGTCACCACAGGAAAGTGGACATGCACCAGCCTTTGTAATCTGAGCAGGTTCTCCAAGCAGTTTAGATAAACTCACTGGTAAGGAAACAACATTATGATAAGTTCATTAACTACAGAACAATAGCTTATAAGTGTAGGTATAAAGGTTAGTGATAGTTACCTAAGAAAATAAAAAGTAAACAAATTCTAAATCCTAAACTTTTAGTCTAAGGAAGAGTTGAATCAAATAGTTTCTCACCACAATGGATGTTGTAGGCAGATTACAGTTCTTAATACACAGACTGAATTTTGGTCCCAGGCTGGGACCAATCTCCTCAGTTCAAGGGCCTTGTCTGCTCAGCATTCTTGTTGCCTTCAGCATAAGTGGGGGAGGAGAGAGGTGATTTCATGATGCCATTGCCCCCTATTTTATACTCTCAATCCATTTTCCCTGGAAAGATACTGGCCCAGGAACGTCCTGGTGGGCCTTACTGAGTCGCTTGCGTAATGTGGCGCTTGTGCAACTGTCTCTTAAAGCAGTGGTTCTCAACCAGGGGTATGCGTACCCCTGGGGGTATGCAGAGGTCTTCCACAGGTCATCTAGATATTTGCCAAGTTTTACAACAGGCGACATAAAAAGCACTAACAAAGTACAAACTAAAATTTCATACAATGACTTGTTTATACCACGTTATATACTATACACTGAAATGTAAGTACAATATTTATATTCCAAACGATCTTATAAACGTAAGTAGAGCCCTGCAAAGCCGCAGATACCCGCTTTATATCTGCAGATACCCACATCTGCAGCTACGGATGCGGCTATCAATGGACCATTTTTGCAGCTTGGATGCGGGTACACATTTTGAATCCACACAGGGCTTTAAAAGTAAGCAATTTTTTTCAGTAACAGCATGCTGTGACACTTTTATATTTATGTCTGAATTTGTAAGCAAATAGTTTTTAAGTGAGGTGAATCTTAGGGGTACGCAAGACCAATCAGACCCACCACCAATCACACTCCACCCTAGAGCCAGACTTCCTCAGAATGCAGTGCCCGGGGTCCTCATTCAGCAATGTATGTAAGAACATAACATAAGAATGGCCATACTGGGTCAGACCAAAGGTCCATCCAGCCCAGTATCCTGTCTGCCAACAGTGGCCAATGCCAGGTGCCCCAGAAGGAGTGAATCTAACAGGTAATGATCAAGTGATCTCTCTCCTGCCATCTATCTCCACCCTCTGACAAACAGAGGGTAGGGACACCATTCCTTACCCATCCTGGCTAATAGCCATTGATGGACTTAACCTCCATGAATTTATCTAGTTCTCTTTTAAATCCTGTTATAGTCCTAGCCTTCACAACCTCCTCAGGCAAGAAGTTCCACAAGTTGACTGTGCACTGTGTGAAGAACTTGTTTTAAACCTGCTGCCCATTAATTTCATTTGGTGGCCTCTAGTTCTTATGGGAACAAGTAAATAACTTTTCCTTAGTCACTTTCTCCACATCACTCATGATTTTATATATCTCTATCATATCCCCCCTTAGTCTCCTCTTTTCCAAGCTGAAAAGTCCTAGCCTCTTTAATCTCTCCTCATATGGGACCCGTTCCAAACCCCTAATCATTGTAGTTGCCCTCCTCTGAACCTTTTCTAATGCCAGTATATCTTTTTTGAGATGCGGAGACCACATCTGTACGCAGTATTCAAGATGTGGGCGTACTGTGGATTTATATAAGGGCAATAAGATATTATCCGTCTTATTCTCTATCCCTTTAACGATTCCTAACATCCTGTTTGCTTTTTTGACCGCCACTGCACACTGCGTGGACGTCTTCAGAGAACTATCCACGATGACTCCAAGATCTCTTTCCTGATTAGTTGTAGCTAAATTAGCCCCCCATCATATTGTATGTATAATTGGGGTTATTTTTTCCAATGTGCATTACTTTACATTTATCCACATTAAATTTCATTTGCCATTTTGTTGCCCAATCACTTAGCTTTGTGACCAACGCACAGCGACTTAAGCATATGCTGAAGGCCAAGAAAAGCACCTCAGCATGCTCTGAATTGTTTTGCTAAATCTGGGCTTGCAAAAACCTGAAATTAGCCGATATAAAATTCAGCAGATTGTGAAAACAACATATCCTTTTGACGTCCTTGTTAAATTCTGGTATAAAACTAATACTAATAGGCATTTATCCAATGCCAATGAGTGCCTAAATCACACACCTTTAAACTGTGGTGAGGAAGCATTTATTCACACCTGTTGTGTGTGTCTAATGGAGAATAGCATCCCAGCCCCACTAGCTTGCACACCTTTCTGATGTAGCATATGTGGTACAGCCGACACCTCTAGATTATTAGTGTTGCCAGAGCTTTTAAAATCTCATTTGTTTTTTCTATCTTCCTGTTCGACTTTGTGCTACACTCAGCTAGCAAAACAGATCATCTCTTCTGCAGCAGCAGGATGTTTTGGTCTTGCAGTGAGTGCTTCAGCAGGGCAGGGAACATTGTTGAAAAGACATTTTCATTGATTGGCACCTTTTTAGAGTACATGAAAACATTTCTGCCCATTTTGTAAACCCTTATTTTTGTTTTAATACAAAGCCTGAAGTTTGGGTCTAAGGCCCAAATCCTAAGAGATGCTTGGGCACCTAACACCCAATGATTTCACTTGAGGTAGGCGTCTAAATCCCTTTGGATCTGGGGATCCGTTATTTGGCACTATCCCTTGAACTATTTAGATCTTTATGGTTTATTAACCAGAACTGCAAGTTCACACTGACACCCACTCACCATCCCACACACTCATCAACTGTGTTGGCAGCTTTGTTTCATTTGCCCTTGCCTAGCCTAATTAATTATGGTGCAGCAGTAGCTTTCACTGCCATCCCCAACAGAAACCTTAAAATCCTATGCACCCCATCTTCAGCGAACACTCAAATGCCAAACCTTAAATGACCTCAGCAGTGTTACGGCAAAATACCAGCCCACATGCACTGAATGTGTGACAGGCAGCTGAGCTGTCGATAGCACTGATACAGAATAGTGTTCAGGTTTTCTGTTATAGTGCGAGTTTAATGAAACTGGGTTTCATAGTACTTTTAGGTACCTGGTAGAGATGGACATGAAAGCCTTATGGTGCATTGAGGGCATTATGAGTAGGGCTGGAGGCACTGTGAAAAGGAACGCACAAGTCTTTCCTCTTAACTTCTCATTTTCCTGCTTTTAAGCTTTATGGGTGGAGGGGCTAAACAGGGCTTTTAATATTTGTATTGCAGGTGCAGCCAAAGGCTCAAGGTGCTGTACAGACATAATATAAAACACAGGACTTGCCCCGGAAAGCTCAGGTTTGTGACAAGCCTATTTCTAATGCACTTAGCATCATGGGGCCTAATTTGCTCCTGGGGTGAATCCATTTACTTTACTAGGTGTACAGCAGAGATGGATTCAACCCACTGTGTCCAAATGCCATTGCTAAATGTCACTTAGGTACACGCACACACACAGTTTCTCTCTCACATGGCTCCAACACACACACAGTATCTCTTTCACACTGCCCACCCCCAATACATACTTGTAGTATTGTTATTACTTTTTAGTACTTCCTGCAATGCACATATATTCTCTGTAAGTTTATTCTTTCAAAATTGTTAAGGAATAGAGTGTGTTATTTTAGTTTTCTGATTGGTCTGTGCATTTCATAATTTTATTTCTTCTTCGAGTGATTGCTCATGTGTATTCCACTAGAGGTGTGCATGCTCGCCACGTGCACCGGTGCCGGAAGTTTTTCCCTTAGCAGTATCCGTAGTGGGGGAGCACTGCTGCAACCCCTGGAGTGGCGCCTATATATCGCGCCATAAAGGGGGCTGCGTGCTCCCCCCACCCTCAGTTCCTTCTTGCCACCAGTGAAGGTAGTCGGAACTTCTGCTCCAGCAATTGCTGTAGCTTCTATCCTTGGTAGTACCTCGATCGTTACTAGTTCTGTAGTCAGTAGCCTGGCCCGGGGCATGCCCCGAGCCCCAGGCTTCAAGTCGTGCGACTCCTGTCGCAATTCCATGCCCAGAAGCGATCCACACTCTTCGCTGTCTGGGCGAGGCTCACATAAGTCCTTTAAACCCCGGACTAAACGCGAACACGAGATCCGACTCCGGGCCCTACTTATGGAGTCGGCATTGGCCCCGGCACCGGCGCGCCCACCCGACCCAGCGCCAGGCACCCCGTCCTCGGTGCGGAGCGATGCCCCATCCACCAGCCGGCCACATGACATCCCAGTTCCTAAAAGGGCTGGATTGGATCTTCCCGTATGCTAGACCCCCGGTCCCGTTCTGGGACCTGAACCTTGTGCTCTCCCGCCTCACAGGGCCGCCCTTCGAGCCCTTGGCCACGTGTTCTGGGTCCCACTTGTCGTGGAAAGTGGCGTTCCTGGTGGCCATCACCTCAGCCCGCCGGGTCTCAGAGCTCAGGGCCCTGACCTCTGAGCCCCCATACACGGTCTTTCATAGGGATTAGGTCCAGCTCTGCCCGCACCCGGCTTTTCTGCTGAAGGTTGTCTCGGCTTTTCACAAAGATCAGGACATTTTCCTCCCGGTCCTCTGTCCTAAGCCTCATTCCTCCAACGAGGAACGACGCCTGCACATGTTAGATATGCGTAGAGCACTGGCTTTTTACCTAGACAGAACCAGGCCATTTAGGAAATCCCCCCAGCTGTTTATTGCATCGGCCGAGCGCATGAGGGGGCGACCGGTTTCCACCCAGCGGATCTCCTGCTGGATCACCTCGTGCATACGCACCTGTTACGACCTGGCAGGGGTTCCCCCGCCTCCTATAGTGAAGGCTCATTCGACGAGAGCTCAGGCCTCATCGGCTGCCTATGTGGCTCATGTCCCTATTCAGGGCATCTGCAGGGCTGCTACATGGTCCTCTGTCCATACCTTCTCATCGCACTATGCGATCGTCTCCCAAACTCCTACCCACCTCCATCAGGGATAGCTTGAAGTCACCTATAGTGGAATACACATGAGCAATCACTCGAAAAAGAAAGGACAGTTACCTGTTCCGTAACTGGCGTTCTTCAAGATGTGTTGCTCAGGTGTATTCCACGTCCCGCCCTCCTTCCCCTCTGTCGGAGTTGTCTGGCAAGAAGGAACTGAGGGTGGGGGGAGCCAGTAGCTCCCCTTATGGCGCGATATACCGGCACCACTCCAGGGGTCGCAGTGGTGCTCCCCTATGGGTACTGCTAAGGGAAAAACTTCCGGCACCGGTGCACGTGGCGAGCACGCACACCTCTAGTGGAATACACCTGAGCAAAACATCTCGAAAAACGCCAGTTACGGAACTGGTAACTGTCCTTTCTCTCCTCTGCTTAAATTTAATTCTTTGAGGAGCATGTCTTCTGGAATGGTGGTTGAAGCATGAAGGGACATATGAATCTTTAGCGCATCTGGCATGTAAATATCTTGCGACGCCGGATACAACAGTGACATGCAAACGGCGGTTCTCACTTACAGGTGACATTGTAAACAAGAAGTGCGCAGCATTATCTCCCATAAATGTAAACAAACTTTTTTGTCTGAGCGACTGGCTGAATAAGAAGTAGGACTGAGTGTACTTGTAGGCCCTAAAGTTTTACATTGTTTTGTTTGAGTGCAGTTATGTAACAACAACAACCACTTACATTTTTAAGTTGCACTTTCACGATAAAGAGATTGAATTATGGTACTTGTATGAGGTGAATTGAAAAATATTTCTTTTTTTTATCATTTTTACAGTGCAAATATTTGTAATAAAAATATAAAGTGAGCACTGTATACTTTGTATTCTGTGTTGTAATTTAAATCAATATATTTGAAAATGTAGAAAAACATCCAAAAATAGTGAATAAATTTCAGTTGGTATTCTATTGTTTAGCAGTGCGATTAAAACTATGATTAATCACGATTATTATTTTTTTTTAATTGTGATTAATATTTTTTGAGTTAATCGCGTGAGTTAACTGCGATTAATTGACAGCCCTAATTCTTAGCTTTATCTGTAAAGTAACAAAATTGGCATGGAAATAAATGCAGTTCCAACTATTATACCAATAGCAATGATGGAGTCAAATGTTAGTGAGTCACGTACATGATTGTGATCAGTAAACATAAATGCCAAAATAATTTTTAAAAATTCCCTTTCTTAATAAAAGAAAAGAAACCTTAATCACATAAGTTAAAATTAAGTACGTTTTTAGTGGCCTGAAAACAATTGATTAAAATAGAGAAGATAATGGCAGTAACACAGAATGTGCATGTTAGAGAAAGTAAGCAGATTTTATTTATCTCTACTAAAGATAGTGTATAAAGTATCAAACGTATGTTTCTGAAATCTGTTCGCGCTCCAGAACTGATACCTCAAGGCTTGGAATTTGGAATATCTTGCTGTATTATCTCCCGATTGTTCTAAATTTACATATAAACTTTAAACATGGCTTTAATTGGAATTTCTATACATTTTTTCTCTCTTTATAGAACCATTAGATACAGTGCTCCTGTCAGCTAATTCCTAAGTTATTATCTGAAAAAAACCAAACAAACAAAAAAAACCACCCACTAGATTTTCAGGTGCCTAAGTAGTCCCTAGAATCATGGTTAAAGTTTCCCCCCATCCCCCAAAATCAGAAATGGCGCCTC
>NW_020664563.1:10158490-10163853 GCF_002925995.2 Terrapene triunguis | reverse complement strand
CCCCCCGCCGCCCCTTACCAGGTGCCGCCCCAAGCATGTGCTTGGGTGCCTGGAGCCGGCCCTGGCCACAGCATCAGCCCAGAAGTGAGGGTGGCAATACACCATATACCAGGCCACTCTTACTTCTGCGCTGCTGCTGGCGGTGGCATTGCCTTCAGAGCTGGGCACCCGGCCAGCACCCGCCAGTATCAGGCTGCCCTGCCAGTGCTTAATTTGTGCCAGGGCTAAGCTCTGTCATCTCTTTCAGTACAAACTAAACACTTGTGGAGGCAGTGGGGCCCAGAGATGATGGGAAGGCCAGGGAGCCCGTGGGGACCATGGTTGATTGGGGCGGGGGGGTGGGTCAAAATACAAGTTTGCCCTTGGCACCAATTTCCATAAAGCCGGCCCTGAGGGTAAAGGAGCTCTGCTCTCAATTCCTGTAAAGTGGGGAGGGGATTTCACACTAAAGGAAAGAAAAGGGCAAGGAGAGAAGAGAAACACTAAAGGTGAGAATTTGCAGAGAGGGCTAACTGTCCAATCTAGGCTCATGCTCACTCCTGCCTCAGTTTCCCCTCTTGGACTCTTCATTCACCCACAAAGGCTTTCATGTGTTCAGTAGCAACATTTCTTCTTAGGGGTTGGTTTGTTCCCATACCTTTCAACAGGAAAAACTGCCTATGGCTCTTCCACCAGCCACCTTCTTTCCTGCACTCCAGCCTGGTTGGTTGGAACTGGCTCTCACCCCCCAACCCGGGCCCTGTCCCTGGAGCCAGGAAAAGTCTTTGTGGAGGCTGTGCCCACTGCCCTTCTGCTCCCTATCAAGCAATAGACTCAGCCCCCCCCCACCCCCCTTCACTTTCATTTCTGGCTCTCCACTGGCTTCTCCTATCTGTCCCCCATATGACCTGCCTGTCCCATGACATTCCTGGGTCCCTCCAGAGGGAAGTTAAATTGTGCTGCAGGTGAGGCTGGGACCCATCTCCCCTTAAAGGGCCAGTCCCCCGGGGACAGAAGGATTTAAGGGGTGGGAGGATAAATAGAGTGAAATACATTTAAAAATGAGTCTGAGGGGAAAAAACAGGCACTGAAGAAAAGGTATCCCACATGCAGAAGAAAGGGGGAGGGGGGGAGGAGAAGACCAGGAAGGGGAAAGCCAGGGGGCACAGCTGTGTTGTCCATGGGAAGGTTGCTTGGTCAGTATTCTGAGTCTGTGGTTAAGGGCTGTGCCTGGCACAACTAAACCTCTCTTGGCTTTAGCTAGGGAGGAGTGGTGGCCCCAGTCCAAGGCCTGACCTCCCAGGGAGGCCATGCAGAACAATCCCATTTGCTTTGGGGAAGATGACAAGTGACTGCAACTGCGTGCACTAGCGGCTGGGCTGGTACCTCCCAATGTTCCTCACCACCACCCATAGCCCAATGTGGTCAATAACTATGGAACGGGCCCTTGGCCTAGCAAAGTGCCTAGCACCCTTTTGGTGCAAACCAAGTGAGACACAGGAATAATGGAACTAGGACCCCTTCCCCTCCTCCCGCCCCCCCATCTCATTTCACTTAGTGCCCCCAACTGCCAGAGATTAGGAAAACCCCACCAAGGGCCCCACCGCTTGTTGCTAACAAGGAGGAATGACCTACATCGTGAAAAGTTCCCAGTGATTTTGAGGTCCCAACTTGAAACTCCTGAAAGGGGCCTGATTTGCAGAGTGGATGCTCAGCCTTTGAGGTGGCTCAGCGGAGACCCTCAGAAGTTGCGGCACCTCAAATCAATGGTGTCCTTGATAAGCTTAGGCCTGTGTGCCAAAGAGGGACCAGCCTTCCCCTCTGGGCCCATAGCCCCTGGTTGGCTGTAACCGTCCAGAGGAAGGGAAGTTCAACAGTCATTCACAGCCTGTGGAAACATGCAGGGAATAGGCCCGTCCTGGGCCTTAACTATGTGCTTCCGTGGCAGCGGGAATGCTTGCAGGCTGCCTGGCCCAGCTAAGGCTTGTTTGGGTCAGGTCTGCTCCGCTCAGAGCGGGATAGAGGAACGGCGGGTAGCCGGTAGGATTAGAAGGGACTCAAAGGAAGCAGCGAGGCCTACCCTAAGGCCGTGCCCGCCCCCACACTCACAGTAGAGAGTGTTGGGGTGGGCGAGGGGAGTCTGGGTAAATGGAATCCAAGGTGTGGGCAGGTCAGGCACCTTATCCTCATCTGGGCTCGCACACGGCTCCCAGGCCCAGCCTGTACTGTTGGTGCCATTGACTTGAACAGGAGGTCCAGGCCCATATTACAGACTCTCTCGCTCATTGCCCTGTATCTTCTCAGTGCGTCATTTTATTCCTTCTCCCTAGCTCTCCCCTCCCAGCTAGGGGGGTCCATTCCTGCAATTCACAGGGGCCCCACCCAAGCCCCTATATGCTACGATGCAGGGACTATAAAGAGCCATGATGAGCTCTAGGAGAATCCCTCAGAGCAAGAACAGAATAGGACCAATAAAAGCCACCCTAAGCTGCCACATAGAAGGTACATGTGGGGCAGGAAGGGTAGGCTGGGTTGGGAGGAGTAGTCACCAATGCGTTCAGCCCTATAGAGAGTGCAGACTACAGCTCAGTCAAACAAGCAGCTATGGGGTCATTGTCATCAATTAGAGCAGCCTCCAGGGCTTACACCAAAGGCTGTTTTGGCCCCTCCAGCAGCCCAGACTCCAGGGGCTTCCCTCTCAGACTGTACCTTCCACATGGTGCCTCTCCAAAGGAGCAGCATGGACTCTGCCCCCTCATTCAGGCAAACCCTCCTTGGCCTCATTCCTTGAGAAAGGAGCACACGTCTGCACCTTTATCAGGCAGCGATGCCCTGCAAAGGCCCAGTTCAGCCCAGTGCTGTTCCAGGAGAGACCACTAGCAGCAATGCTGAGCAGTGACAGCCAAGGGAGAATGATTGACAGCACTAGCAGATTTGAATGCACCAAGCAGACACAGTAATAACCATGCACAAGACTGTCATTTGGATAAGGCCCCTAACAAAAACCACAGTAGTGGGGATTCCATTTAGAGACACTGGATTCTAGTGATTTCAATAGAGTTCTGACTCATTCAGAGTCCAGATCAGCCAGGCTTTTAAGCCTTCAGGTAAGCTTGCAAGCATTGAAGTCAAGTAGCATAGGCTGCCTTCAAGGGACTAGTCATCATTTGAGTTACCTCTGTGCTTAATTATTGCCTGGCTGAATCAGGGCCTTACATCCAAGCAAGAGCAGAGCTAGGCCTTAAGGCCCAGATCCTCAAAAGTAGTTGGGTGCCTAAAGCCCATTGACATCAATACACTAGTGGTGTATTTTTCAGTTAGGTCAAGGGTGCCTAGAGCATAAGGACTAGCACTCTTAGCATTTCAATAAATTGACACTACAGCAGGTTGACAGGGAGGCCATTTAAATTGTCTCTGAGCTGTGAGAAGGGGAATTGCTCTGTGCCAGTTGCTATGGAGCTGGGCATAGCCCTGTCTGACAGAGGGACTGTGAGCAAGGGGCTGGTGGACATTTTGAGACCGAGGAACAAGCGGGATTGCATTAACCTGTAGGCCCAGAGGCCTTGGGCACTGACTGGGATGGGGGAGCCTTTCAGAGGGCAACCCTATGGGTGGTGTGTACAGGGAGCAGCAGTTAGGGAAGGCAGGGAGACAGCGTGACCCAGAGGACAGGCTAGCATGCATTGGGCAGTTCTCACACTTTGCCAAGCAGTGCTGTGGCTGCTCAATAACTGGGCAGTGCAGCCCTTTGAGTTTAGGGACTGCAAAGGAGTGGCCTCGCTGCTGGTGCACCCCTTCACGGCTGGGCATGGCATGGCAGGCTCTGCCCATCTAGTGCCCCCTACCAACAGTCACTCCAGTTCTGCAATGCTCTGGCCAGGTCACTTATAGTCATCCCCCACCTTTGCAGGGGGACAGAAAGCAATAGTACAACATCCTTCCATCAGGTCTCCAGCCTTCTGGCACCAGGCCCAGATCTCAGGGCTTCCCCTAGGCCTTACCCCTTGCCTCAGGGGTTCACACCACCTCCCTCAGTAGCCAGTAGGGGAACTCAGACCCTCCTTCTCTTCTGGGTTCTACTCCATGGCCCCACTAGACAGCAACAAGCTCCAGCTATCAGTGCCTACCTTAGCTTGGTCCTAGGCCTTTCCCACAGCTCCTTTCAGTGCTTGCTGCTCCACAGACTCCAAGCCTCTGGGGCTCAGCAGACTGCTCCCCCATGCTTCACAGCATTGCCTCCGCAGGCTAGCCCTAGAGTGCCTTCCTCTACGCTGGATCCTCAACTCCAGCCTGCCCCCAAGGTCAGATGATCAGGGGTTAGCCTGTTCAAGGAGTCTCTTACCCCTACTGCTTGCACTCATAGAGGACAGTCCCAAAACAAATGGTTTCAGAGTAGCAGCCGTGTTAGTCTGTATCCGCAAAAAGAACAGGAGTACTTGTGGCACCTTAGAGACTAACAAATTTATTAGAGCATAAGCTTTCGTGGGCTAGACAAACAAAACAAAACAAAACAAAAGCACCCTGCAGCCGGGCTGTCATAAACAGATAGTTAAGGGTTAATGCCTCTTTTACCTGTAAAGGGTTAAGAAGTTCACCTAGCCTAGCTGACACTTGACCAGAGGAACCAATGGGAGGACAAGATGGTTCAAAGGGAAGGAGGAAAGTTCCCTTTGTCTGGGGAGTTTCACTTTGGACTGGAGTGGGGAAGCTCCAGAATTCAGCCTCTTATTAAGTAGTGAGTATTAGTGAAGGAAATAAATAGGTTTATGTTTATTTCTTTGTAACCTGTCTTGTGCAATTAGAGGAATAGTCAAATTGGGTATTTTGGGTATTTTTTTGTGTAACTAAGGGTTTGCCCAGGGGAACATCCTCTGTGTTTGGAATCTGTTGTCTGTGAGAGTAGCTGGTATGCTAATCTCTCCCAGAGGGTTTTCTTTTACCTTTCTTTTCTTTAATTAAAAGCCTTTTTCTTAATACCTGATTGATTTTTTCCTTGTTTTTAGATCCAAGGGGGTTGGATCTGGATCCACCAGGCAGGGCCGGCTCTAGGCACCAGCAAAACAAGCTGGTGCTTGGGGCGGCACATTTTTAGGGGCGGCATGGCCGGTGCCAGAATGCCGCCCCTAAAAATGTGCCCCGGCTGCCCTAGCTCACCTCCGCTGCCGCTTGAGAGCCTGGGAGGAAGGGGGAGAAGCGGCCCCCACGCCGAGGCCACTCGGAGTCTCCCCCTCCCTCCCAGGCTCTCAAACCTGGGAGGGAGGAGGAGATCCCGAGCGGCCGCGGTGCGTGAAACACCTGTTTCGTGCGCCGCTGCTCCCCCTCCCTCCCTGGCTTGAGAGCCTGGGAGGAGGAGGCAGGGCTGGGGATTTGGGGAAGGGGCAGAG
>NW_020664563.1:10139687-10158390 GCF_002925995.2 Terrapene triunguis | reverse complement strand
GGGGGGGGGGGGAGGGGGCGGCCAAAATTGTTTTTGCTTTGGGCGGCAAAAATCCTAGAGCCGGCCCTGCCACCAGGAGTTGGTGGGAGAAAGGAGGGGGGATGGTTAATTTCTCCTTGTTCTAAGATCCAAGGGGTTTGGATCTGTATTCACCAGGGAATTGGTGAAGAGTCTCCCAAGGCTACCCAGGGAAGGGAATTAGCACTTTGGGAGTGGTGGTAGCGGACCAGATCTAAGCTGGTAGTTAAGCTTAGAAGTTTCATGCAGGCCCCCACATCTGTACCCTAAAGTTCAGAGTGGGGAAGCAGCCTTGACACAGGCCTTTCTACAGAGGAGCACTCTCAGCCTTTGTGCAAACCCGCTCACTCTCTCAGCTGGGTCCAATCATTTCCCCAGGCCACCTGACCCCCCCCACCCCCAACCAATTAGAAACAGCTGGGAGGGTACCTGGTTGTCACAGCAAGCTGAGTCTGAGTCTCCTTAAAGCCCCCCCCCCCCCCCCCCCCCCACTTGTGACAGTGCTGCATGAAAAATACAGGGTGAAGCCTACAGAGCACAGGAGTGGGGCACATAAAGTGTTAGGGCCCTGGGTCTAGTCCCACGAGACACTAGAAATGGGAGTGCAAGAGAGAGCGATCCTAGGGGAGAAAAGGGAACTAATGCTGAGTTTGGGCAGAAGAAGAACCCCAGCAGGCAGGTCTTTCACTTTTTGTGGGGGTTTTTATTAACATATTACACACTTACAAAATAACTGGCTTTAGCAGTTTCTCAGCCCAGGAGATCAGTTCCTGTCATGGTGTCCCCAGCCATGCTGTTTCCATGGGGTTCGACCTGACAAGCTTGAGCGGCGTTTTCATGGGAGCTAGGATTGTCAGTTGGGTGGAGCACACTGCGGGCAGCAGGCTTGGTTTCATGTGCAGTAGGTCAGCCCTTCATCCATGCATACCCATGTGCTCTGGATGCTATACCAGAGACTGTAGTGATGGTGTGAGAGAGATTCATTTCCAAGACAGAGGCTGGCAAAACTGCTGGACTTGCAGGGGAACACTGGAGAAAGGAGGCATTTTGTGGTCATTCAGAGGACTTGGAGGCCTGGGAGTAAAGGACAATGAAGCTGAAGGTCAGCTAAAGGGACCCCCGGCCTAGCGGATATTTCCATAACACACTTGCCTCCAGAGCTGAACAGAATTGGGCATGGTCTTGTGGCGATCCCCTGGAATCTGTGGCAGTGGCAGCCCAATTCCAAGTCTATTTTCTCATGTAAGTGGGTGGTGCTCACTTGGCATGGAAAGCACAAGTCAGCCAGAGAGGCCTTTGTGAGTCCAGGGCAGACCTGAGGAAATGAGCACCCGCCTCTCTCCCTCCCCCTTCTGATATGGTGAATATACAGCCCCTGCCATTGCAGTTCTGCATACAGCATTCCCCTGTGGAACCGGCGTGGCTGGAGACAAGTAGTGGTGGTACACAACTGGGCTGACAACGAGGAGCTAAGAATATCAGCAAAAACCAAATCTACATTTCAAAATACACAAGTACAAACTGAACCCCATTCACCGTGACTCTGTGGGAAAGACCAAGCAAGGCGCCCTTTGTTCCAGAAATAATCCTTCAGTACTTGCTGGGGAGAAGGGAGCCCTGCCCAATAAAGGTCTCTGCCCCTACCTCTGCTTCTTTCAGCCACTGTAGGGAGTAACCTCCACCCCAAATGCCCTAGGGATGTAGAGTCCCAGACTCACAGGCCAGAAGGGACTACTGTGCTCATGCAGTCTGACCTCCTTCCTAGCCCAGGCCATAGGATTTCGCCCCGCGGTTCCTGCAGCCAGCTCAATAATCTGTGGTTGAGGTGCAGCCTATTTCTTACAAATACCAGCTTGAGCTTGGCAGGATTCAGACCCAAGGAGAAACAACCTACCCCACTCCCCCCATCACTCTCTTACCTCCAGGATTTTCTCTCCAGCAAAAATTAAGAGATGGTCCCAAACCAAACCCCAGAATTTAGGCTGAATCTCAGGGTTAGCCACCCAGACAGTGCGATGTATTCAGCTGTGGCCGGAATTGCTAAGGGAAGTGGTGGCAGACTCATTGCTTTGGGACTTTTAAAACTAGACTGGACAGCATACTAATTCATGTAGGCAACAGTCCCACAGAGGAGTAGATGATTTAACAGGTCTATTCCAGCTCTGATATACGAATCCCAACGTGCCGGAGCTTCAGGGAAATTCAATCTCTCTCCAGTCCTGGCACTTATCTCTGTAATGGCTCAAAACACTTCTGATTCACTTTGGGAAAATATGGATCTGAATCCAGATCTGGCTTTTGTGGTCATGGCCCATGTCTCCCCTCCCATCACAAGTATCCATTCCCCCAATCGGCTCAAAGACAGCAGTGTGACTGAGCCAAAATGTAAAAATAATCAGCTTAGCCTGAGGAACAGAGCTGGTCAGAATATTTTGAATTTCAAAAAAATTTCAAATTTTGCTGGGAATGAAAAAGAAATGTTTTCCATAAATTTTTGCCCCGTTTTCTGGGTAGCTCTGCCAAAGCTACAAGGACTTTTATTTTATTATAGTCATGACGAATACCAGTCAGCTGTTGATCTTTCATTTTGGTTACAGGGCAAGGCATGTTGCATTTCAAGTGAAAGGGGAAGGGTTATTTTTGTGCTGGTTGCTCTGTACTTTAGCAACACAAGAATGTTAGACTCAGAGATTAACCTGGTCATACAGTGCTAGTGCTGATGGGCATTTTGAACAGAGCTACAATGCCAGCTGAGCTGCACAACTGTTATGTTTTCTGAGTTACTCGTAGTGATAGTGACATGCTAGATTGACCAAAGGCTTGTGCCCTGGGCTGCCGGGTGATCTGAAGGCTGAAGTCCTCTGCTCAGCCACTTTTGGATGGACGGCCTCAGTCAATCAAGGGCCCAATCAATCCTTGGCCTCCCTGCTCAGGCTGCCCACAAAAGCTGTGTATACGCTAGGACTATTTACTAAAATTTCCCACCATCAGTTTAGCCGTGGCAGCAATAAGGGAAGCAATATAAGACGGAGTGGCAGTGAACTCCAGGGTTTGAAAGGTAATCTGCAACGCTGCTTGGAAATCTTCGAGTCTGCCTTCATATGATCAGCAGTTATGTTTTTAAGTCCTCCTAATAACTTTAAAGGAACGAACTTTTCTTTTCTCTTTTACCTCTCCGGAAAATGTGCCTTTTGGACACACTCTTTTGGCCTCCTTAGTTGGTGTTATGTCCTGTCTTGTTAAATAGTGACATCACAAACCCCAGGCCATGTTAATCCATGAGATGTGATCTGAGCTCCTGCTAGTCAGTGAGATTTTTCCCCCTCCTCCGTTCTCTGTGCTGGGAGGCAGCAATGTAGCAGCTTTAATCAAGACAGTGGAACAGCTGTAACCAAAAAAGTGTAGCAGCTATAACCAGGATGACGGAAGCATAGCAGTGTATATAAATAAAGAGAGGGGGATGCTATTTGCATCTGGTTGGTATGCAGATAGCAGTGATGTCAGCAAGGGGCAGAGCTTAGTCACTTGCACTCATTTTCTTCCTTGAGGTGGGATGGGGAGAAGAGCCACTATTTTTAAGTCTTAAAAAAACCCAAAAAACTTAAAAACAAGATTTCAGACAAAAATAGATCCAGCAGGAGTGGCTCTTCATAGACCATTAGTCTCCTAAGCTGTAGAAGTGAACAAACTGCAAAAATCTTTGCAGGGTACCATTCTGCACCATGTTGTTTATCTCTGCTCATCACAGATCTACACGACATGGGTCTTCAAATGCTATGGCAGTTGAACTTAGGGTAGCCATGGTGGGGGATTTTAGGAAAAATTCGCCAGTGTAAGAAAGGCCAATGGGACCAGTTAGTCCTGGTTGTGACAACAGTGTTTTTATAATGTATACCCCACTCTGCCAGCAATTTTACTCATTTCATCCATACCCATGAACAGCAGGACAGAAGTTTCCTGTGGCATTAGTAGCTGTGCAGTGGTATTTGCCGTATGTTTGCCAGCACTCTCAGCCAGTTCCTAGAATCCCCCTGGTGACAAAATGAAATGCAATGAAAGGTGGATACTGCAGGCACAGATCAAGAGTCCAGTTTATATGAGTATCAAAGCCAAGGCCATGATGAACATGTGACCATCTCAGAGGACAATTAGTTACCAAAGGGCCAACACCACCCCTTCACATATTACAAAGAATGGACTCCAGGAACAGCCTACGAGAGGAGAAGAAGTTAAACTAGATTTCTGTGCTCATCTATGTGAAGCCGCAATTATTAGACAAGAAGTTAACGGTGATTGTTTATTTCCCCAGTCAAAGGAGAACCCTAGTTATTAAACCTGGGCCAGATGCTCAATGTAGCTCCATTGACTCAAAGACAGATATATCAGTATAGAGCAGCTGAGAAGCTCTCCCCATTAAGATAAGCAGCATTTTCAGGGAGGCAAAAGATCAGCAATTAGTTAACTAATAATGGGAGTAAACGTGCAGCTATGATCTAAATATGGATCATCACTATTTAGAAAGACAGATAGTACTGATGATCTCTAACACCTTTCCTATAGCTAAGGAAAACCTCTATTTTGAGGATGTGATAAAATGCAGTGCATAAAGTGCTGCAAGATCTTTAAGGCTCAGCTGGGTTTGAGGAACACTTATCTAGCTCTGTGAACAGCATCCACTGCCACTCCATAGCTCTAGTCAGTGGAAACGAGGTTCAGGGCTAAATGGAAATGTAAGATAGATGGTTTTTGCAGCTCATCCAAACTCATCTCTAAATTAGTGTCTCTGGGCAACTCTAATATGTCCACATAAATTTGGTTCCCAGCATATCTGGATTCAGATGCATTCTCTTCCAAGGATGTAACAACCCAAGTGCTGACCGCAGCAATAATTGAAAATAGTCACAGTTCAAGATCATGGTCCTTTCTCCGCACCTTTGTGATAGATTATTCAAAAATGCTCAGATGATGGAGCAAACTGAATGCTCATCCAGTTTGCTCCACTGTCTGAACCTTGTCACACCTCCTTTTGGTAGGGACGGGTCTGAACCAGAATTCTGGATCTGAAACCCTCCCCATGCTGGAACTTTGGAAAGGTTTGGATTGGGGCCATCTGTACTTTTTAGAAAGCAGATTTTGATTCGTTCACTGGAACCTCTGAATGACCATCCATTGTTCCTGGAGTAAAGCAGTGAGAGGCAGTGCTTTTAAATAATAATCCTAATTAAGAAAAGAATCATAGAGAGACATGGGATCATTCATGATATATTGATGTGCATATGCTGCTTTTTGCTATTAAAGTGAGCTAAGACAGCCAATTTTCTTCTGATCTCATACCAGTTTGTAATTTCATTGACTTCAATGGTGCGACTCCCGATTCACACCAGTGTACGCGAAAGAAGAATCAGGCCCAGGATCTATAAGGTAGATGATAATGCCCAAACCACTCATGCAAGGGTGGCCAGACAGGTGCCGCTGTGGATACTGACTTATAAGCAATGCTATGCCGGGGACAGACAGACAGCAACCAAGCACAATGGCCTTCTGAGAAGTCTCTCTGGGATCTTCTTTATAATCAGCCAAACCTCTTGAGCCTGGGGAGAGGGTTGAACCCTGGATCTTGGTCCAGATTTTGTGGCTTGAGCCCATCTCTGCTCCATGGCATAAGAAATTAAAACGACTACCAACCTACACAACACAGAGCCAGGAACCTTCCCCCCAGCTCTTAGAGTACACATAGACAGTGTGTCCCTGCAGCATCAGGCTGGGTGCCCCATTCCTAGTTGGCAATGCTGAGTCTTCAGATTACATGCAGTGATGAGGAGGAGGAAGAGGCAGAAGATGAGAAGATTATTTATTTCCATAGATTTTTATAAAAAATAATTATCAAATACAAAAAAACAAAAATAGCAGCAGCCTCAGTTGTGAATGAAACCCTAAGGCAACAAAACGCTCAGTGTTGCTACAGAAGAATGAGATTCTTGTTACATAAAAGCTATTGATTCACAAGAAGCAAACTCTCTATTGGAATTCCCATCAGATCTGTCCTCAGCTGCTCTCACCCTGGCCCATAGCTTGGCATTCCACACAGCTTTCCCACCCCATGGCATCCCCTTTTGCCAGAATGCTCTTCTCTGTGCCTATCGTGTAACATGTTAGCATCTGCCCACAGCATGCATGTGACAAACACTCCCATCAGCGATGGGACCTGGGGCTAGCCCATAAGGCAAAGCTTTTCAAACCCGAGAGCCTAAAATTCCCCACCTACATTAGTGGCCTGGTTTTCAGAGGCACCTGCAGCTCCTATTGAAGTCAGGCTGGGAAGGGCAGAGGCGGTAGGATGCAGATATTTGAAATTCTCCCATCTCCCCACTGAGTGTCACCCTTACTCCACACATCCTGAGCCTGAGCAGCATTTCTGCAGTCCCCAGCCTGCACACAGGGCCACTCCAGTTGCCCTCAGAGCCTGTTATCAGCTATGTCTCTGTTTGGGCAGCACTAGGTCCTGAATGCTGCTTAGCAGCTTCAAAACTGGGGGACATTACTGACCTCTGGTGAGTTCAGTTAACCAAGGTTTCGCTGTCCTGGAAATCTCACAGCAGAGCCTGTTCCCAAGAGATTCCCAGCTCAGTGCCGCAGAACAAAGAGGTTATGATAGGCATCCCTTTCTCTGGGTGTTCATCCAAACCTGTGATGCTGAAATTCATCCATCACTACAGATTAGTGCTGGTTCAAAAGCACACCACCACCATGCTAAACTCTGCTCTCAGTGACACCAGGGCAAGTGCTGCTAAAGCAAGTGGAATTGTGTCACGGTAACTGGGCCTACAGCAATCTAGCTGCAATAGCCCCTCTTTGTTGGCATATCACTGCAAGGATCTGAACTTGGTTTCTGGTCTCACTGCAGTGCTTCCTGCTGGAATTGGGGCCTTGCATAATCACAACGCATGAACCAAAGGGACGTGGCAGCTCAAACGCTGAGGGAACATGCAGGCAGCCTCATATGGCGCTCTGACATCAAACCAGAAGGGTGCAGAATGCGTGTACTGCAGTCTTGAAGAGCTTGGGTTCTCATTCTGGGCCAGACTCGGCCTTGGTGCGAGCAGCAGTCATTCCACCGATATCAATGGAGTTGTGCTCACCTACACCAGGGCTGTATCTCCCCCTCTCTCCTCTTGCAGTTTGTTTTGAAGAGGGGACTCGACATTGAGCAGTTGTCAAAGAGGAAGCTATCAGAGGATTCCCCACTTTCCAGCCCCTTCCCCTTATTCTGAAGGCATCAGACATCTAGATGGGCCCATCAGCACAACTTCTTATATGGCTGAGTAGGGCTGCTTGAAAAAAAAATCTTTCCTTGGAAAATTTCAACTTTCTATCAAAAATCTAAAATTGGTGGCCAAAAACCAGAAAAATTATGATTCAGAAATACCATTGTGGTGCCTCATGGGAGTTGTAGTTCAGGGGCCTCATGCCACCACACTCTTCTATGGGCTCAGCTCCTGGTCTTCACGGCAGAGGATGTGAGGGAGATTCCCACACCTGAGCCATTCTTTTTAGGTGACAAATCTGAGGAACTATCCCAGATTGAGGTGTCAGTAGAGGAGGTTTTGGAACAAATTGATAAATTAAACAGTAATAAATCACCAGGACCAGATGGTATTCACCAAGAGTTCTGAAGGAGCTCAAATATGAAATTGCAGAACTGCTAACTATGATATGTAACCTATCATTTAAATCAGCTTCTGTACCAGATGACTGGCGCATAGTTAATGTGATGCCAATTTTTAAAAATGGCTCCAGAGGCAAACTTGGCAATTCCAGGCCAGTAAGTCTAACTTCAGTACTAAACAAATTGGTTGAAACTATAGCAAAGAACAGAATTATCAGACACAGATTAACATGATTTGTTGCAGAAGAGTCAACATGGCTTTTGTAAAAGGAAATAATGCCTCACCAATCTATTAGAATTCTTTGGTTGGCGTGGGGTGGGGGCTGTCAACAAACATATTGACAAGGGTGATCCAGTGGATATAGTGTAGTTGGACTTTCAGAAAGCCTTTGACAAAGTCCCTTACCAAAGGCTCTTAAGCAAAGTAAGCAGTCATGGGACAAGAGGGAAGGTCCTCTCATGGATTGATAACTGGTTAAAAGATAGGAAACAAAGGATAGGAATAAATGATCAGTTTTCAGAATGGAGAGAAGTAAACAGTGGGGTCCTTCTAGGATCTGTACTGGGACCAGTGCTGTTCAACATATTCATAAAAGATCTAGAAAAAGGGATAAACGTTGAGGTGGCAACATTTGCAGATGATACAAAACTACTCAAGATAGTTAAGTCCCAGTCAGACTGCGAAGAGCTACAAAGGGATCTCACAAAACTGGGTCACTGGGCAACAAAATGGCAATTGAAATTCAATGTTGATAAATGCAAAGTAATGCACATTGGAGAACATAATCCTAACAATACATACAAAATGATGGGTTCTAAATTATCATTCAAGAAAGAGATCTTGGAGTCACTGTAGATAGTTATCTGAAAACATCCGCTCAATGTGCAGTGGCAGTCAAAAAAGCGAACAGAATGTTACAAGCCATTAAGAAAGGCATAGATAATAAAACAGAAAATATCATAATGTGACTATATAAATCTATGCTATGACCACACTTCGAATACTGCGTGCAGTTGTGGTCGCCCCATCTCAAGCAAGATATATTAGAATTGGAAAAGGTACAGAGAAGGGCAACAAAAATGATTAGGGGGATGGAACAGCTTTGATATGAGGACAGATTAAAAAGTCCAGGGCTCTTCAGCTTGGAAAAGAGACAACTAAGGGGGGATATTATAGAAGTCTATAAAACCATGACTGGTGTGGAGACAATGGAAAAGGGGGAGGGATAGCTCAGTGGGTTGAGCAGTGGCCTGCTAAACCGAGGGTTGTGAGTTCAATCCTTGAGGGGGCCACTTAGGGATCTGGGGTAAAATCAGTACTTGGTCCTGCTAGTGAAGGCAGAGGGCTGGACTCGATGACCTTTTGGGGTCCCTTCCAGTTCTATGAGATATATATATATATGGAGATATACCTAAGTGTTATTTACCCCTTCACATAACACAAGAACCAGTGGTTACCCAATGAAATTAATAGGCAGCATGTTTAAAACAAACAAAAGGAAGTACTTCTTCACACAATGCAGTCAACCTATGGAAGTCATTGCCAGGGGATGTTGTGAAGGCCAAAAGTATAAGGGGGTTCAAAAAAGAACTAGATAAATTCATGGAGGATAGGTCCACCAATGACTATTAGCCAAGATGGTCAGGGATGCAATCCCATGCTGTGGGTGTCCTAAGCCTCTGACTGCTTGAAGCTGGGACTGAACGACAGGGGATGGATCACTCAATAATTGTCCTGTTCTGTTCATTCCCTCTGGAGTATCTGGCATTGGCCACTGTCAGAAGACAGAATACTGGGCTAGATGGACATTGGTCTGACCCAGTATGCCCATTCTTATGTTCTAAACTCCTTCTCCTATGATGCACTACAATCTGCCCTCTTGCTGAGCCATTGTGGTATATCCAAAGAGTCCCTCACCACAGTGCATCATGGGATATGTAGGCCAGCTGGGGGCCTGGCCATGGAGAAGAATGGGGGCATGAGGCACCATAACAAGATTTCCAAATAAAAATTTTTCAGATTTTGGCTGAAAACTGCAAACTTTTTGGTTTTCAGGTCTTCAGTCAAAATTTTCCGCAGAAAGCAGACCCTTTTTGCGAAACATTCTGCTTGGTCAAAACCACAATTTTTCATCAAAAAAGCAGTTTCAACAGAAACATTTTGAGCAGCCCTATTGTTGAGTGAAGTGACACACTGACTCGCCTGCCACCTATCCCCTAGAGCTGCGCATGTATCCTGCCCCTCCCAGCTCAGGGAAGGGAGAGAGACCAAGACATGGGACTTGATGTAGGGTCCCACAGAGTAGAGCAGGGGGGTTTACCTGTAAGGTCCCCTTTTGACAGGCCTGACAAACAGACCGGCAAGAGTCAAAATCACAGAAACTGCATGCTGGCCTTTGAAATTCCGTAGTCTCCCTACAGAGTCACTCTCCCTCCACGTGTTCCTCAGCTGGAGGAGCGTTTCCACATTGAAAAGGGCCTGGTCAAGACTGGCTTCACAGCTTGCTCCATTCCTCCAACCTTCCACTGTCAAAGGAAAAACTCTGGCTGGATCTTTCCTCAGCCCTAACCCAACAACAGAGAGACCCTGAGACAGTCACATTTTCTCTCCCTACTCCTCTTTCCCCATCTTTATATCCCCTTTCTCTCCTCCCCTCAACCCCAGTTTTCCATTTCTCTTCAATTACCTGCCTCCATCCCTCTGTAAAGTGATTCCAAAAATCTGTTATGAATTAAAAGGGGGCTCATCTAAACTCCAGATCTGAAAAAGCTCAAACACTGGGGCAATTCACATCTGGCTCTAAGTCCCAAGTCTGGCATCTGTCTCCAATGGGCTGATTCCAACCCACTTATGTGAACTTCCGGGAAGTCTGGTTCTGGGTCCAAACGTTGTTGGTTGGGATCATACTTGGTTAGAAACTCATCTGAATTATTTCACTGGTGACCTACAAAAGGGAGAGGTCAGGCTAAGAGATCTCTTGAGATTTTATGGTACAAACTAAGGGCAATGAAGACCAGAAAAATGAACCCCAGGAGAAAAAAAAAAGACACAAATTCTCCTGGGAAGTGGTTTAAGCTAGTGCAGCATCTTCCAGGTGTACTCTGAAAAGCTGCCAATACCATGTTTGGATTATGGAGATCCCATGACCAGAGAGGAGATTTTAAGCAGAATGGACCTTATCTTTATGGATGGGATGTTCTTGATTGCCTGGCTCTTACACTTTCCTTTCCAACCCAGGTCACCAACAGCTGAAGGGGGAGAGAGACAGTGTGAACAAAGCAGTGACTAGGATGATAACACAGTGTGAGATGGCTCATAGTAGAGTATTCTGGAGTAACGAGCTATACTAGAAAATTCTGGAGTAATGGACCATATGAGAGTATTCTAGAACACTAGAACATACTAGAGTATTCTGGCATAAGGAACCCCCCTAGAAAATTCTGGAGTAATGGGCCATAGTGAAGTATTCTCGAGTGATAGCACTATAGTATTCCAGAGTAACCATCATGTAGTAACACTATAGTAAGCCGTAGTGTTTGGTAGAGCTATTCAAGAGTACTGTCATATATTTTGAAGGATAACCATATCTCAAATACTGTCTTAGGACCAAATTCTGAATGAAGCTGAGCACCTTCAAATCGCATTGAAGTCCCTGGGATTTGTAGGTGCTCAGTACTTCTTAGCATTTGCCCCTAATTTTGGGTTACTGGCAAGGCATCTCCTATTAGAATTAAAGGCCCTGCTTGGTGTCTCTCTGTTTCCCTCTCCCTCCCAGCAAATTATGGGAAGTTCACTTCTTTTCCAACCTCTTTTTCCAATAGTTTGTACTTCACAGCAGCATGGGTGTTACAAAGGGTATTCTTTCTCAGCTTAATAAACAGCAAAAAATATATAATATATATTTTATATATATATATTTATATATATATATAGAATTATGTTTAAATATTTGCAGAGAGATCACAACTACCTCAACCTTGCTAAAAGGAGCCTATACAGTAGAGGAAGTGAGTAGTGAGGAAATTCAGAGCAAACAGACACTCGTAGGTGGCAAACCATTGATACTGTAACATAAAGTGTCCATGGCAGCTTCTCATCTGTTGGCTCTAGGGCCTGATCCAAAGCTGGCTGAAGTCAATGGAAAGACTCATCCTTGCTGAGTTCACTGGGCTTTGGCTCAAGTCCTGGATCTCAGTTTTGGTTCTGAAAGGGGGTGACAGAAGGGTAGGAGGTGTAACTATGTGTTGAGCAGATTTGTCTTCCCGCTCTCAATCCACCATCTTGTCACTTGTTTCCCCCCGTCTCCTCATCATGCACATCCCTCCTTTCACACGATGCCTCAGAATGCTGGGTGCCTGTGCCCAATTTCATGCAGAGATCGTCCTTATTTTGATTCTGACCCTTTCCCATCTCCTCCTCCCAACTCTCTTCTTTCCTCTCACAAGCCGCCTTTCACTCTCCCACCGGCCCCGGTTGTTTCCCATTTATTCCTCTGGTGCTCGCCTCTCCCACAGAAGCTGCTCATGGTGCCATTACTGATTCTCTTCGGCTGTTGGGTCCCGGCAGGTGCACTCATCTTGGTCACAGTCAGCAGCAAATGGGATCACCTGAGGGGAAGGAAAGAAGCAAATGGGTTTGCAGAGTCGCTCACTGGAAAAGGGATGTGAAACCTGATTACAATGAGCCCCTCTGAGGATCACGAGGGTAGAATACAAGGACCAATGGCTTTTTAATTGGTTCCAATAACTAGGGCTTAACCTAGGGCTCTCACTGTAGTCAATTGGGGTCTTTCCATGATTCAGTAAGAGTTGGGTCAGGAATGAAGTTAGGCAGGACTGGTCACCGAGATAGCCAGTACAGGAGCCAGCCAAGGTCAGTATGGTTCTTCTTATGTATTACAGTAGCACCCAAATGGCTCAATCAGGTTTTGGGTCACATTGTACTGGATGCAGCCCATACCTTAAGACATGTTCCATGCCCTACAGGGGTTGAATGGTGGAGAGTGGAGGGAAGTAGAGGTACTTCTCCAAACTCTACCCACAAAATAAGCTCCTACCATCTGAGAGGCCACGGTGCATATGTTCATGACCATGCCTGGCATCTGAGTTAACAACCACAGAGTCGAATGAGGCAGTTCACCCCTCTCAGTGCTATTGTTTCATGCTGTGTGCAAACTCAGGCAGATGTTTGCATTGGGTTCATGTTGTCAAGGTATATTTTGCAATCAAAACAGCTACAGACTATCGTTTTTAAATGAAAGCCAAGAGGCTGTAGAACACAGAGGTAGCTTGGGAGAGGTGCTGGTTAGAACTGTTCAAATTGGTATTTTCTGCAAATTTAATGGTATTTTTTTCAATTTTTGACAAAAAACTGAAAATTGGGGAGGATTGATTAAAAAAAAAAAGAAGAGAGATTTTTTTGTAGCTAAAACAAAAGATTTCCAGGAAAAAAATTGGGTGGTGGTGTGTATGGAGGGAGTGGGGGGGAGGTAGGGTTAGATCTATGTAGTGCATTTTCACTTAGGGGGTCTCTGTCCTGACCTGCAGCCCCTGCTCTAACCGCACTGAATCCTCCACCTCTGCCAGTGACCATATATCCCGATTTGCCGCACCCCCTTCTATGCCAGTCCTTGACCTCACCCAACCAAGTAAGCTTGCTTTGCTATGTGGCTTAATTGGTAGTAGCAAGACTCCCAGTGTTGCTGCATGCAGCAGTTTGTGATTAGGACCTTCCCGAGCTGGACCGTAGTAACACTGTAGCAGGGGGTACCACAGGCAAGGGAGTTGACAGATGAGGGTCTTGGAATCCATTCTTCCTCCTGGAGATCTTCATACAGACCAAACTCGGAGCCGGGAATTCTTTGTTATTTAGAGACGTGTTGGGTTCTTTCAATCTGATCTGATGAAAATTGTTTTGTATTTGAGCCTAACTTCTTGCTCTCCTCCATTTCTGATCATATGAACAAAGCAATTCAGTGAGTTTTTGTGCTCATGCGAAAAGCTAGTGGGGCTCTGAAAAGATGGAACGAGTCATTCTTTTCAGCGGTTTGATTTGGCTGCTTTTTGGAGGATTCACAATGGAGCTAGGTGACTGCTACCCCCCCAACGACCCCCGCCCTCCACCACCTCACCTCTCTCCATCCCCAAGATGCCAATATTATTAGGATCATCAGAGTTTCACTCAGTCCTATCCCTACAATGTATCACTGCAATTCTGTAAGATCGCCAAGTGAAATTGTAGGTGCCCTGCTCTAGTTATTTTAGTACAACACCCATTTCCTGTCATCCAGCTTACATATCAGCCGTTGATTTTTTTTATTTACAAGTGATGAAAGGACAAATGATTTGAGATCCATAATAAAGGGAAGGTTTCAGAGTAGCAGCCGTGTTAGTCTGTATCCGCAAAAAGAACAGGAGTACTTGTGGCACCTTAGAGACTAACAAATTTATTAGAGCATAAGCTTTCGTGGGCTACAGCCCACTTCTTCGGATGCATATGTAATAAAGGGAAGAAAAAAAAGAACCAGACCCACATATTTTTGGAATGAAAAAGTAACCGTGCCCTAAGGTTTGTTTTTCTCTTGGATGTCTTTTGGAAGGAAATGTTGTGAAACCTGGGTGTGATGGCAGGGGTAGTAAAGAAGGTAGCTAGGGATGGGAGAAAAAGAGGGGCCAGTTTGATTCACAAATCAAAAGAGGCAACTGCTAAATTACCCACAGGCACAGCTTTCTAAGGTGGAATACAGAGGCCAAGTCCAGCAAGAGTGACAGAAAGAAAGAAAGAAAGAAAGAAAGAAAGAAAGAAAGAAAGAAAGAAACTGGGTGGGATGACAAAATCACTGCATCACTGAGATGCTGAGTCACGCAACATTGTAACGCCAAATCTTACTGTAGTAACTTGATGCTGTCTGAGTGACCAATTTCCGGAAGGGAAAAGTGTCCCATGGACGTCTGTGGGAGTTGGATTGAGCATTTCGTTCCATTGGCCCTGACCCCAAACCCATTTAGGTCAATTACTGACCCCAGTAGGTTTTGGATCAAGCCGCTTGAGGTCTGCTTTCCACTTGATTGGGTATCAGCCTGCAGGCTCCGTTCCAAGGTGCAGCGAAGCCTGTAACCATTGGCTGCCTTGAGCTCTTATTTGAACTCGGCCTGTTCCCCTCTGCCTCCTGTGGGAAGCTCACTTACCTTCCTAGAGGACAGTGTGGAGGAGCAGCAGTCACCCCCATCATACTGGCAATACGCCCGGTTATTGATGGTGTCACACCAGCCATCTGCTTGGAAAGGCTAGGGAGAGAAATGAGAAACTGCTGAGTGGAGACTAGTTAGGATGCTTCATGAATGGAAAATTCCTCCCAAGACCTGCGACTGCGGGTCTTCAACAAAGCCCTCATGCATCACCATCACTGTCTAGGGCCCAACCCTGCCACACTTCCCCAAAGCTTTTACAGTGAAAGTGTCCCCAAAAAAGCAGTCTATCAGCTGGCCAGTGTGGGGCTCAGTTCTGAAGGGGGTGTAGGCCATGGCTTGAGGAGCAATTCTGTACAGCCATGAAAAGTAAGGGAAGTGTATTAGAATGCCACCTACCACTAGAGACGGGCCCAAACCAAACTCCCTGAAATTCAGGGAAGTTCAAATCCAGAGGTGAGCTTCACAGCCAGCTTTAGCTCTACAATGGACCAAACCAAACCTCAGAATCAAATGCCACTGAACTTTGGGTGAGTTCAGAACCAGTTCTGAGCTACCTGGGCCTGCTCTTCCACCAAGTTACTCCAGTTCGATGCGGCTCCACTGAAGTCAATGTCATGGTGCGATCAGGCCCTAGACTTTGAGAAATCTTGGCTCCACATCTGAGCTTCGTGGCTTAGGCTGTACAGCTAAGTATGAGAGAGGCTGTGTAGTTTCTGCCTATTGATCACACAGTCAGAGCTCAGCACAGAACATGGTTAATCTGCCTGGGACTAAGAAAAAGGGCAGGCAAATCCATCTGTAGCTGGGTGGTCACCCGCTCCTGCCCTGAAGGGCTTAAAACAGCCCTGTGAGTAAGCCTGGGCTGATTGGGGAAGCAGCCGCAGCTGGCCCTATAAACGGGCTGCTAGGCTGGAGCTAACAGAGTCTCCCTCTAGATGTTGAGAGGGATGGGCCTGGCTGCTGGGAGCTGAGCAGGGTACCTAAAGTGGAGCAGGGCTGGGGAAAGGCCAGAGGAGCTGGGGAGCTCCAGCCTGGAAAACCCCCAGGCTTCAGGCCTTGTTAAAGGCCAAGAAGGGTACTGGGGGTTGCAGAGGGGCAGCCCAAGGGTAGGCAGAGGCAGCAGGTCCAGACCCTCCTTGCCAATGATGAGTGGCAATTACACTGCAGTCTGCCCCAGTGAGCGGGGGCTAGATGGTGACTGGCAGTAGCCCAAGACTGAGGCGAGGTGGGGATAGGGAGTTGGGGGTTCCCTGGGGAGGGGAGACCCAGCTAGACTGCGGGGTACTGCAGGGGGCAGAACCCCGAGAGAAGGGGCACCGGGGTCCGAGAGGGACAATGGGGCCAGCGACAGGCGAGACAACGGCCGACAGAGGGTGCTCTGGAGGCTGGCAAGCTAGTTCCCTGGACGTCCAGCAGGAGGCGCCGGGCCGGGTGAGTCTCGCATCGCTACACATCCAAGATGCTACAGCTTAGCTCCCAAGTATCCATAGCAGCACTGGGTAGAGTCACACAGCACAGACCCTAATGATAACCTTATCCAGAGTGCAAAATGATCCCACCTGTGTGCCACCCCACTGCATCTCTGGTGCACAGGAAAGGGGACACGGCCAGGGCCCCAACCTCATCACAACCCTCCTTTGGGGAATCTATCACCATCTTCCGCACTAAACTCCTCCAGTCTCTGCCAGATGGGAGCACAAGGACCACAGCCATGCTTGGCCAGTGCACTAAGGGGAGAGGAGGTTCTCGTGCCATTTTGCTTCATTTTCCTGCATGCCCACAGAAGGCAAGGCAAAATTCAGCCCCTGATTTGTAACTGGTTTCAGAGTAGCAGCCTGTGACTGTGATTCACTGTAGAGGGCCCCATCCTAATGATGACTAGAGGTGCTGGAAAATTGCTCCCCCCCCCGTCTTTACCTTCAGCCAAAACTCAGCCTTTTACACAACAATTTTGTAAAACTTTCTCATTGTGGTGTGTCCTTACAAGAGCTGGGCCAATACTGCAAAACAAGTGCTCAGGAACATTTGCTGGAATTGCTAAACAAATTCACTCCAACCCCATTTTGTGTTCATGTTCTGGGAATATTCAAGGCTTGGGGTGGGATTTGCAGAAGAATCCACGTGATTTAGGAGCACATGTCCTAGTATTGTTGTGCTCCTAAGTCACCTAGGTGCCTTGGAAAACCCCTCTCTTGTCCTACAGTGAGATTTTCCCATCCCGGTATAGTTAGGCTGATGTAGCTACATTGCTACAAACGCCTAGTACAAATGCACTGCATGGATGTAAAAAGTGGCTGGCATTGGTGTGGGTTACCCCAGTAGCCACACAGGTACAGGTCACTTTTTACAATAATGCAGCATGTGTTCATCTTGGGTTAGCATTGGTGCACCTCTATCAGTGTAGCTAAAAAAATCCCCAGACCAGATAAGCCTCTAGTGAATAAACTTCACTCACAGACAAAAGGGAATTTCAGATTGCACAACTACCCAACAGGGCAGCTCTCTGACTGCAAAGCTTACACTCAAACACACAAGTCAAAATTTGCACCATTGCTGGTTAGTTACGAGTCATATAATCACGGAAGAGAAATACCCAATCAGCGATGAGAAACAAGGACATGTGACTTGTGTAACTAAACACTATTGCATGAATTCGAAGTATTTGCAATGAACTGTTCAGGAACAAGCTGCAACTGAGAATTATTTACCAGAGAAATTCATGAATAAACTTGAGTAACACATAAATGTGATGTCACACTCTGGTCATAACAAAAAGGAGGCAGCATTCATTGAATAAATTATTAGGAATTAAATATTCACCTGGCTCTAGTCTACATGCTATTGGGTACTGACCTGCACCAAAAGCCACTGGAAAGATTATTCTCATCAGGAGCTGGACATATTGGAAATACAGCCAGAAATCCTGATCTTGTGAGATTACCAGTTCTATTGTGCAGAGCAAAGTGGATTTGATGGCCCAAATGGACATCCAGCCTTTTGAGCATTGATCTGAACCAAAATTCCAAACCTCTGAGGTTCACCCCCCATTAGCAGAGTCCTCCCCGTCTAGCCAAGGCATGCATTACTGAGAATGAGCATTGAAACATGATGGCATTATCCCCACAACCGTGGAAGCCAAAACGCAGAACCAGGCACCATAAGTGCCGCAGCTCTCCCGATGCAGAACCAATGCTGACAGATGTAACTGTCGTGTATTGTGGACACAGCACAAATCCCTGACGTGCATACAGTTGGAACCATGAGGGCTAACTGACTCTGTACTTTATTGCATTAGATGAGAAACATAGTAATCACTATATAATAACAGATTCAACATAAGCAACTGCTTAAGAAGCTATACCTGCAAATTCACGTAAACTGATTCAACACTCTTGTCATAACTATAAAGGGAAGGGAAACAGCTCTCCTGTGTACACAGACTCCAAATCCTTTTACCTGTAAAGGATTAAGAAGCTCGGGTAACCTGGCTGACACCTGACCCCAAGGACCAATAAAGGGACAAGATACTTTCAAATCTTGGGGGGGGAAAGGCTTTTGTGTGTGCTCTTTGTTTTAAGGGGTTGTTCGCTCTTGGGACTGAGAGGGACCAGACATCAATCCAGGTTCTCCCCATCTTTCCAAACAAGTCTCTCCTATTTCAAACTTGTAAGTAAAAAGCCAGGCAAGGCGTCTTAGATTTACTTTGTTTTCTCAACTTGTAAATGTACCTTTTACCAGAGGGTTTATCTTTGTTTGCTGTACTTTGAACCTAAGACAGAGGGGGGTCCTCTGAGCTCTTTAAGTTTGATTACCCTGTAAAGTTATTTT
>NW_020664563.1:9902219-10139677 GCF_002925995.2 Terrapene triunguis | reverse complement strand
CCCTACATTTGTACCCTAAAGTTCAAAGTGGGGATACAGCCTTGACAACTCTGCTCAAAATATTCCCTACATCATCTCTATCCTGCTCCCTGAAATGAAATGGGCACATCAACTTCAGAAGTACTTGGGGGTGTGTGTGAGGGAAACAAGGTCCAGTTACAAGTCAAGGCTTTCAGGTGGCTTGCGTTTTCTTTTTGGATAGCATCTGCCAACATTTTAAGCACTCCCTTGAGGAAGCGGTGTGTTTCCAGCAATGTCTGACTCAGATGTTCCCTCGGACGATGCCGGTCGTTCAGCACAGCTGCTTTCTAGCATAATGTTATTGGTGGTTGTGTCAAACTGGGGCACTGATGTTGGAACTACTGGCAGCTCTCCAAATTTTGCCTCTTTTGTCAGCCACGGAGTCACACCCAAATCTCGCAACTGGTCAGTGTGGTGGCAGCAAAACATATTGGATGCCACTTGTACTGTGTAGGACAAAAAACCTGTTTGTGCACTAACAATTGCTGGAAGCCATGTACTGTGTCCCCGATAATAATGTGCCAGAACTGTTTGACCCACTTGTACCTGACAAGGTGCACTGGTCCTTCGTCATCGCTTGACTTATTAGATGATTTCTAACTTGTAGATGTAGATCTGGCATTAATAAGTCCACGGGTGACCTGAGATTTCAGCCGATAAACAGCATTGCAGGTGTTTGGTTCGTCATGGTATGTACTATGTTTCAATATTTTAGCAAGAAGCATGACAGCTTCGGTTGTAATGACCGCTTATCTGTCATGGATCGCAGGGCTTGCTTACAAGTTTGTACTAACCTTTCAACAAAACCATTTGTGTCTGGGTGATATGGTGCTGAGGGAATATGGCTAGTACCGTTTTTCTTCATGTCTCATTGAAACTCTTCTGAACTAAACTGAGGACCGTTGTCACTCACAGCTTGCTCTGGCAGTCCAGTTCTTGCAAACAAACTTAGAAGTTTTTCTCCTGTTTGTACAGCTGTGGTGGTTTTCATGAAGAAAAAAAAAACACGTCTGGCCATTTGGAATGGGCATCCACCACTATTAGATACATCATTCCTAAAAATGTTCCTGCACAATCAATATGCAGACATGTCCAGAGAGCGGATGGCCATTCCCAGGGGTGTAATGGCACTGGTTTAGGCATGAGCTGTACCTGGTGGCATCACGAACATTCCCTGAGTGAGCTGCTGTATTCGTTGGTCAATGCCTGGCCATCATACAAAACTTCTGGTGAGTCCCTTCATTTTTACTAGCCCTACATGGAGCTCTTCTAATATTTTTGCGCATAGTTTACTAGGTATGATAACATGAATTCCGCATATGACACTCCCTTGATGTAGGGTAAGCTCACCTTTGTGTGTGTAAAAGGGTGCCAGATTAGGGCTATCAGTCTATTTCTGGCTTCATAAACCTGAGCTAGTGTGGGATACCTCCTGGTTTCCTTGCTTGATTAAACTACAAGTCACTGGGGATCACTCAATCTGAAACAAATTCAACAGATTCTGTCTCTATTCCAGGTTGTCCTTCAGCTAGCACGGGCAGGCAGGAAAGCCCATCTGCATTTGAATTCGATGTCACAGATGTAACCAACTAAGAAGAGAGCCCGGTGTTGCATACGTGCTGCCATTGTCACAGAAACTCCTTCCGTTGGATGTAGGATTGCTATTAGGGGTTGGTGGTCCGTGACAAGGGTGAATTTTCTCCTATATAGACACTGGATTAATTTCTTCACACCCCATACCAACTTAAAGCCTCCTTGTCTATTTGTGCATAGTTAGGTTCTCCAACTGTGAGCGATCTTGAAGCAAATGCTATGGGTATCTCACTGCCGCCTGGCATTCTGAGCCATATAATTACCCCAATTCCACGTGGGGAAGTGTCACATGCTAACTTAATAGGCAAGGAGGGTTAAAGTGCACTGTCTGATGTGACCAATTGTTTTGCTTCCAGAAACATTTTTAACACTCAGCTGACCAAACCCACTTTTGACCAGTCTGCAGTAAACAGTTCAGTGGATGCAATACGGTTGCTGGGTTTGGTGCAAATCGGCTATAGTAGTTGATAAATCCCAGAAATGATCGAAGATGTGACACATCCTTTGGCGGTGGAGCTTCCAGGACTGCTTTAATCTTCTCCTGAGATTTATGTAGGCCCTGCACACCAATAACATGCCCACAATAAGCCATTGAGTCCTTGAAAAATTCACATTTTATGCAATTAGCTCGTAACCCATATTCTCCTAGACGTTTTAATACCCTTTTTAGGATTTCCAGATGTTCATTGTCACTTCCACCGGTCACAGTAATGTCATCCAAATAACACTGTGTTCTCAGGACACCTTGCAAAACTTGGTTCATTGCCCATTGCCATATAGCAGGAACTAAAGCAATACAAAACACTAGCCAGTTATGCTGGTACAGACCCTTTTGTGTGCTGATTGTGAGATATGCCTTAGACCAGGGGTTCTCAAACTGGGGGTCGTGACCCCTCAGGGGGTCGTGAGGTTATTACCTAGGGGCTCGTGAGCTGTCAGCCTCCACCCCAAACCCAGCTTTGCCTCCAGCATTTAGAATAGAGTTAAATGTTTTTAATTTATAAGACGGGGTCGCACCCAGAGACTTGCTGTGTGAAAGGGGTCACCACTACAAAAGTTTGAGCACCACTGCCTTAGACTCTTCCTCAACTTCCATCTGTAGGTAGGCCTGTGACAAATCGGTTTTGCTAAATCGTTGTCCCCCTGCCACTGTAGCAAAAATATCGAGGCAAAGGGTATTTTTCAGCTTTCAGTACAGGGTTGATGGTATTCTTAAACACTCCACACACCCTTACTGCACCACATTTTTTTACAAATGGAATGATCGGAGTTCCTCACTCACTCCTGGCCTCTTCTGAAAGTATGCCCTCCCTTTCCAGACGTTCCAATTCAGCGTCTACCTTCGAGTGGATACCGTAAGGGACAGGTTGAGCTTTATGAAACTTGGGTGGTGCTTTCTCATCTAGGATTATTTCAGCCTTCATGTGTTTTAGAGTTGCTATGCCCTCCTTGAATACTCCCAAGGCCGATTCAGTATCCCTTCCAGCTGCTGTTTGGCTGTTTTAGTGGAGTCTGCTGAAAGTGACTGCAGCATCGTTCTAGACATCCACTCCAGAGGATCCTTACATAACCATTTATGGCCCCACAGGGCCGGCCCCCCTTTCTCAACGACATATAAGTTTAATAACAATAAGCAGTGTTTATACTCCACATTCACGTGCATCACTCCAATTGGCATTGTTTTCCCTTCTGTATAACTTTTTAGTAACATTGGTGTCTTCCTCAGTTTGTATTTTTAAAAGTTTTCTCATATTCTGAATGTGAGATAACAGACACTGCAGAGATGGTATTCTATTCCATTTTAAGTGTTTTTCTCTGCTACCTGGGGTGTCAACCAGATTGCTGCCTTGTCATTTTTGCTCACACTATATATACCGAGACTGGCTACTCCACTCTCCCAGTATGTATCACTACTGCCTCTGTCTACAGAATGTACATTGATATTCCTTTTCTATACCCTGTGTTAGTCTCTTTCTTATTTCTCTTAGTGTGACAAACTGCGTGGCTATGACTTTTTTTATTACAGCTTCTGTAGTAGGCATCTGTAAATTGGCAGTCAGAAGGAATATGGAACCTTTTTCCACACTGATGACGTGTCTGTCTGCTGAGTGGACTGGCTCTTGCCTTGGGTTACAGATAGTTTATGCTTTCCTACTTCTGTTTGAGGGCTGCTATGCAATTCTGTTGCATCCCTTGCTGCAGTTTTCATTGCTACTCCAATTTCTACTGTGCGTTTAGAGGTAAGATTTTCCTCAGTTCAGAGCCTCTTCTGTATGCTTTCATTAAGCAGTCCACACACAATTCTGTCTCTTGGTGCCTCGTTAAGCCACAGTGTTCTAATAATTTTTTTAACTCTGTTGCAAAGGAGGAAATAGATTCATCTTCAAGCTGATTCTGTTTATGAAACCTGAACCATTCTCCTATACTCAGGGACTTGGATGACAAGTGCCCTTGAATTATTTGCACTCTCTCTTTAAAGGTTTTGCTGGCTGGCTTCTCTGGGGCATCAGACTGCGTACTAAACTCTGTTTTTCCTCCCATCACACTCAGAAATGCTACTATGTGTTTTTCTGGGGGAATCACATTTACTTCAAAATATTGCTCCAGCCTCTCTCTCTATGCAGGCCAGTCCTTCATGGCATTGACGAAGGCCTCCATTTTTCCAATACAGCTTGACATTTCACCTTGCTGCTGTTAGTTTAATTGTTCCGAGTACTGCTGATTGTAGCAGACTCCTCTCCCCCCACAAGGACTGCATGTTATGTCACAGACTGTTTTGTGATTCTGATGCATTAGTCAGAAATCCTCATTTTCAACTGTTGTGTATTGTGAATATGGCACAAATTCCTGATTATAAACACAGACGTGCGCAGACAGCTGGCGTCTTGATGTCAATTGACTCTGTATTGCATAGAGACAGATGAAAAACATAATAACCCCTACAGAACAGTGGATTCAACATAAGCAACTGCTTAAGAAACTATACCTGCAAAGTCACATAAATAGATTCAACATTCTGCCCAACACATTCAAATACATCACAATAACCACCAACTGCAGCTGGGCCAAATTATAATAGCCCACGTTGTCATCAGTGGTCTCCATCTGCCTACTTTCGTCCTCACGACTTGATAGGAACAAAACCTGGGATTGGGCCTGTGATGGAGTCTACTCCCTACACTGGCCCCAAAAGGCCAGGTGGGCCCAATCAACCAATTAAGCTGCAAAGGGGGGAGATTTAGGCTGTGAGGAGGGTTCTAATTAGAAGGAAGCTCCCTGTGAGGGAACTTGTACAAAGCCAGGCGGCTCTGTGTTTTCCCCTTCCAGGGGAGTCTCTGCACACAAACAACGACAGGCAGTCCTCATGCCCGCTGCCCTATGTCGTTCCCACAGTGACTCAGGCTGTCTTCCCATTCACTGCCCCAGCAACACTACTCTGCAGTGGCTGGTAGGGGAACCCAGCCTGCCCTCTACTCTGGGTTCCAGTCCAGGGCACTGTAGCGAGCAGTTATGGTCTGCATCTACACCAATTTTACTTCTGTCACCCCGGACTACTTCCTACCGTACTTCTGCAAGCTTCTCACTCTTCAGCCTTCCTAGTCAGACCCCTCTTTCTTAGGCCTACTAGGTAAACGCTTTCTCCGGGGTTCCTAATCCCCCCTCTCCCTGTTCCTTCTCCCTTACCTCAGAGACAGAGACTGCAGGAGTGGGAGGAAAACTGCACGTTGGAAGACCTGAAGGGGGCACTCAACTGGGTGGAGCTAATCCCCAGAAGACGGCATCACCCAGTGGTGAGGAGAGCACCATGTGACACACCCAAGACAAACCAGATGTAATTTTGCCACAAAAGGGAGGATGAAGTGAGAGCTAAGACAGGTGGAAAATCAATGAATCAGTGGACTAATGCCCCACTCCCATTATCAGTAGCACCTGCAGTACCTAACCAAGCTCAGAGACCTAGCAGACAAACACAGAGTAAGAGCCAGCCCCTGCCCTCAAGAGCTTAAAATCTACATACACCAGATAGGTACAGGGTGGGAGAAAGGACATATGTTACAGTTGAGAAATCGAGGCACAGGGAACTGAAGTGACTGGCCCAAGGTCACACAGTGTCTGTGGTAGAGCCGGGAACTGAGCCCATCTCCCCGAGTCCCAGTCCAGCGCCTTAACCACATGTTTCATACTTTCTCTTGTTACATAGGCATGGTCGATGGCTTTGGGCTGGTATTACCCTGTACCCCAACTGCCTATTTACATTTGCCCCTCCTCCTACCCCTTGACCCTACAGCATGGGACCCAAGAACAATAATAGCAACAACTTGTATTTATCTAATACCTTTCATTCCTGGAAGCAAAGCAATTTACCCAGTTTTCATACCGTGCATACGCACCCATCACTGAAATGCAGACACCTCTGGGATAGAAGGCAAAAGGTGTTTAATAATACTTAGCCCTTATATTGTGCTTCACAGACCTCCATTAATCCCCTCAACATAGGGAAACTGAGGACGAGACATTGGGTGACTTGCTCAAGGCCTCACAGCTGGTCGTTGTCAGAGTTGGGATTGGCAGTCAGGGCTCCTGAGCGTTAGGATCCATTGCACAGGTTTAACAGTAATGCTACACACCATTTAGGTCAGGAAATGAAGAACACTGTATCCAGCTAAAACTGTTGGGGGAATAGCCAGCCAGCCTGTAATTACCCAAACTGGAATATGAGCAGGCAGCAGGGTTAATACTTGTACATTTGTGAAAAGTGCCAAGGGGTCTTAATTGACTGTCGGTGAGGACATCAGTCCTCTGTCACATTTGAGAAAGGGCACCATGTGCATTAGCACCATGCTTGGGCCCTGTCTCAGAGTGAAGAGTGCCATCTACGGCATCACCCCAGTGCAGCACCCAGGGAAGGGTGTGATGTGGGGTCTGAATTCTTTTGCACGATTCCATGCTGTAGTTTTTCCTTCAACTCTGCTCCATATGTCATGAGTCACTGGAAAAACAAAAATCTATTTCTTATTTCGTTTCCATGTAATTGCAAAGAATTGCCTGTCTCAGATGCATGGGTCTCAATGATTTCCAGATCATTTCTCATGTGCAGTGTCTAGTTATGGGGGAAGGGGCTGAAGAGGGGAGATTTTTTCTCTCTCTGTATACCTTCTAGAACTAATTGCTCCTTCCCTCCCCCACAAAAGTCCCCACCCTAAACAAATACAGGCTCCTATAGCAACGTCTGTTGGGGAAACTTTGACAGCTCATGCTCAAAATTACACTGGAAAAACATACAAGAGGAAAATAAAAAATGACTGATTGAACCAAAGGCTTGAAAGAGCTAGAAGCCCAGTTCCATGATCTGTGTCTCAGTGAGTGAAAGGTGTCCAAGCTCTGACCAGATACTGCAAATCCATTCTGTCCCCGTCTCGTTAATAAAACGCATTACCTTGGTTTTCCCCATGAGATGCACAACTACAGTTCTCCTGCCAACTTGTGATCATTAAGAGGTTTTTTGAAAGAGCAGACGTGCTAACCTCAGGGGTCTGGACCAAATTTCAAATCAACTCATTACATTCTTCCTACTTCTGATTGTAGTTTGACTGGAGAGGGTGGGTTGGTCCTCAGCTGGTGCAACCTGGATTAGCACCATTGACTTCTACAGGGCAATGCTGAGGTACACAAGCTGAGCATCTGACCCACTATTCTTTTTCACATCCCATCCTGAAGTGTTGTCTAGCACAGCTGTTTGCAACCCCACAGCTGCTGTTTTTTACCTCAGACGTGGCTGCACCTCAGTGATCTTTACAGTCACTGGACACTACATCTTGTAAGATATTTGAATAGTCTTGAGTGCATATCAGTTCACAGGAGGTCAGGATGCAGTGTAACGTGTCTATCCATCTATGGTACTCCCATGGCCCCCTGCGCCCTAGCATCTGAGCACCTACAATCTTTAATGCACTTATCCTCACAACACCCCCATGAGGCAGAGCGAGACTTTGGCCTGGTCTACACTAGGACTTTAATTCGGAGTTAGCTGCGTTAATCCGAATTAACCCTTCACCCGTCCACACTACAGAGCCAGTTAATTCGAATTAAAGGGCACTTAAAATCGATTTCTGTACTCCACCTCGACGAGCGGAGTAACGCCTAAATCGATTTTGTTAATTCGAATTAGGGTTAGTGTGGCCGCACACCACCGAATTACTGTGTTTAAGTTAATGGGGTAGTGTGGCCGCACACCACCGAATTAATGTGGTTAAAAACCGAATTAAGGTGCTTAGTGTGGCCGCGCACAATCGAATTTATACAACCTGTTTCCCAAATTCGAATTATCTAAATTCGGATTAATCCTGTAGTGTAGACATACCCTAAAGGACTTGTCCAAGGTCACACAGGAAGTCTGTGGCACAGCAAGGAATTAAATTGAGGTCTCCCACTGATGATCTTTCCTACTTTAGATCCTGAGGCCGCATAATGAGGCGACTTTGTAATGTTACAATATCAAAATGCATAAATTGCATTGCAACATCAAGGAGCAACCGCAGGGTTACTTTGTCCTACAAAACAGCCACAAATCAGTGCCTGACTTGATAGATGAGATAGGGCGGGCGAGTTCTGTTACAACACAGACCTGAAGCAAAGTAACACAATCGGCCAAAGCCAGACCTGGAGTAAGTCGGTGTGACTCTTGTTAACTTTTATATGGAGATAAATTGAAGCTAGTTGTTTTTGCTTCTAAAGAGACTGCATCTGGTTTCAATCTTCATAAGGGAAAAGAGGAACAGAACTGTTTAGATCTGCAACGTATTGATTGTGGGCCTCATTTTCCACTCATTCACACCTGTGCAAAGTGAGTGCAAAACCTCCTTGGCACTGGTGTAAATAGTCATGCAATGCAGTGGAGAATCAGGCTCTGACTATAGATGTAAAAAGGGAAATAAGGACAATCCAGGGAATTACAGACCAGTCAGCTTAATTTCTGTACCTGAAAAGATAATGGAGCAAATACTTAAGCAATCAATTTGCAAACATCTAGAAGATAATAAGGTGATAAGTAACAGTCAGCATGGATTTGTCAAAAACAAATTGTGTCAAACCAACCTGATAGCTTTCTTTGATAGGGTAACAAGCCTTGTGGATGGTAGACATGGTATATTTTGATTTTAGCAAATCTTTTGATACTGTCCTGCATGACCTTCTCATAAATAAACTAGGGAAATACAACCTAGATGGAGCTATATAAGGTGGGTGCAAAACTGGTTGGAAAACTATTCCCAGAGAGTAGCTGTCAGTGGTTGACAGTCATGCTGGAAGGGCATAATGAGTGGGGTCCCACAGGGATCATTTCTGCGTCCGGTTCTGTTCAATATCTTCATCAATGATTTAGATAATGGCATACAGAGTACACTTACAGGTGCTTTGGAGGATAGGAATAAAATTCAAAATGATCTGGAAAAACTGAAGAAATGGTCTGAAGTAAATAGGATGAAATTCAATAAGGAGAAATGCAAAGTACTCCATTTAGGAAGGAACAATCAGTTGCAGACATACAAAATGGGAAATGACTGCCTAGAAAGAGTACTGTGGAAAGGAATCTGGGGGTCATAGCGGACCACAAGCTAAATATGAGTCAACAGTGTAACGCTGTTGCAAAAAAAAGCGAACATCATTCTGGGATGTATTAGCAGGAGTGTTGTAAGCAAGACACGAGAAGTAATTCTTCTGCTCTACTCTGCTTTGATTAGACCTCAGCTGGAATATTGAGTCCAGTTCTGGGCACCACATTTCAGGAAGGATATGGACAAATTGGAGAGAGTCCAGAGAAGAGCAACAAAAATGATTAAAGGTCTAGAAAACATGACCTATGAGGGAAGATTGAAAAAATTGGGTTTGCTTAGTCTGGAAAAGACAAGATTGAGAGGGGACATGATAACAGTTTTCAAGTATGTAAAAGGTTGTTACAAGAAGGAGGAAGAAAAATTGTTTTTCTTAACTGCTGAGAATAGGACAAGAAGCAATGGGCTTAAATTACAGAAACGGAGGTTTAGATTGGACATTAAGAAAATCTTCCTAACTGTCAGGGTAGTTAAGCACTGGAATAAATTGCCTAGGGAGGTTGTGGTATCTTCATCATTAGAGATTTCTAAGAGCAGGTTAGACAAACACCGGTCAGGAATGGTTTAGATAATTAGTCCGGCCACGAGTCCAGGGGACTGGACTAGATGACCTCTTGAGGTCCCTTCCAGTCCTATGATTCTATGTGTGAAGACAAGAGGTTCTAGTACAGGGAAGGGCAAACTACGGCCCGTGGGCCGCATCCAGCCCACCAGCCATTTAATCCGTCCCTCGAGCTCCTGCTAGGGAGCGGGGTCTGGGGCTTGCCCCGCTCCGGTGCTCCAGCCGGGAAGCAGGGTCGGTGGCTGCTCCACATGGCTTCCAGAAGCAGCGACATGTCCCCGCTCTGGCTCCTGCACATAGGGGCAGCCAAGGAGCTCCGCTCTGCATGCTACCCCCACCCCAAGTGCCGCCCCCGCAGCTCCCATTGGCTGGGAGCTGCCGGGGCGGTGCCTGCAGATGGGGCAGTGCCTGCGGATGGGGCAGCACGCAGCAGAGCCGCCTGGCCGTGCCTCCACATAGGAGTCAGAGGGGGGACACGCTGCTGCTGCTTCCAGTAAGCGCCACCTGTAGCCTGCACCCCTGACTCCCCTACCAGGCCCCAACCCCCTACTCCAGCCTTGATTCCCCTCCCATCCTCCGAACCCCTCAGTCCCAGCCCGGAGCACACTCCTACACCCCAAACCCCTCATCCCCAGCCCCACCCCAGAGCCCGCACCCCCAGCCAGAGCCCTCACCCCCTCCCGCACCCCAACCCCAATTTCGTGAGCATTCATGGTCCACCATACAATTTCTATACCCAGATGTGGCCCTCGGGCCAAAAAGTTTGCCCACTCCTGTTCAAGTACAATTTCTCGACGGGTGCAGTGATGTGAGTGTGAAACAGACAGATACATACATACACAGGCTACTTTTTATTCTAATTTAGGATTCATGGGAAGCAAATAGAAAGTTTTATAAAGGAAGGTTTATGCTCATCAGCTATTAATAGAAATGTAAAAAATTCAGCGCAAACAGCTTCTTTGGATTTAAGCAATGGAAGAAGAGATGGATCCCCAAATACAACAATAGTGGGCTAGTGCATGTGAGCCAGTGAAAATGACTAGATGGGTTTCATTGTCCAGGGTTAGAGACATTCAGAAAGGAAATGAACTACATAGACGGGGAAAATGAATTAGATATTTACGCTGGCTACATTGGCCATGTGAAGCTTAAGCTGGGTTGGTGTCTGCTTTGCTTTGGCAGAGCAGAGCAAATGAGCTGGGCTGTTTCAGTAAATCTCACCCCCCTTTACCCTGTCTATGTAGGCTGTATGTTCTTTGGGGCAGGGACTGTCTCTCACTGTGTGTTTGTACAGTGCCTAGTACAACAGGGCCCTGATCTTACTCGAGATCTCTAGCTGCTACAGTAATCAATAATAATGATAATATATAAAATGTCTGAATATGTAAATAGCCTTAACAACAACAACAGAATAGGGAAGAATTAAAAATAACATTTTAAAAAATCAGGAAAGAAGGAAACCAGGAAAGTGCTGTTACAAATCTCATGCTGCGCCCCACCCCACTCCTTGTGTGTTTGCAAATTGTCTATTTAGATAATAAAATCTACTGAATAGGGGCACTTCAGAGGGCTTTGTCGTATGGTTTCACCCTATGCAGAGAGACGCCCTGTGGGGAAGAATGTCTTGTGCAACACACACTTTCCAGTTCACTACTTCTGCAAATTCTTGAGATCCATTGCAGAGCTTACTGGCTGTGAGTTGGCTCATTTCCCAAGTAAACAGAGCCTGCTATACACTTTAGAGACATGCGTAAAATGCATGCTCATCCTGAGTCCAATCTATTTCCCACTGAAATTGATGGGGGTCTTTCCAGCAACATCGGGGGCAGTTGGATCAGGATTCAGATCAGTCCTACAAGACCTTATGATGGGCTGAGTTACTGTGCGGAAACATGAGAAAGTGACACACACACACACAGAGTGACAGAGAAGATAAACAAGGCAGATGAATAAAGTAGATGGATCCTAGGAATGCACTTGAATGTGAAAAATAAATTATGAATATCATAAATATCTGTGTGTTTGGAGCTTTGCCATGGACATTTAGATGAAAATGATTTTTTAGGCAAGTAGGATTTGCCATAGCAGAACAGATCTGTAGTCCATCTAGTTCCAGTATCTAGCCTCTGGCAGTGGCATATACCAGATGCTTCAGGGGAAGGTGATAAAAAGAAGTACACAGTGCACCTGGCCAATTATGTAATACTACCCTAGCAGGAGGGGTGAATTCCTTCCTAACCCCAGCTGTTGATTCACTTCTGCACTGTAGAATGGGGACTGAAAGTGCCTGTGATCTCTATCCTATTCTACTAGAGAAATTCCAGATTCCTAACTCGTTGGAATGATTCCAGATTTATACCAGTGTAACTGACAGCAACGTGCAGCCCTTTATCCTTAATGATACTGCATGAATCAAATCCTTTTTAAGGTCCTACTAAGGAATTTGCTTCAATATCCCATCTTAGAAAATTGGGTAAAAGTGGCAGGAGTTTGTATGTTCTTGCACACTCACTGTTTGACACTTCTATTTTGTGCCTTTGGTTTTGCACATGCAAAACCTTGGACATGCCTGTGCAAATCATTTGTCCATGCAAATTGGATAGTTAGGCAAGAGAGCCAATAATTATTGCGTGTCATACTCCTTGTCCACTGTACATTCCAAACCAATATCAGAGACAGATTACTAGGCAGTAAAGGATTGAGAAATATATTACGAGGATGGAGAGAAAACTCAACAGTCCACAAGCCACATTTCAGTATTGAAGATGGAGAACTGCTAACATGAACGGCCAGAGAGAAAGTGGAGCTGCCAGGCTGTTACAGTCCCACTCTACCACCGACACTGTTGCTCTTGCTACTGCTCTTCTAATACCACTTCCTCACTTGTTACTGCCCTTGGTACAGTCACGGTTCCATGGCCACCCTGGGGCGCTGGAGCTGGGAGATTACATTAGATGAGTTGGAGGGGGAACCATGCAGAATGCGTCTCTGGAGCTGTTGCAAGGATATTTGTCAGGGAGGAGGGGTAACAAGGAGGAAAGCACTGTGAGTAAGGCTCATGTCTGGGAGTCTAGTGTGCATCTGACAGACTCTGTGCAGACCTTGGATGCACCTCTCTGAGCCATAGTTTGTGTGTCTATTAATAGCTACCTTCCAGGCCCATCACTGGTGGTAAAGGGCTTTGAGATCCTCATGTGCAAGACAGTAGATACGGACAAAGTATTGTCATTATCTTGAATCCCAGGCTGGTCATGCCAATACTGCAGCTATCGCTGCACATCAGCATAGATCCTTGTGCTTCTGAGGGACAAATGAGCAAGTGCCGCTGAGTTCAGAAAACCCCTGTGATATTCACATTCTAGATAAACTATCAAACAAGCTCTTGCCCCCTCTGCCATGTACCCCCTCCCCCCTCCCACACACACCTTTTTCTGCCTCAAGCTTCATGTTACATCCAACAACTGCAAGCACATACTGGCCCACAATGGCAGCAGTGTAGACTAAAGCACTGGAGCCAAGGTACTTGCAAGTGCCAGAGCTGAGATAGTCGACTTAGACAGACCAGATACCCATGTCTACTTGGCAGGAGGAGGGATCCCACACCAGGCCAGTGATTGCAAATCAAAGAAGGTCAGAGAGCCAAGTGAGCATCCTTACGCCACCACTACGGTCTGTGATCACTGGGTTTCCATGGAGTGACTGGTTACGAACCTGCACTGCAGGAGCAGGTGAAATTGAATCAAAGGATTTTAGGACACTTGCCACAAGCACCCTTCAGCTCCAGGTGTTGCGTCACTAAGCGAATCTCAGGGTCTCACCACATCAGGACACGAGTCCAAGGGAACTGTTGTCACATACGGCTTATGCAGTTACCATATGCTTTGCAGTATGGGCCGGCCCGGGAGGAGGGGCAGAGGGAGGGAGGGAGGGGGCAATGGAATGAAGGATGCACATGCTGGAGGGGGCTCCCGTCAATGTCAGTAACAGCTCCACTGTTCCCCTTTCCCAGCCCCCTACACTGCATGCTCTCCCTTCCTTCCTGCCGCAGGCTTTCTAGCTAAGCTCTTCACAAATGTCCAATTATTCTGGCTGCCTCTTTGACAGATGAAAAGGAGCCCATTTTCAGAAAGCACTGAGCCCTCTCCTCCAGGGCCCACAAGCTGGGCTCCTGGAAATCCAGGCCCTCCCAAACCACTAGTCCCTTCTGATAATCTTGGCCTCTTCTAAGCACATGGGAGGGCAGCAGCGAAAGCAGGAGCCAGTTGCAGTAATGCTACACCGCAGCGTCCTCACCGCGCGTGTGCTGCACGCACATATACACACACAAGCTGGCGAGGCAGCAAGCCCGGCATTTCTTGGCTCCTCCCGCCTGCCCATGGAAGCTGGCTCGGAATGCAGACTGTGGGAGGAAACATCAAAGTTCATTGTTTGGATTAAATATTTTTCTTGGCCATCCCTCTGTTGCTGAGTGTCGTTTATTTTATTATTTTTTCTCTCCCTCCTCCCCCTCCTGAGGCAGTCAGGCATGTAGAAAGGAAATCAGCTCTGAGCCACACAGTGAGGGCCCAGAAGGTAACAGAGCTGAATGCTGGCCAAAGCCCCTGGGCACTTCTCTCCATTGAGGCCAGGGAGGCCTCCATGACCCTTAGACATCTCAGGACCCTGCAATTTGTAAAGCCATTGCACTACATTGCTAAGCTGACTGCAGTGAGTGAGAAACTTCAGACAAATGAGCTACACATTCTTCCCCCTATTTACTCTGGGCTCTTCACAGGTCTGTGTGAGCATATTCTGTAGCAGCTCCCCATATCTCTGTCCCCACCCTGCTTCACTCCACAATCACCCACTGAGAAAACGGGGTATTTTTGTTTGAAACCTAACACTCCATGTACAAATATCAGTTCTGGTTTCTGTTGGCTCTGGTACCATTGGCTTAACAATGTGCTTTGCCCATGATCCATGCAGGGAACGGCTCACCCAGTAACGAACATCAGGGCTCTCTAGAAAGTTTCTTGACACCAGTGGGCCGTCTGCTCCTTCTATCCCCACAGTTACATTTTCTCAATGGCTAGATGGAAAAGCCCAGTTCAGACCCAGTCTGTAAAGAATGTGCTTGATACAGTTTCACAGATTTTAAGGCTAGAAGGTACTATTACAATTGCCTAACCTGGTTTCCCACACAGATGACCCCACTGTCCAACTGTCTGGGTTCTTGTTCCACCGAAGACTATCATGGAATTAGGACATTACATGGAAGATGCGTGGAACTGATGCACAACTGGAGAATGACGGATGGACACAGTGTGAATGCGGAGACCTCCAAACCATAAAACACATTGTGAAGGAACGCCCCATCTTTTCATTTCCAGGAGGTATAGCAAAGGTGCACTCGGCTTCTCCTGAAGCCCTCAATTGGATTTCAAACCTTTCTATTAGCTTGTAAATGTTGCTATTTCCATATGAAAGAAGACGGCGAAGACCTCCCAGGCAACACAGCTCATTCTCCGCATTGCTGCTTGACCCTGAGGGTATGTCTGCATTGCAATGTAAGCCCAGGGTTCAAACTCAGATGCAATACTAGTCCCCCTTCCATTGACACATAAATTGTGCTAACCCAGGCTCGGAACTAGTGTCCCGGGACCTCACAAAGGTGGAGGGTCCGCACCTGAGTCAAGCCTGGACCCAAGGTTCAAGCCCTATTGAATTGCAGTATGGACACAGCCCCACTGAGCTCATACTCTTGGAGTCCACCAAAAGTATCCCACAATTCCATGGGCCGACTTTCTTTGTCCTCTGCACAGTCAAATTTGGTAGACAGTCAAGTTTTCCAACACTGAACCACAAACAGAGCTATAGCAGCCACGTTTTAGGAGGGCGTTAGGAAGTCTAGGATATGGGTGGTTGGACTTGGGCCCATTGTAGATACTGGAGCCCCAGGTTGGGTTTAACAATTCCTAACCCAGGGTTACAAAGGAGTGTAGATGCTCAAGCCCTAGGTTAACCAGCCCAGGGTCTGCTAACTCAAGTTCTACTAACCCTGGGCTTACACTGCAGCGTAGTCATACCCTCAATGACCTTGGAAGACAGCAATGCAGAATGATAAAGGGGGCAACTTGAATCAGTATTCAGGGATTTGGCACTGGCACCTGCATCAGCATTCCTGGGGTTTTGCACTGTTGTGTGGAACATCACCACGGCTCTGATCCAAAGCACACTGACATCAATGGAACAACTCCCATTGGATGAGGACTGTTAATCCCAGTAGGTCGAGCAATAGTATCACAGGATCTTCCCAGCCTTGCATTTTAACTGCTGCAGGGAGGCCAGGTTAGCGAGTGCACCTCGGGATCAGTGCCACCAGGTTTGCACAGAAAGATGGGAGTTCAACCCAGAAAACTTTTAATTAAAATGTAAACAAATAAAGGAAACTCTCTGAACTCTAAAACCCCCCAACTCAAACCCATTTTGTCTGAGGAGGGGAGCACATGATCCTCATCTCTATGGGCCAGATCCTGAAATCACTACTCAGTCACTCGGGGTATGTCTACACTGCACAATAAGACCAAACTCTGACTCAGGTTAGAGCCCAAGCCCCCGTCCCATCCACACACAAATCAGTCTGACCCAGGTCAGCAAGCACTCAGGACTCAGGTACTAGGAAACTGCTGGGGGGTGGCTTAGAGTCCGAGTCCCAGTGAGACTCGGGTCCAAACCCTGTAATTCTGCAGTGTGGACGCAAGTCAAGCAGGCAGATCTGAGTCAGATGGTCTGTGCAGTGCAGTATGGACGTGTTAGTATGGCTGTGAGACCTGGGTCCAGCAATTGTAAACCCAGGTTTACAACACAGTGTCGATGCTCAAACACAGCTTGGGAACACTGAGTCCACAAGCTTGGGTCCCACAAACCTGAGCTTAGCATGCAGTATAGACATACTCTCAGAGTAAAGCCTGCGGCCCTCGCTAAATTACGCCAGGACTTAACCCTAGCACCAGTGCCATGACCCTGTAGTTAGCTCTGATGGAGGGGCAGGTCTAATATGGAGATGCAGGGTCAGCCTCATGACACCAACTCTCAGACACCCTGGGGGAAAGAGGTGATGCAAGATAACTGACAATGCCAACAATAGCAAACTGAGGGCTGGGCAAGCATCGGGCACCCTTGGGCAAGTATGCCCACGAGGCTGCTTGCTTGATGCTGGTGCCATGGGGCGAGGAGGAGATGGATGAGACGTAAGGAGGTTCTACGGAGCTACAGGGATGTTTGGGGAATGGAATTGCACAGCAGTGATGGGCCCCAGCTGCAAACATCTGGACCCTGACCTGAAGCCGACCTTGGCCAGAATCTGGGGATGGCATCTGGATCCTGGATTTGGCTCAGACGTGCCTCCATTGCAAAGGTCAGCATATTTCACATGTGGGGCTACTGAGTTAGGGTTGATATCTGCAAATCTACTGGGATGTTAAAAAAATGCATCTTGACGTTTCCTCTGCCTTGCTCCTCTGAAGTGCCGCGCCAGCCTGGCAGCAGAGAACTCTCAGGGACTGAATGCTGGCTCTGCCAGGACACGCAGCACAGCAAGAGCAGAATGGATGGGAGCACAACTCCAGGATGCTGGTGGGGTTTGCTGTGCCAATTCAATAGGGCACGCAGTGCTGAGGTGGGGGCCCCTCCATATCTTATTGGCATGGCGGCAGCAACCAATCTCAATGTCTTAGTTACGAGAAACAGTCCAGGACGTAAAAATATGACCAAATCCATATTTGGTACTTGGTGGTTCTGCTGGATGCCAGTGCAAGTGGCATCAATTAACTGCAGGTCAATGGTTCCAACATCCACTTGGGGGAGGGGAATACCGAAGATCCAGCACAATTTCTGATGTGAATTGGTGCAATGTGCAGACAGAAGGGCAAACCCGGGCCCCATCCTGCCTTTCTGGTGCTCCTGCTCTTCTTGGGAGCTCTGGGGTGAGGACAACACAGGCTCAGGCCTCCGCTTGGTTTGTTTCTTAGAATGACAGTACTGGAGTCTGTAGTTAAGCACAGTCTGATGATGGGTGCGTCCTTCATGGTGTTTATAGGATCTTCTGTGTCTTTGGGTGAGTACATGGATTGTCTGGGGGCACCAGGGTGTGCATCCTTGGACTAGTCCTGCATTTGCAGTGAAGCCTCCCTGTTTTCCCCAGAGCAGCCCCAGTGGGAAGAAGAGACAAAACCAGAATTGGCAAGAGGTGCTAAACAAGAAGATGCTACGCACAGCCCGACTAGCACTCCTCTGCTCTCAAAGACAAGTCCCCAGTGCCTTCTGCTCGTGTGCTGGTTCTGCGTGTGTAAGGAAACACCAGGGCTTTGTACTCCAGCAGCACCCAGCCTGAAATGCTGCCCTCAGCAGCCTGCCTCTTGCTGTGGGTTAGATCTCCTGCCAAGCCATTCCCGCTAAGTATGCTACAGGATAGAATGGGTTATGGAAAACAAGCCCTAAAAACCACCAGGGCCTCCTGACCCACTTGTATCTGATTTCTGCCAAGTTCTTGTACAGATCTTACACAAAAAGAAAAACAATGTACAAGGCTGGAGGAGCTGAAGATATTCATGTCGGAATAGCAGTTGGCTGTGGCTAGGGAGGTTAGTTATTATCAGAAGGGTCATTGATTTTCCATCTATTTGTCATTAGACGAGAGATAGTGATCAGCCAATAGAAAGAGAGAGAGAGAGAGAGAGAGAGAGAGAACAGGCAAACAAAAGACAGAGGGAAGGTGACAGATGTTGAGGAAGAGAGACAAGATGGGGAACAATGGGTAGCCAGTGATGTTGGGGTCTGAGGATCCCGAGTGCCTGTGTAGAAAGCGCCCAATGCTGATTATCTAAAGGAGGTCATACAATATGTACAGTATCACTGGGGGTGGGGTGGGGGGTGTATATCAGGCAAAGAACAGAATGGGAGTCAGTTACTGGAATACTGTATTCCTGGCTCTGCCTCCAGCTTGCAGTATGCAGTGGTTCTCAACCAGGGGTACGCATATCCTTGGGGGGTATGCAGAGGTCTTCCAGGGGGTACATCAACTCATCTAGAGCTTTGCTTAGTTTTACAACAGGCTACAGAAAAAGAACTACTGAAGTCAGTACAAACTAAAATTTCATACAGACAAAATGAGAAAGTAAGCAAGTTTTCAGTAACAGTGCTGTGACACTTTGGTATTTTTATATCTGATTTTGTAAGCAAGTAGTTTTTAAGGGGGGGTGAAACTTGGGGGTAGGCAAGACAAATCAGACTCCTGAAAGGGGTACAGTCATCTGGAAAGGTTGAAAGTCACTGAGTTAGGGCAAGTCATTTTACCTCCTTGTCTTTCATCTTCCCTATTTGCAGAGTCCCCTTGGTTTTGGATGACCAATAGGAATGTCTGATTTACCTTCTTTCCACCACTAACATGTCCCCTCTCTAAGCTAAACTGTTCTTAGCTTTTAAATCTTTCAACAGCAGGCATTTTATCCATGTCCCTAGACTGGAGTCAGGAGAGCTGGGTCTATTTCCTGCTCTGCCTCTGACCTACTCTGTGACCACGGGCAAGTCCCTTCACCTCACTTTCCCTTTCTGTCCTTCATCTGTCTGGGAACCAGTCATGCCTTTGGCAGCCCAAGTGCTGCGTAAGGAGCAATGAGCAGTTACACTGCCTCAGAAGTGGAGTAACAAGCTACTTCTTGGATTTCCCCCCCTGCTCCGGAGGATATTCCCTGCAATATATGTCCACCAGGCCTGGCACATCTGCATTGCCTGGCGCAATGAGGGGCAGAACCAAGGCTCTTGTGCTGGAGGTAGCTGGTGCAATGGGGTGCCTTCTGCCTCCTTATTCCCTCTGCAGGAATGTGTTAGGCTGCGATCCAGCCCTTAATCTGTCAGCAGCAGTAAAGTTTTCCAGCAGCAGTTTTCCAAATAGGAAATGAGGGCCATTAGACCCCAATCACTGGCAGGTTTAATCCTCCTAGCTCTCTTGTCTAGCAGCTATCCCTGAGCCCGTTTTACAGTCAGGTCTGCACTGTCTAAAGCGGCCAGCGATTGGGGGTGCCTCAGATTCTAGGTGCCCAACTTGCCATGTTTGGGACTGGTTCTCCAGAGTGCTGAGCACCCCCCACCTCCATCTGAAGTCAATGGGCACAGCAGGCATCAAGCCCTGGGGATTTCCAGTGGGGCACCCAGGAAATTGTGACACCCAAATCACTTAATTGGACCTCAGGCAGTGAAGTGACTTCACTTAACTGATGCCACAGGAGGCAGGGAGAGGGTAAGTGCCAGAGCCTGGCTTAGAACCCAGGACTCTCTTTCTTTCAGGCTTGAGCTTCCTCCGCAGCCTGTGCTGCCATCCATGCACTTGAGCTGCTGCTCCTCCTTGTGACTAGAGGCCAGGCTGGCTGCTCTGGCACCATCAGCGGCATGGGGAACCACAACAAACTCCTGGTCTTTAAGAGACACAGCAGTGGCATTCCTTCAGCCCAGCTGATGGGTCTCTGTTGGAGTGGGCTGCTTTGCATGTTCCAGGCTATCTTCTCAAGAAAAAGGGCTAGAACTTTACTAAAAAAAAACAGCACTGAGAGCAGGGGGAGGGAATGCGCTATTGGTGCCAGAAAGAACTTATCATCTTGAGTCCGGTATGATAGGCTTCCAGTCAGAGAAGTGACCAGAGCGGACCCAGAAAACAGAAGGGTGTGCTGTCTGCCGGGCGCTAAGATACGGGATGTGGACCTGCGGTTGAAAAGGATCCTAAAAGGAGCGGGTAAGAACCCCTTGATCATCCTCCACGTAGGAAAAAATGACACGGCTAGGTTCTCGCTAGAGAGAATCAAGGGAGATTATGCCAGACTGGGGAAGACGCTTAAGGAAGTTGAGGCTCAGATTATCTTCAGTGGGATTCTGCCTGTTCCTAGAGAAGGACAGCAGAGGGCTGACAGAATTGTGAGGATAAATAGCTGGCTAAGGGAGTGGTGTTATAAGGAGGGCTTTGGGATGTATGGCCACTGGGAGCTTTCGGGGACAGACAGCTGTTCTCGCGGGATGGACTTCACCTGAGTAGGGAAGGAAATAGACTTCTGGGAGGGAGGCTGGCTCATCTCATCAAAAGGGCTTTAAACTAGAAATTTGGGGGAGACGGTTGGGAGATGTCCAGTTAATCTCCACGCCTGAGTCCAACACTGAAAAGGAGTGTGAAGAGATAAGCACAGATATAGGTAGGGGTACGGGATTGGACATAAGAAAGAGGGGGCAGAGGGACACTATGGGGTCCGTACCAAATTGCATAAGTAATGCGAGAAAGGATAGACAGCATACCGTAAGATGTTTATACACCAATGCGAGAAGCCTAGGTAACAAAATGGAGGAATTGGAGCTCCTGGTCCGAGAAATGAAACCTGATATCGTGGGAATAACCGAAACGTGGTGGAACGGTAGTCATGACTGGAGTACAGGTATGGAAGGGTATGTGCTGTTTAGGAATGACCGGAAAAAAGGTAAAGGTGGGGGAGTGGCATTGTATGTCAATAATGAGGTAAAATGCAAAGAAATAATAAGTGATGGAATGGATAAGACGGAGTCTGTCTGGGCAATAATTACACTGGGTAATAGAACTACTAGAGTCTCCCCTGAGATAGTGCTTGGGGTGTGCTATAGACCGCCAGGATCTAGCCTGGATGCGGACAGAGAACTATTTAATGTTTTTAGGGAAGTAAAAACTAATAAGAACTGTGTAATCATGGGGGACTTTAACTTCCCAGATATAGATTGGGGAACAAATGCTAGTAACAATAATAGGGCTCAGATGTTCCTAGACATGCTAGCAGATGAATTCCTTCATCAAGTAGTAACTGAACCGACGAGGGGGGATGCAATTTTAGATTTGGTGCTGGTGAGTAGTGAGGACCTTGTTGAGGAAATGGTTGTAGGGGACAACCTTGGCTCGAGTGACCATGAGCTAATTCGGTTTAAACTAAATGGAAGGTTTAACAGAAATAAAACTCTGACTAAGGTTTACGATTTTAAAAAGGCCAACTTTAATAAATTAAAGCAACTACTTAGGGAAGTGCATTGGGATAACATACTTAGGGATCTAAAGGCAGATGACGCCTGGAATTACTTCAAATCAAAGTTGCATGAGCTGTCCGAGGCCTGTATACCAAGAAAGGGAAAACGATTAGTGGGCAGGAGATTTAGACCTAGCTGGATGAGTGGGCGTCTCAAAGGGGCAATTAAGAAAAAACAGAAAGCGTACAAAGAATGGAAGAGGGGAGGGATCAGCAAGGAAACCTACCTTATTGAGGTCCGAGAATGTAGGGATGCAGTGAGAAAGGCCAAAAGCCGTGTAGAGTTGGACCTTGCGAGGGGAATTAAATCAAATAGTAAGAGGTTTTATAGCCATATAAATAGGAAGAAAACAAAGAAAGAGGAAGTGGGACCGCTGAAGAATGTAGATGGAGTGGAGATTAAGGATAATCTAGGCATGGCACAATATCTAAATGAATATTTTGCATCAGTCTTTAATAAGGCTAATGAAGGGCTTAGGAATAAGAATTTTAGTTATAAGCTGGGGACGCATCGGTTAGAAGTGACGGAGGAGGAGAAGGCCCTCGGAGTCCTGGTTGATCGCAGGATGACTATGAGCCGGCAATGTGACGCGGCTGTTAAAAAAGCTAATGCGATCTTGGGATGCATTAGGAGAGGTATTTCTAGTAGGGGCAAGGAGGTGCTCCTTCCGTTATACAAGGCGCTGGTGAGACCTCATTTGGAGTACTGTGTGCAGTTCTGGTCTCCTATGTTTAAAAAGGATGAATTCAAACTGGAACAGGTACAGAGAAGGGCCACTAGGATGATCCAAGGAATGGAAAACCTTTCCTATGAAAGGCGACTCGAGGAGCTCGGTTTGTTTAGCCTAACCAAAAGAAGGCTGAGGGGGGATATGATTGCTCTCTTTAAATACATCAAAGGGATAAATACCAGGGAGGGAGAGGAATTATTTCAGCTCAGTACTAATGTGGACACGAGAACAAATGGATATAAACTGGCCGTGGGGAAGTTTAGGCTTGAAATTAGACGAAGGTTTCTAACCGTCAGAGGGGTGAAATTTTGGAACAGCCTTCCGAGGGAAACGGTGGGAGCGAAAGACCTCTCTGGCTTCAAGATTAGGCTAGATAAGTTTATGGAGGGAATGGTTTAATGGGATAACGTGATTTTAGTCAATTAGGTAATAAAGTGCCATCGCTGGTAAAATGTGGGTCTGGCTAGAGAATCTTGCCTGTATGCTCGGGGTTCTACTGATCGCCATATTTGGGGTCAGGAAGGAATTTTCCTCCAGGGTAGATTGGCAGAGGCCCTGGAGGTTTTTCGCCTTCCTCCGCAGCATTGGGCAGGGGTTGCAAGCTGGAGGATTCTCTGAGACTTGAAGTCTTTAAATCACGACCTGGAGACTTCAACAGCTGAGTTAAGGGAAAGTGGGTGGGACAGCTTTTGTGGCCTGCATCATGCGGGAGGTCAGACTAGATGACCATAATGGTCCCTTCTGACCTTTAAGTCTATGAGTCTATGAGTCTAAGTGACTGTCCAAACAGCAACCTGCCCCCCATCGGTTTATTCTCTGTTTGCATTGTCTCTGCATCTTACAGCATCACCAGGAATGGGGAACTTGGAGCTGGGACGGGTGGCGGTTTTAGTGCTGCCACATGTGGTAGAACAGAACCCAGCTTGTCAAACTTTAGCTTTTTCAATCAGCTGTGACTTGAAGACAAGGGCATCCCAGTCCTGCAAGGGGTGGGACCACCTCTGACTCTCGTTGACTCCACTGGGAGTTGGGGGCACCCATCTTATTGCACAATTGAGCCCCTGCCATATTTACACAGTTGTATGCAGTGTAGTTGTAGCCATGACAGTTCCAGGCTATTAGCGAGACAAGGTGGGTGAGGTAATATCTGTTATTGGACCAATTTGTTTTGGGGAGAGAGATAAGCTTTCCACAGACCTGGAGTGATTTTGTTGTCACCATCACAGCACAGGAACACATGAACTCTGTGCTACAGTGGCTCTGACTTGGCACCAAAGACTACCTCAGGCTTCCCTCCCCTCCCCATCGCCCCCCAGATGCTGCAAGAAGCCAATGCTTCCCAGGTTCCTATATGGCAAGCAGGAGTCACAGGCTGGCCACCTAAGGCCTGGGTCTGGAATATGTATAAGACAAGCTGGAGAGAGAGAAGGGAGAGGGCATAAAAGCAGGGCCAGGATTAGAGAGAATTTGTGGAATGCAGCCACAGATGGATTGAATTAGGGATTGAAATATTGCTAGGATCTACTACTAACCTCAGAGAAACTACACTCGTGTGTGTACATGCCTAGGTACAGATCACACACTCACGCACACACAATGCTGCTGTTATTGCACAAACACACTCAATTCCCCCTCCCTCCCTCCAGTGCCCCTTTGCCAAGTATCTATTGCAGGTTCCCGGGAGCAAAGTCCTGATTTCAGAGGTGGATCAATAGCTTCATCTCAACAGCCTGACAGCTAACCTAAAACATGGGCTAAAGGTGATGCCATGTCTCCCTTTGCTATGCTATGAAGGCTGGTGATCCAATTACTCATCACAGGCCATCACCCGGCATGAGAACTGAGCTGAGGGCATGGAGTTAAGGAGCCCCCCCAAAACGCAGCATCCAAGGCTTGTGGGATCCAAGGGTAGAGACTTAAAGCTATTACAAGACTAAGTCAAATAAAGGCTGTCCAATTTCCTCCTTTTCCTAGAAAGAGTACAGCAAGAGGTGTCGGCTGAAATGCAGCAACACAGAGCTCCTGCTGGCCACCCACACAGAAGGAGTGAGTCATCACATGCCAGAACAGATTTGACTACAGAACCACCTTTGTTAAGAGCTGATTTACAACCAGGAACATAGAAATTGCTACACTGGGTCAGACAAATGGCCCATCAAATCTGCAATCCTGTCTACAAGAGTGGCCAGGACCAGATGATTCCAAGTGAGGCGCAAAATCCTCCCGATACAACCGATTGTGCCATCTGATGTCATAGAAGGGAAGTGGCTTCCTGATTCCTGCTGGGGATAATGTGTTTCCTAGAAGCTTCGGATCAATAGTCCTTATAACTAGGGCCCTACCAAATTCACAGTCCATTTTGGTCATTTTCATGGTCATAGGATTTTAAAAATAGTAAATTTCATGATTTCAGCTACTGAAATCTGAAATTCCAAGGGGTTGTAATTGTAGGAGTCCTGATCCAAAAAGGAGTTGTGGGGGGATTGCAAGATTATTGCAGGGGGGGTTGCGGTACTGCTACCCTTACTTCTGTGCTGCTGCTGGTGGCGGCGCTGCCTTCAGAGCTGGGCAGCTGGAGAGCAGCAGCTGCTGGCCAGGAGCCCAGCTCTGAAAGCAGAGCTGCCACCAGTGGCAGCGAAGAAGCAAGGATGACATGGTATGGTATTGCCACCTTTGCTTCTGCGCTGCTGCCTGCAGAGCTGGGCCCTCAATCAGCAGCTGCCGGTCTCTGGCCGCCCAGCTCTGAAGGCAGCAGTGCAGAAGTAAGGGTGGCAATAGCATACCATGCCATCCTTATTTTTGCGCTGCTGCTGGAAGGGCGCCGTCACTCTCCGTTTGAGAGCATGTCTCTCTCTGTTTGAGAGTATGTCTGCACTGCAATCGGAGGTGTGATTGCAGCATGTGTAGGCACACCCATGCTACCTTTAATCTAGCTAGTGCGGCTAAAAATAGCAGAGAAGATGCAGCATCATTGACCCTGGTGCGGGCTAGGAATGCAAATATGTATCCAGGATTCTGGGTGGTCTTGAACAACCCCTACAGACCTCTGAGCCACCACATCTTCACTGCTATTTTTTATCCACACCAGCTAGATTAAAGCTAGTGGGTCTATGCCTAAACTTTCTGCAATCACCCCCCCACCCCGCGTGTGCAGCGTGGACCTTGCCCTGAGATTGTGAGTATCCCCTTGTTCTTGTGTTATGGGAGAGGGTGAATGGGAGCACTCGGCTGGTTTTCACTATATCAGGTAACGACAAGGCAAAGAACACTTGGTGAATGAAAAGCTCCCAAATAAAGTTATTAGTGATTAGCCCGTTACTCCAGTTTTCAATAAAACAACACCTAGAAACATTCCAAACACTTGGTTTGAGAACTGCCTGTAATTTCAGGGTGGAAAAATATCAATGATTTTTTTTTAAAAATCAGATTTTTTTATTTAAATCTTTTTTTTTTGATTAAATGCTTTTTGAGGAAAAAACCTATCTAAAGATAGTTTTAATTAAGATACATTATAGCTCAAAGATATCTCATTATGGAATAGGGATGATAAATTCTAATTCTATAGTATGAGACAATATATTCATGTAATGATTAAGAAAAGTTTTGTAAATGAGTTCCAATAGTTCATGGATTAGGGATCCAATCTTATGGAGTTCCAGGGGCTTCTGTATAGATTATTTAGGTTAATCTTTCTATCTACCCAATGGGCCTCAGTGCTCAGTCTAGAAGATACCATCAGAGATGCTTAGTTTTACAGTTCTCAAACTGTGGATTTGTGTTTCCAGAGATAACATACTTGTTAACAGCAAAAATGTTTTTAAATAAATAATATATAGAGGTGAGAAATAACAGACCTCAACCCTATTGTCCCTCTACAAATTTGTGCACATAGAGTCAATCCCTTACCTCTCTCTAAAAGTGCAAAGTTTCAAAAAGTTCAATGAATAGAAGATTGTTGGGGATGGAATAGATCTGGACAAGGAGAAGAAGTCTGGAGATAAATGTGAGCAGGGTGAGACAGGCAGTAGAAACAAAAGTGAAACTGTTTGAGTAGCATATTCCAGAAGTCTTGAGGTCTTTCTGATGTAGCCTTCATTGATTTGAGATCTACCATACCATTCTCTCACTAGAAGGGAAAACCTATAATGGCAGCAGGCCATAAAAGAGACCCAGTTTGGGAATAAGAACCATTCAAGAAATATATGTTTGCTAATGACGTTTTAAAGAAAGTCACACCAGTGAACTGGTGGAAGTCACTTAAGCACTTGGATTCAGAGACTGTTGAAGTGATAATCTCACTTTTAACAGCAGTAGCCTTTTCTGCCGGTGTAGAAAGAATATTTTTTTCCTTTGGACTAATTCATTCCAAATCGAAAAATTGCTTGGGACCTGAAAAATCAGGAAAGCTTGTTTTTCTTTTCCAGATTATAAACAAACAGGAAAATGAAGGTGAAGATGACTGCATTAGCTTCAGATGCCAATATTTTAAGTTTCTCATGTTGACCTGGCTGACATAGTCGATTTAATTTTTGCTTTTTTTTAATATTTAATTTAACTATTTTAGTTAAAAACAATTTTAACAAAAACAAACCTGATTTTAAAAAACTTGAATGTTTAATTAAATTCAAAAATTCATATGCTTGTTTTGTTAAAATATTATGTTTGCTGTTGAAGAAAAAAATCCAGAATACATAACGTTGTTGTTTTAGTTAAATAAAACAATTTAAATGTCTGTCTGGTGATGTTCTCCTCCTAATACAGCATGGCAAGAAAATCCTCCAAATATTAATGATTAACCTGTTGAATTGGAGATAGTTCACCTCCCAGTGACTTTGTAAATATCTGCTTCAATTACCTTTGGTAAATGAAATAACCAAACAATCATTTATTTTCTGATATAGCTGTAAAACTAATCTGAAAAGTTTTCAAAATAAATCACTTTAAAAATGTATAGTGTGTACCTTCTAAAAATGAAACCTACATCTATCTCTGAGTTGTGAAGAATGTGTATTAAGGTTATAACAAGCAACAAGAATGCACTTTTATGTAGAAATCCATGATTAAATCGAGTCTTCCTGACTAGTAATTTAAATCAATTTGATTTAAATCAAATCCACCCTGTGTAATGTGATGCCAATTTGTGTCCTTGTTACAGCCTGTGTCATGAGGATCGGAAGTCTGATGTCCCCTTCAATTATAAGGAGCTACATTCTGCCCTCAGATCTACACACACAACTTCCAGTGTCTTCAAGAGGAGCTATGTGGAGGTATCTGTAGGCCGAGTCCACCCAGCATTCCTCAGAGACGATTTCAGCTCTCAGTTGCAAGTGTGACTCCCATGGATTTCCATAGAAGTTGCACTCATGTAACCAAGAACAGAATTTGCACCTTAGCATTCATGCAGTGCTTTATATTTTCAAAACACTTTACAAACATTAATTCATTATCCCTACACTCACCTTGTTGGTCAGGGGAAATTATTATCCACATTTTACTGGCTCACCGAGGCACAGAAATGGTAAGTTAATTGCTCATGGCCATACCATGAGTCAATGGCAGACCCAGGAAAGGAACCGGGGAATTCCTGCCTCTCAGTCTTACATATGAACTTCTAGAGCACTGCATCAGATTATCGGAACAATCGGTTCATTATTAGTCATATGCTAGGTGGACACAGGGAGAAAACGTAATAGCCAGCTGTTACATCTATAGAACACTGTATTGAGGACCATCAGTAGATCATATCATTCCCTATGGCGCTGCACAGGAGAATCGTTAGGTATTTCAGGTGCCATTTGCATCCTTCTTAGGACCGTGCTGGTAACTGGGTTGGAAGTTGATATCTTCGCACCACTCTGAAGCCATCTGCTGATGGCCCATCTGTCATGTTGCTCTTAGTTCTCATGCAGCTAGCCCTTCCTGTCTGCCTGCAATGGTGACGTGCAGACAGGTGCCGCGAGGACAAGGAATGCAAGCCGTAGGTGGGTTCTCATGCCCAAAATAGTGTGCTCACATCTGGTATTGGGAGTTCAAAACCAGTGCTCAATTTGTTTTTGCAAACCACCCCACTCCTGCTAAATGGAACCAAGACATGTTTGCTTCACTGCATTGTTTGGATTGGGTGGTGTTTTGAGAGCCACATGGGGCGACACCTCATGGTGAATTAACAGTGAGATGGGTAGTAAAATAGTTGCCTAAACCACTCCCACAATGCAGTGTGAATAAGAGACCATGCAGCCAGAGGGACCGCGGCAGAGAGCTGTAGGTGGCAGCCAATTCTCAACCACGAGCGGCAGCACAGGTCAACCGAGCAATCACTGAAGGTGGGGGAAGAAGCAGCCTGCTCATTCTTCCCTTATCAGGAGGAGCCGATGGTCCCTCCTGGGCTACTCCCTGCCCTTGGCCTAGGAGGTGTGGGGCTGAGTCTTAGCCAGCGAAGAGGTTAATGTGGTGGCCTAGGAAACAATGCCACAAAGCGCCCAAATGCCTCATCCAGTGGCTTCCTTCTGCAGCACTGGGCTTTCTGATCTCTCTTCCCAACTCACACTGTCCTCTGGGTGTTTATTTCCCCGGCACACTCTGCATGCCCCCCTCCATCCCCCTCACTGCCATCTGTTTTTCTACTGATGGCACAGGATGAGCTGTTCCGCTGGCCTCTGAGCTGCAGAGCCCACTCCACACTATATTGCTTTCCTGATGAGCGCTCCGAACACTCTCTATCCCTGTCTTGCTCTTTGCATTACGTCCCTCACCACGCTCTGGATGGGGAATTTGGCAAGAACCAGAGAGAGAGTGTCAGATGGACAGCAAGATTAATGGGTGGAGAAGGAAGACGGGGAGAGACGGGGCAGTTGGAGTGCTCCAGTGCCAGATGCATGATGGAGACAAGGTAAATTATTCCAATGTCATCAGAAAGTGACTTGATATTTCCAGCTGGAGGCTTGGAAGCTAGAGCTCCCTAGAATTACTCCGGCTAGGGCTGGGACAGGTTGGAGCCTGCCCTCAGCCAGCACTCCTACACCCCACCTGCTAGTCACTCCTGTTGGAAGAGACTGCAACTGTAGTCAGCAAGAGTTCCTGCACAGCCAGTGATTCCCTCATAATCAGAGGCCCTGGGGTGGCTAGGTGCTCTCTCGTACCCAATGCTCCTGCTGGCAGAGGCTGGGACTGCAGTAGCTTCTAGCTGCCCCTCACTCCTGCACCATTCTCTACAAGGCTCTTGCTCAAAACAAGAGGTGAGGTGCAGAGCCCTGAAGCATGAGGCTCAATGGCTCTTCCATACCATTTTCGTTGTCTTTAGTTATGATAATCTGGATAATCTTGATATCCGTATAGCTACCCAATTCTTTATTGACACTTACATTGCTTCACTGGACTCAGGGGAGGAATCACTCCCTTTGATTTAAAGCCCTGCTTTGTGAAATGTGCCAGATTGGCAGCCCTGGAGACTCAAGTCTCCTATTTATCCATGGAATAGGGCAGAGCCATCCAAGTGGCTTTTACACAGCCCTGCCACAGGCCTCGTTCCTGACCTGGAAGGGGAAGCAGGTATTTTACAAGTATTCAGGCCTTTACTTCTTTGCTGAAACTGCCAACAGCAGCAACTGGTTAGGGGCTCCCTGGGAGATGGGCTGAAACCAGCATACTCATTTCACCAAACAGCCCTGAGACGGTAATGCCATCCACTTGCTACTTACCTGGACTGGCCCTGGAGGGTGACCTGACCGTCTCTGTGTCCTTAAGTTCCTCCTCAAAACTCATACGTTGTAATAAATACAGTAAATGGAGACACTACACAGTCAAGAGAAGCACATGGAGCACCATACAACATGATCAAACGGTGTAAAGTTGCTCCCAAATGCAAGCTGCCTCCAATGAGACAACATGTCTTGTGCTCATGGGTCTGTGTCATTCTCATGCCCAGCACTCCACCGACTGGTGACCGATTAAGCCATTCAGCCCCCCCTCTCTGGAACTTGCGGCTCAAACACGTTAGGCACACATACTCGCTCATCACTCGTTTATTTCACCCTTTTGCATTCATTCATTAGCTCTGTGCTGTGGCCTGTAGAATTAAATTCCTGTCCAGCTTGTCTTATGGATACAGGAGATAAAAGAGCTGACAAGAGCCTTCTCCCAGAACCTGAACTTCAAAGAAGTGTGAATAAATTCATCCCTACACCCCCAAGCTTTGGGAAAGTTCCGATCTGCCTCCTAACTCTGTGGTGTGGACCTCATCTCTAACTGTTGTTCATTTCACACTTCCTGTTGCTAGCCTGGATCCAGAGTGACAGAAATCACATGAGAAAGCCTCTGTTCATAAGATTTCAAGACCAAACTTCTAAACTCACATCATCTGGAGATTTCAGATCAGTCAGGCTGGGCACTTATTCTAATCTTTTGGGCTTTGCCCACCAGGGGAGACATCGTAGCAGGAGAGAAGGTGCCTTCTTTGAAAATCCAAACTTGTCATTGTCACGTTACTCAACTGGTGCACAGGCTTTTCCTTTGCTTATGAAGAACACTCACCCTGGCCTCTTTGCTAAGCCAGAAAATCCTGCCATAGACCATTCAAACTCTTGCCAAGGCAAACTAGCCCCACCCCTATGATGGACTGAGTCTGAAACCCCAGCCCGAAGTGCTGTTCATGCCAGGGGCCTTACCTCACATGACTGGATGCAGTGAATGACTGTAGGGTCTGGGTGCCATCGCAGCTGGCCAGTGCACACAATGTTCTATGGAGAAAAAGGAGAAAACCGCTGTCAGGTGACTCAGGAAAGGCAAAGGTGCCCTAGGAGCCTATTAGAATTATTATACCACCACATCACTCTGCATCACCAGGATTCCACTCTCTCACCACCCCTCAGATCCTGTCATAGCCAAACTCCTGCCAGCTGAGGAGGTCCAGATGGGGACCTTCCTTCCATGCCTAACGAGTACGAGTGCTGTTGAGTTTGAAGAGAGCAGGGACTGAGAACTTGGCATCTCTGAAGATGATGATTAAAGAATAAAAAGGAATTAAACTCTCCAGAGCGACAGAGAGGTGGTGGAGGCCAGGGACATGGCGGCTCAATGCACTGGCTTGTCACACTCGGGTCAGCTCCTCTAGAGATGCTCAACTGGTTCACCAGTTAGATGGTCACAGATAAGAAGGTCTGACCTCAGCACTAGTGGATAATCAGCTAAACATGAGCTTCCAGTATGACTCTGTTGCCAACAGAGCTACTGCAATCCTGGGATGTATAAACAGGGGATTCTCAAGTAGGAAGAGAGAGGCAGAAGCTGAGCAATCCCATGGCTGTGAATTGAAATGTCTGGCTGGGCGATCGAGAAGCCCATGGCTTAGCTGAGCTATCAGCCCAGCTGTGCGTGAGGATGTTCCACCTAGCTGGGCAGTCCTATTGGCTGGGTTTCCCTCTGCTTGACATAAACATATCTTTGAATAGCAGATGGCAGCCCAAGGGCACATAAATAATCATTGCACTGAGCATGCTCTCAGCTCTGTCCCGCAGCGTTTACCCTTACAGCGAGGGCCTTCCAATCACCCCTGCTGTTCTCAGCTTTCCCAGGGGCTAAAAGAGCAGCCCCTCTGTTTAACCCCTCCCCCCACCCCCAACCTCCATAGTTTTTCTCAGTCTCTCACCCATCGCCCAACTTTGTTCTCACTGTGCCCCCTCCTCAATTCCAACCTCTTCAGTCATAAGGGAGAGTCTATCCCTAGGCCACCACCCTCCACTCAGGGTCTCCGAATTCCAGCCAGGACAGTGGCACAGAGTGCTGGCTGAGGGAGCCGAGCCTGTTCAGTTCCTTTTACCTAACAGCCACGCGGAACGCTTCAGCAGCATACAGACATTAAGTAACTGATCCTCCCAACAGCCCTGTCAGATGAAGGCAGTATTACCCCTCCCCCCATGGTCTAGAGGAGGATATTAGGGCAGAGAGACAGAGTGACCTGCCCAAGGCATGAAGCCAGTCAGTGGTGGAGTCAGAACTGGAGCGTGACCCTATGTCACTCTAAGTAAGTAGGCTCATTGTGGACCCCCACCCTTTTCTTCTCTGCTGGAATGGCAGCTCTTGCTGCAGAGGTCCCTGACCAACGGCCAGCACTGTGAGAAGAAACATGCTCTAAGGGAAGAAAGAAATGTCTATCAGCAGGGAGGGAGGAAGGAGCAGAGGCGAAGGAAGCGAATAAAACATGTTTCAGTGACAGGTCCTGGCAAAGGGAAGACATTTTCTTAAAATAATCCCTTCGCCTGCTCTCCTCCATCCCCCATTCACGAGAGGCAATGGTGCTGGCGGAAGGAAAGCCAAAAGCCGGCGTCCTGCAGAGCTGAGCGATATGATCCTTCATACCCGAGGCCTCCTTCCAAGACCCAGCTAACGATCCCACATGCCACAGCCCTCCCCCAGCCCCCGACTGGGCCCTTCCCAGGCCGGTGATTTTGCAGCCAGTCTGATTCAAACTGGCGCACAGGAGTATCCACAGGCATGAAGTTCTGGTAACCCTGAGCCTCCTACAGGCTCCCAGGAGGGGAGAAAGGTGGCTGGAAGAGAACGTTGGCTCCCAATAATATTACTTGCTTCTCTTCCACCCCCTCTGACGCGTTTCATTTTTATTTTAAGAAATATTACCCCTGGCGGAGCTGCTTTTGGATGTTATAATCCCAAGTATTTGAGCCTTTCTGCTGGAAAGCACATGAGGGGAAGGAAAGAGAGAGGGCAGTCGGGGGAGGTGAAGGCTCCACACTTCACCACCATCAGGCATTGGAAACAATCTGCAATGAGTCCCCAGAGCTGTCAACAGGTGAGAGCGCCCTGAGACGCCTGGTGGAAGTTTAGCCTGAGCTCCTAGTAAGTCTGCCAGACACGAGTGTTGCTTTGGCTTTGTGTGTGACTGCAGCTCCTGTATCTATGTTGTTTTGTGTATTTGCTAAAGACAGTGGCCCATGGGAAGAGACTTTCCAAAAGCACCTAAGGGATTTAGAAGCACAAGTCCTACTGAAGAATCAGTGGGATTCATGCTCCTAAATCTCCTCCTGGATTTCTGCAGCACCTTCCATCCCCCGAGAGTCCAAAGCAATGGATGGACACTTTCTAGTCTGTGTCTTTGTACTGCATATTATATTACACACAGAAACCGTTACAAGAATATTATTAAAGTTGCAGGCTCAAGCACTCGCTAGTTAGGAAATGCCTGAATTAAGGTTGCCTGTGCTATCCTGATTTGGCTCCCTTGTGCATATGTTGTATGACAAAGTATTCAATGACATGCCTCACTCAGTGCGCAGGATGGACAGCGCTCACTGAAGGAGCAGCTAGCCAATATTTGGTTTTCTCTTTTTTGTCAAAGGGTGGCCCCAGGCCTTATTTACTGCACGCTACTCAAACGCTGCTCTGAAGACAGAATTGTTAACTTCCTCATGGGCTTTTCTCCTGGTACTCATCATTGTAGCTCAAGTGGCAGAGGTCTTTGTGGCGGATCTAAAGATTCCTGATGATGACCCATGTGGTGCCAATGTGATTCCACTTGATGGAGTTTCTGTTTTTCCAGTTTGCACATCAGGAGATACTGGGATGAGGCACCAAGAGGAAGAGAAAGACTAGACTGATAGCTGTAGTAAGTTACTGTCCTCTTTGTGAACCAGCCACTAAACTCTAGAGGGACACACTTTGGCAGCGGGTTTCACAGCTATTTGATGAGAGCAGGGGAATGCTGAGGCTCTGGATTCCTGGGTTCCAGTCCAGGTTCTAGAGTGGGCCTGTTCCCCTCAAGACTGACCCCTTCTGTCAGTGTACCCTCTAGCCTGTCCCTGTACCAGTCCTGTCTCTCCTCCTCCACCCCAGAAGCTCTTCGCCCCAGTCAGTCCCAGTCATCTCACCAGCTCCCCGCCCAGCCAGTCCCAGGTCCTCATCTGATCTCAGTCTTACCCTGCACCCCTGAGTCTCACACTTCCACACTCCCCTATGCTCCCCTGTTCCAGTTCCCCGGTTGCCCTGGATTTAAAGGGTGTGTATACCCCAAAATGTAATCAAGTTAATTGCAACCATAAGTATGTGCATTCAGCCACCCTAAATTAATAAAATAGAACACCACATAGAGGGTTAATTTAAAAAACAGGCTTTCAAAAGCAAGGTCATATCTAGCTGGCAGTTTCTGCTAATCAAAATAAAAACAAACAAACAAGTAAACAACTAAGTCTAAAAACATTAATAATGAAAAAACCATAAGTCTAGATGCTTCTAATATTAACAGTTTATTAAAATTTAAAAAATAATAATACAGTAGGGGTCATTATAACCTATGGCCTGGTCTACACTACGACTTTAATTCGGATTTAGCTGCATTAATCCGAATTAACCCTTCACCCGTCCACACTACAGAGTCAGTTAATTCGAATTAAAGGGCACTTAAAATCGATTTCTGTACTCCACCTCGACGAGCGGAGTAGCGCCTAAATCGATTTTGTTAATTCGAATTAGGGTTAGTGTGGCCGCACACCACCGAATTACTGTGGTTAAAGTAATGGGGTAGTGTGGCCGCACACCACCGAATTAATGTGGTTAAAAACCGAATTAATGTGCTTAGTGTGGCCGCGCACAATCGAATTTATACAACCTGTTTCCCAAATTCGAATTATCTAAATTCGGATTAATCCTGTAGTGTAGACATCACCTATGTGTTTTATAAAAATTAATGATAAAAAATTAGCTAATAAAGTATACTTTGGAGCAGTTCTCTGAAGCCACCTTGAGAAACGCTTTTCCTGACACCCTTTCTCTACGGTGGGTGAGCAATTGACCACTGCGAACCTGCTGTTAATTACCCAATACCGTTCCAGATGTTAGGTAAATATCTGGAATGTTCTAGACCTATTGCTTATGTTTGTGTGTGCTTAAATCTAATGAACTGCAGTTTTAGATAGAGCACGTTTACTTGTATTACTCCTTGGTCAGACAGAATCACTGAGTCCCTGTTGATTTATTCCTTACACCGTCTAAAGTAAAATAGTTAAGTTGCCTGTTGGGGGTTCTGAAAACCCCGAGTAACACCTCCTCCCATGCGCCTTATTCCAATCTACTCCTTCTAGCACACCACTCCCTTCTCAGACCCCAGCTCTTGTCCTCCCCTTGCGTTTCAGTCAGGCGGTTTCCTCCTCCTCCAGGCTGCCTGGGTGCCAGGCAGAGGGTCACTGAGAGCGTAGGAGAAACAGGCTCTGTGGTCATAGTTCTGGTGCCTGGCCCCACTCTAGCTAGAAGCAGCAGGGAGCAGCAATTCCAGGAAAAGTCCTGCTCAGCCCCTGCATCCCTGGGCTGAAGCATGCCCAGTGCAGACAGAATCTGTGGAGAATTTAGCTGCCAAAGTCTAACAAGTCTCTATAGAGCATGTGTGAACGGAGTCTTTTCAAGGGCTTATAACTTGGACAAATTTGGGTGGATTTTCACGCAGATGACGCAAGGCCAAGCACTGACACAAAGGCCACCCCCTGCCAAATGTCAAATGTCTGCTCCAAAGCATCGTGGTGCTAGAGCTCCTCCAGGAATAATTTTTTTAACATGGGCAAAACAATGTATTTTTCCCTAATCTGGTTTTTGGAAATGGCTAAGCCATTTGTGCTGAAACGTTCCAAAAAAATTCGACACCCAGCCTAAAAAATGTCACCCTTAATGGTTAAAGATTGGCAAAGTTATAAACAACTGAAACTGGGTTTTATAATGGGATGTGTTGCGGGAAGTTAACTATAGGCAGCACTACCAGCCCTGCCTTTAATACATTATGGCCATTCCATAACAGATGTCTAAGAGGAAGCACCTAATTCCATATTCAGGCATGTAAATAGGTGGCTTGATTGTCAGAGGTGCTGAGGCCCTGACAGCTCCCAGGGAAGCGACGGGTTGGTCTGCAGAAGTCCAGTGCCTTTAAATCCAGCTCCCGTGGTCGTGTCTGATTGCCTGGGTGTTTTAAGGTAGAACCCCTTTCCCTCTGCTCTTTAGGCAGAGATGGCTGCTCGCTCCACATTCGCATCTGGTAGCAGGAGGGGCTTCTCCAACTTGCTCACCATTCTCTGAATAAAGTCTGGTGTGTCTCCCTGCTGAACACTCCCCTCCCTAGAAGGTCTGTGTCTCTCCCAAGCTCCCTCCTTCTCCCAATCTCTCTCTTCCTTCTTCCCACAGGCCTGCCACTCTTTACTCTAACGCCACGGGAGATGGGGGGTGGGAGGAACCACGTAGGCGATCTGTAAATAAGCTAAACCTCACCTTTAATCCCCAGAATTTGCTGAAAGCTGCTCCGGGAGCCAGCTACAATGGAATCAAAATGATACCTTCACAGCTCAGGAACCATTCTGCCTCAGTGTACCTTAATCAGAGAGACACCCCCCCCACACACACACACACTCTTTACCTGGACTCTGGTAGGTTCCAGACGGTGGTCCATAGTGTCAGCAGTAATGTTTTCGGGGAGCATCACTGCGTCGCTGGGGGGGATTATACAGGATGGTATGCACACTGCACCTGGGGTAGAAGAGACACAGGATTGGAGACTCACCAATAGATCATTACATTTATGGGCTGCACACTCTGTAGTGCTTTCTTTGGTAACAAGGGATTTATGTTCTAGGGGGAATGGGGTTTCACCAGTGCTAAGAACTAGGCACTACAGTGTGATAGAGGCAGACCCAGGAGAGACCTTCTATTTGCCAGTTCTGGGCATTGGGCTAGAATTCCCTTCCAAAATCCCAACCAATCATGGGAGAATTCACACAGCTATGCTGCCCACCCCAGAACTGAACTGAAAAGTCAGCGGAAACAAAGTCCAATGTTATGCAGAAGGAAGCATCTAGAAAGTGGTGAAGTGACTTTTGTGCCCTGGTGACTCTATATTGTCCTGCAAGCTCGGCTGGCAGGACACAGGACAGACCCATAAAAATAGGAGTGTCCTGTATATTTAGCAATGATCTTACTGTGATTCCTACACTATCTTCAACAAGCCAAACCATGGTCCTCTTAATGTCAGAGGCAAAATTCCCATTGACTTGAGTGGAACTGGGATTTGGCCCTAAGGGAATAAAATCTATTGGTTATGCAACTGACTATATAACCTGTAACATTTGGATTTTCTGAAAAACATCCCCACAAATCAGACCATGCAGTGCAGATCTTTGCTTGAAAATTCTGGAACTAGAGAGCTGTCCATAGTTTATGTCTTCCAGCCTCATGGGGACTGCAGGAAGGACAGCTGAGCACAGAACAGCACTGTGTTCTGCACAATCAACGGGGTATTAAATGAGGATCTCAGGATGGAATGCAAGTTGGCCACAACTACTGACTTATTGTCCTATGGCAGTACAATAAGACCTGGCTCCTAAGAGCTAAAGGCTAAAAGATTGATTATCTTGAGGCTAAAAGGTTAATTAGAATGAAAAAAAAAATCTCAGCCTAATATAAATCACTAGCGTGGAGGCAGCTACACAGGTAAAAAGGTACAGATACTACTCCTGGGGGAATTCTGCGCCACTGCGCAATGCAGAATTTGCATAGAATTAATGTTCTGCACAGAATTTCCTTTTCCCCCAACAGAATTGGCACTGCAGAGCTGCTGGCCGCCACTAGGGACCTCTGGTCCTGGCAGAGCCCAACTCCCTAGCCTGCAAATAGAAGCCAATGCTGGGGGGAGGAGGATGGAGCTGGAGAGCTCCTGGCAGCTGCAGTTCCCCGCACACCCTGAAGGAAGAAGGCAGCGTGCAGGGAACTCCATACAAGCCCAGGACCCAGCATCAGGCTGTTTCACCCTCTGGATCCCTGGGCTCTGGAGGAGTATGGGGTGCAGGTGTCTGGGCTGGGGGGGCACACAGCTGGGCTTTGGGGGAAAGGGGTTGCGAGTGTCTGGGCAAGGGGGGTGCCCCATGGCTGGGCTCTGGGAGGAGGAGTGCAGGTGTCTGGCCCCCCCAGCTGGGTCTGGTGGGGGGGGGGCGGAGAAACAGAAACTGGGTTGTGATGGGGGTTTTTTTAACTTTCTGGGGGGGGGGGGGGGGGAATTTTGTGGGTGTCTGTATTGTTACAGACATAGTTGCTGACAGGTATAATTGAAACTGGTGTGGATTATATAGTGTTATTTTGACAAATAAAATATGCAGCATTTTGCAGAATTTTAAAATGTTGTGTGCAGAATTAAAAAAAAAAATTGGCACAGAATTCCCCCAGGAGTAAAACACAAGATGAACTCTCTTTTGAAGGCACTGATCTGTACATGGGATCTTTACTGTGATGCTTTAAGGTTAATGCAGCAGCTTTCATTGTTGTACAAATGTTATGACCAATGTCCATTTACATAATGCCACGGATAGAGGCGGTTTACTCTTCCATATACCAGGGCATTCCAAACCAGGGGAGCTTTGGGATGGCTCAGCTTGTCTGCTCTGTGTGTTGTTTCTGAAGGCTGGAGGGAATATTTGTGTTTTGGGGGGAGGAGGATATTAGTGTTATTCAGTTTATTTTACTGTGATTGCTTTGGGTCTCTTTGTACTGTTATTATATCAACTAACAGCAACTATTATTATTGTGACAATAATGCCTAAAGGCCCCAGCTGAGGTCAGGGCCCCATCGTACTGAGCATTGTACAAACACATCACAAGAGGCCATCCCTGGGCCAGAGAGCTTACAATCTAAATAGACAAGACAGAGGAAGGGTGGGAGGAGAAACTGAGGCAAAGAGAGGTGCAGTCATCTGCGTAAGGTCGCACAGCGAGTCAGCGGCAGAGGTGGGACTAGAACCCAGGTATTCTGAGCATCAGGCCAAAGTGTTTTCCACTAGATGGCACTGTCTGTCTAACATGTTTTGATAAGTTCAGGCAATATCTCAGTGTGTTTGCACTGTTGGGGCTGGATCCACAGACTTAGGCTCAGTCTGGCAGTGCCTAACGTTTAGGCCACTTGCCACCCGGTGGAATTTACTGCCCCGAGTTAGGTGTCCAGGTTCCCTATGCAATGCACGGGGAGAGTTTGGCACCTAAGACAGGGTCCTCAAAAGCCAAGCTGAGCAGGGAGCCCTGTAAGAGAGCTAGCAGGACGTGCTGAGGAGAGGCGTGTGGCCTAAGACCCTCTTGGCTGGAGGCAGGCACCTGTCTCCACTTCTGATTCAGAGCCATGAACCTACTCCTGCAGGTAGGTACCTAAGCCAGGCCAGCCCAATCTCACAATAAACAGCGGTGGTGGCAGCTGCCTTATGCACTATAGTGCAGTGGCTGGAGCACTGATCCAGGCTGTGGGAGAGCTGGGATCAAATCCCCCCTCTGCCGGATGTGGAGCAGCGACTTGACCCCAGGTCTGCATTTCCCAAGTAAGTGCCCTACCACTGGACTACAGCGTATTCTGGCATAGTCCTCCATCTCTCCTGGGGGAGCTGCTCCACTTGGTAGGAAATACTTTCAGCAGTCATCAGGCCAGAGAGAGTGAGAACGATTCGACAGCCCAGCAGTTCAGGCAGGCTTCGGAGAGACCCAGGTTCCGGTCCCCGCTCTGATGACTATTTAAAGCACTTCACACAAAGCAGAAAAGCTTCAACCAAAGAGACCTATCCCAGTGGGTAGGGCACTCGCCTGGGAGGTTCACATCCGTGATCTGAATCAGGCAGGCTGAGGATTTGACCGTGGGCTGCAGGGTCACAACTGCTGCCATGTTTTGTGGGGGGCTTGATCCGGCAGGTATGCTGAGAGGCTGCCTGTGAGCACATCGACAGGATTGGCCCCACAGGTGAAGCAGAGGGGGAATGCCTACTTTGAGAATCCCACCGGGGCTGAGGTGCCCACCAGCTTGGTTCCATCATGATATAGATGACTGTGTGCATACCCACTGGTGGAAATGTAGGCACCTAGGGCACTTCCCTGGTGGAAACTTAGGTGGCTTGGAAATTTAGGTACCTAAAGGGTTATGTGACAGCTGAGCACGGTTTCTGAGGATCTAATTTTTGAATATAGGAGCCTACAGTAGCAGGTTGGTGCCTAAATTCCTTTGTGGATCTAGCCCTTGATCTTTTTATTTCTTAAATTTAATAAAGAATTTAAAAAATCAAATTACAGCTATGCAAAATGTTCCTAATGGAGCCTGCAGCCATGGGAAAATGCCTGGGTTTCATCACATGCCCCAAACTCATACCAGGCTTGTCAGAAGTTTTGCTAAACTTAATGGGCCTTTTTCACCAGCCTGGGCCCAGTTTTGATCAAACTTGGGTGATTTACGGTTTTGCACTGAAAACTATGTGGGTTTTGCGTTAACACTCCATTTAGACACAAAGCCAAGTGCAATCTGGCAGCTATGATTGAGTGTTGCTTTAAAGCGGGAGGGATATAAACCCAAGTGTATTTAGACGAAAGAAACAGTTTGCATGGACCCATGAAGAGTAAAATTGCCTAGTTTCACATGCCAGGTAACTCAGGTCATCCCTCTAGGAATTACCACCATCACCACCACAACCACTCACAGTGAAAACAACTGCAAAAGGTGGACGAATACTGCAAACGGCTGTGGTTTGCCTTGCTGACATATTCCTTCGCCTCATGAAACTACACATCCTTATCCCGAAGCCAGCATTAGGATTAAAGCTCTTCTGCTAACATGGCCAGATGTTATGTACATCCATAAACCGCCCAACTGGCTTTATGTGCAGACAGAAGACTAAAAACAAAATGGAACTTTGTCATAAATTTAAATGTTTCTGGAGCAGCAAAAGAGTCAACGTGACCTTTCACTTAGTCCTGTGGGACCGCAATAGACCCGGCTGACTCAACAAACAGCCTGTTCCAAGAGAAGCGGGTTTGGATCAGAAATCAACATCCTTTTTTGCCCGTACCAATGCCATAGCCTTGTTCACACTTGTACTCCACTAAATTCAGCTCTGGAGGTGGAGGGCAATTGCCTTGCAGGTTCTCACACAATTTAAACTCCTCTGTCCATAAGCCTTCTTTAGTGCAAAGGATAGGAACCTAGAAAAGCAAAGAGAGAAGAATTCACATTACTGCACTGTACAACCAGTACAAGAGGCTCTGCAATGGCTTTTGTGTCTATTCCCCTTGCTCTAGCCACAAGTAGTTATACCAGAAAGTATAACCTGCCTCCCACTGGAGCCCATTTAAATCATATTATCCCTTTCCCCACTAACATCAATTTCACAAAATGAAGTTTAGGATGACCCTTCTCCCACTGTAATCAAAGGCAAAATTCTCCATCGACTACAGGGAGAGCAGGATGCATGCAGCCTTTTATAAGTTATGGCAAAATGGGGAATCCAATCTATGATGGCCAGTACCAAATGCTTATAAAGCAAACTGTTCCAAATTGCAATCTGATCCCATCACAGGAAATTCGCCACATGTATTTCGATGAGACACTTGCAACAGTCCTTCTGCAAATTGCCCCAGCAGCAGCTGATCAGTGAGCAGCTCCTCTCCTTGAGCAAGCCCCTTGCCACAGAGTATGTCACAAACCAATCAGGGTTCTGCTAAGCTCTGCTAAAACATTAGTAATGCTCCCAGGGCATGCTTAAAAGGGACTTTTCAACTGCTTCTAACCTTTTAAATGAAAAGTTATTAACCTTTCATTTAAAAACAAGCAGAATTGTTGACAGTACAAATTATTTTCTTCCATGAGTATTACAAGAGTGTGTGACTGTTGCTGGGTGGACTGGCCCTTTTGGGAGAGTGAGCTTAGCTCCACTTGTGACCCATTAGCTGACTCCCAGGTATTGGGTTTTATTGGTCCTCACAGTAACTCAGCCAGAGGTTATGGACCTATTGCAGGAGTGGGTGGGCGAGGTTCTGTGACCTGTGCTGTGCAGGAGGTCAGACTAGAGCAGGGGTAGGTAACCTATGGCACGCGTGCCGAAGGTGGCACACGAGCTGATTTTCAGTGGCATTCACAATGCCCAGATCCTGGCCACCAGTCCGGGGGGCTCTACATTTTAATTTAATTTTAAATGAAGTTTTTTAAACATTTTAAAAACCTTATTTACTTTACATACAACAATAGTTTAGTTATATATTATAGACTTATAGAAAGATCTTCTAAAAACATGAAGATGTATTACTGGCACGCAAAACCTTAAATTAGAGTTAATAAATGAAGACTCGGCACACCACTTCTGAAAGGTTGCCGACCCCTGGACTAGAGGATCAAGATGGTCCCTTCAGGTCTTAAAGTCTATGAGAGCCCATGAAAACCATTGCATTACAAAGACATTGACAACAGACCTGAGATTTCCTACAAGTGGATGGGAAAGAAAGGAATCCCAGGCCAGGTGCTTACAGGCTAACTGCAAACCCCAAATATACCAAAATAAATAGAATCTGCAGAGCAGCTGCCAATGCTACATCTGCATCAGGCTGTCACAGAGTTGGCTGGCCCTCCAAGGGAAGCTGGCCTCAGTGCCACCTGAACCTAGAAATTCATCTCCCAGGGATGGCTTTGAGGCCAGGGATCAGGTGATAGCAGGTTACCTGGCCAACAGATCAAATGTCAGTAAGCAGCTCAGTACTTCTGCTCCTTCATGAGCATTCGAGCGAGTAAATTTTCATTTGCAAGAACATTGGCAGAGAGCATTGCAAATACCAGTGCAAAGAAACATTCCTGGGGCTCTGCAATGGAAATGCACTCAACCCATTCTGTAAGGCTCTCCATTAGTTGGATGCCAGATTCAACAAACGATTCTGAATGTCTGCAGACAACGTTGGCTCCTCTTGTTTACTGAGGGCTTGTCTACACAGCGAGTTAGCACGTGGCAAGCCAGAGTGTGGATCTACAGCGCACTAGCTTGCCGCACACTGACTCGCTGTGTGGATCCTGCTACAGCGCACAAAAAGTTCTATACTGTGCTCTGAAGTGTAGACCAACGTCTAGGTCACCCAATTAAGGGACAGACCAGTGCCACATGAGTTAGGGAGACAGTCTTTGGGCATCAGTAACAGCTAGGAAATGCTCACCATGACCAGTGTGCATATCAATATAGGCAAAAAATTCTTTGCAAAACTATTTGTTGAACTGTAAATGACAAACTAACCTTTAAAATAAATTATGATGGCTTTGCAGACATTTTGTGAACAGAAGAGAGGCCTACATTTCTTAAATACCTATTGGGTTGAAGTTGAGCTTGTTGAATTATTTTATACTGAATAATTCAAGCAGCTTGCAGGTCTTGTTGCCTAGGGCTGGGTAATGCATGGGGCTCAGTTTGGAATGGAACAAAATTAGGATACAAACTTGCCTCCCACTCTCCTACACCAGAAGCCAAGGTGCCCCATTTTAGCGTTCTTAACCCATCCGGCCCCTATGGTTTGTGTGCGCACACATGTGCACAACACTTCAACAAAATAAAGCAGCGTAGCAAGACGACTGAGGTGTGGATCCTATAGCTATTGTGCTAAACAGCCAGATAAGTCATGAAATATTGCTCATTTTCAGCTTTGCTATGGGTTTGTATATTGGTTCATGTCCCCCTTTTCCAGGAGACGGATTGGGTCAGTAGCAGAGCATTGTGGTAGATGCTGGTTTCTGATGCAGGCACCAGCGTCTGTCCCAGGTAGGCCAGGAAATCCAGGCCAGGTTCTGCTCTAATTCCCAGGAATTGTCTTGATGTCCATTCAAGCCAAGCACAGAAATCCAAACTTCATTTTAGCAAAGCCTTTAAGCATGTACTTAACTTTAAGCACATGCTTAACTCCCCTTCAAACTTCAGTACTTGGCTGAATCAGGGCCTGTTTCTGGTTCTCCTTTACTTTGGCCCCAGTTGCTCACTAAACACACATACTTAACTTTAACACACATGAGTTGCACATGGCTAAGTGTTCACATGATTGAGGTCCTAGTTTCTACTGAACTGACAGAGAGAAAAATTCCTCTATCCACCTGCAAGACTCCAGTGCAAATGTCTCTGGCAGGCTCCCAAGGAAATCCCACCCTAGACGCTGATTGCACCAAGTACACCAAATAAATTCAGAACTAGGGCACAGAATATCCTTTGCAATGCATCTCGTTAGCCAGTCACGCTGCTTTCAGGTCAGCTCAAAGCCATACCCAAACAAGGTTGCCGAGGTGTCCTCCAGCTGGCTTGCTGTGCTCTTGCATTCCCTCTTAAAGAAGTCATTCTTACCCTTTTGCTCTGCGGGTTGCAGCTGAGCACGCATTGGGTGTCCAGCTCAAAGCCATGGGTGCAGTTATACATCCCCTCAAAGACAGGAGGGGGAGGCTCACACAGCACTGGGACGCAGCTGCCTTCCTCCCAGACTCCACTTTCCAGGCAGTGGATCTTCAATAACTTTCTGGGGAACACACGAACAAGACAGTTACTGTACCGCACACCCAAAGAGCAACCCCAAAGCCGCAAATGCTCACCTATGAAAGGGGGCGCTGTTAGTTCTGTGGCTTCAGCTTACGCCTTTTCCCCTGGACTACAGGAAGTTCACATTAAGCTCCTGGCTGGAACGGTGTTTAAATCCACAACACCTGCTGATCAAGTGCAGTGGGGGCCAGGAGAAGGGAAAGGGAGCGGAGGGGAGTGGAGAAGAGAGCAACAATACCTCCTGCATGCAAATTTGAGTGGATGTTTGGAAGCTTTTGTTACTAGGATTGCAAATCATAATCAATATTGAATAACACATAGTTCTGCACATAGAGCTGCCTAGGTCTGAGCATAGAATCAGAGAAACGACATTAAGGCCTCCATTCAGCAAAGCACTGAAACCTCTGCTTGAGCCCCAGGGTTTAAGCACGCGCTGAAAGTTAAGCACATGCTTAGGTGATTTGCTGGATCGGGCTCCAACTCATTTAGGCCCCACTTCAGCAACACACTTAATCACATGCTTAAATCCATCCCAGTTCAGCAAAACTCTTACCTGTCAGCATGTGCTGAACTCACCTTGATTTCAGCATGAGTTCGCTGTGTTGCTTAATCAGAGCCTTAATTATCCAGGCCTTTCCCTATGTAGCACTGCTTCCTACAGCACATTTCCCAGTGCTTTGCCCAGTACAGGTTTAAATGTCCAAAGTCGTGGTACTTCCTTCACTTAAATTGAGAGATTAGGCCAGTTTAACAGATCTCACTATCAGGAAACTTTTCCTTCTCTAGCTGAATTTTTCCATTCCTCAATTTCATCCCCTTGCCCTCTCCCAGCTATTTCCCCTTGTGCCACCCTAACAATTCTTCCCCCTTCATGCTGCTCAAACCCTTCTGATATGTGCACTCCATCTCCGTGCCCTATCCGGTAGCCAAGCGATATATACTTAGCTCATTCAAATGTACCTCATCAGTAAATCCCTCTGGCCTCTTTATCATTTTTGTGGCTCTCCTCTGTACTCCATCCAATTTGTAAATATCTTTCTGGTATAGAAATTGCCATACCAGAACAGACCCATATCAGCTTGTATTGCTAAAACAATATAACATTTAAATCCTTGCCAAAAAAATAATGAAAAAGAAAAATGTACAGAACAACAGTCCATTTACTCAAGTATTCTACTACTGGCAACCATCTACATACCACATACTTCACAGGAAGGCATAAAAACCCCACGATGCACTGGGACAACTGAGCAGTACTCATATCATGGGGGAGAAAAGTCTTTGTGACTCCAGCCACGAATGAGTTTACACCCCTTGATGCATTAGGAGTGGTAGCTCTGGTGAGTTTTACCCTAGCTAATATAATTGCAGACAGGATCTTTATTAAATTCAATGTTTAATTATTCTTGGCTGACCCTGCTCTGCAATCTTTTGACCACTTGTAAGTTTCCCAGATTTTTTACTGGTCATACTCCTTTACTGTTGGACTTTTCTACAAGTTTAATGATGATTTTCATTGTCCAGGACCGATCCCCCACTTTTTTCCCTTCTCCACCCCTCACCTCCAGCAGACACAGTCCTAGGAGGCAGCAGCTAAAAGTTTCTAGGACACAATAGGCAGCCAGCCAGCTAGTTTTAATTTCCTTGCACATCTTTAGTGTGATTATAGGATCTGAAAAGCAGGGGAGCCATTGTGTGTGGCAGAAATAGTGGCAGGAGATAAAAGGTTGAATCAGCACCTTACAGTCCAGCTCAGATAAGGGGCAGTGCATAGCCGCTTTCCATCAGTTGCAGTGCAGGGACTAAATTGTGCCTCTGAGGCCTTGTCTACACTACGAAGTTTTATGGCAAAAGTCTTGCCACTGATATAGCTATTTCAGCAGGTTGCATTCCTATTTGGCTGCCCTCACCAGTGCAGTGTGTCCTGACAGCATCAGGTTGCACTGGCAAAAGGTGATGCTAGGTTTTGTATCAGCAAAAGAGCTACAGGAGAGTCAGTCTGGCCCATTCTGTATGCCTCTTGCATAATGCTTCGTGTGGCATGACCATACAGCTACAATCTAGCCCTGTTTTTCTACTATAGCATTTCAGCAAGTGGCAGTGTCTCATAGGGAAGCTAAAGTTGATTGTAGTATAAATAAATCCTGTGAGAAAGGCTATGAAGGGGCTTCATAAACTGGGCCTCAATCATTCAGCAATGTCCTTTAAACAAGCATCCCTTTGGGCTTGGACAGCGACGTGATACACTCACTAGACAAACACCTGGGAATAACTGATCCAGCCACTGTATGTCACTGTTGCTCTTCAAAAATGCATCCAAGGGCCCTTCAGCAGAAGCAAGGTAACTCCATAAAGAGAGAGCCAGAGGTCTTGTCAATATGGTGAGTTGCCTCTCAACAACCCAAGGTGTGACTCTGCAGTGCTGCAGTCACGCTCTGGCTTACGGCGCAGTAACTCGCCACGTAGACACGCCCTTAGTATCGAAAGGGCTGGGAGCCTGCAACATGCCTAAGGAATGTGGGATTTGCACAGGTGTGCTGTGTGGTGAGTGAGATCCTTACTCATCACTCGCCTTCTCGCTTTGATGTGGTGCTAGAATTAACACACTGGGGCTTCCAGCTGCCTGCCAGTCTGCCCAAGCCACACAGGGGAAAATCACGCTTTGTCAGACGGAACCGGGAGGGGGAATGGAGCTGGTTGCCAACACTGCAGCTCTCTGCCCGCTGGATCTGAACTACATCTGCCATAGATTACTAACGCAGGGGCTTATCAGGAGCATGCTGACTTTCCTCCTAAGCAATGGAATATTCCAGGGATAGGAAAGAGTTTGGCACCGGATGCACCCCACCCACTGCCAGTGTGAAAAAGGCACATCCTTCGAATCCTAAACAATAACTCATATCTTCGGGGACCCGCCCAAGGCAAATCTCCCATTTCAGGCTACTTCCCAATAGGGTTGTCCTTCCCTGACCCCGAGGTAGAAGGTGGCAGCTATACCAGTGCTGATACTGCTGACCCAGGAATGCTAAGCAGCCTGTTACCAGAAAGGTGCTGGGAGGGAGAGGTGGGGGGAAAGACTTTTAAAACCCGTAGCCCTAAACTTCGCTGTGCAATAAAAACACCTTGATTCCTTCTGATCTCGGAGAGCGACATTTACTTAGGATTAGCAGGGGAACCCGGAGCCCAAGGAAAATAAAATCAAAAATCAAGTGTTTCAAGCAGATGTTTAATGGGCAGAAGGTGAAGGCCGCAGGGAAGACTTATGAGGCCTGCAGGAGCTGCGTTTGATGTGAAAGGCATGAATGTCGGTCTCTAAAGCTCCACGAACCATGCAGCAGGGAGTTTGGCTAGCGCCCAGATGTGTATTAGAGTGGCCAGGACTTGGAGCAGAGGATCCACTGCACTGACGCCAAGAGGGACTGCCGTAAATCAGCCGAAAGCTCACATTATCTGCCAATGGCAGGAGATTCAAAGATTCCAAGTCTAAAAGGAGGGGGGGGGGTTGCTTATTGGTAAACTAAAAGACAGAAAAGCTGGGTCACTGGATTTCTGCCTCTCTCCCCTTGTAATAGTAGAGGGACAAAAAAAAAAAAAAAACACAACCACCCAGCCCCAAGCTAATGGGGTGTAAATCTTTATTGCTGCTATTAGAGATGTAAATACATGGGAGTCTGTTTGTCAGCCTATGTTTTCTTTCCCCTGCTTTATGGCAGGACATTTGTATTTTGTCTGGGATGGGGAATCTATGGCTTAAGAGCTAAAGCCCATGCTCATACCCAGCTAATGTAAGATGGCCCTGTGCCCTGGTGCACTCGGATGGCTCCTGGACTAGTCTGTCCTTGTTTGCCCACTGTGGCCTTTCTGAAGTGCTTCCAGCCCCTATCCTGCTAACTCTTTCCATTTCATTTTCCCCACATCCACCTTTCTTCCCCTTTCATGGTCTACTTCAGTCCCCTGTAGTATTTGGACAACACAGGGAGCTGGAGACATCAGATGTCCCACTTGAAGGGGTGCAGTTCATTACAGTCTGGATTTCCTGGGCCATCTCAGGGCTGCGTTGAATGCAAATCATTCTTTGGCCAGTGCCTCAAATGCTCACCCACCCATCTGCTGCTCAGCCGCTCTGGCATCTTATATCTACCCTATTGGAGAGTGAGGGGACGGCTCCAGTGTCAGCACCTGTGGTGAACGGAAGCAACAGAGACTGGAGACAGGCAGGGGCTGAAAGGAATTTAGGCTGAGGCTGTCTAAGGCACCTAGAGGATTTGGAAGTTCGGTTCCCATTAGTTTTATTCCCGTAGGCAGCTTTGCAAATCCCACTCCAAGTGAATAGACCTTCCTTCAAGCTGTCCTTGAAATCAGCCAGCGGAATGAATTCCTGTGCAGCAGAGGATACGCTTATCACAGAAATCACACAGGGTTCTGGCCCTTCCACTCCAAAAAACACAGGCCACCACCCCTTAAGCTATAGGAAAACGTCCACAGCTGGCAGAAACAGTAGGGCCATTATCCTCTCTTGGCTCAGTCACTGGGGTCAACATCGGACACTTACCCATGCCAATAACGGCAAGGCATTACACTGGAAGCTATGGCTGGCGCAGGATTGGGCTGTCCGCCTCCTAAGCGGGACAGGCTGCCATGAGCATATAACCCTAGTGTGCCATGCTTTGCACTCACTGCTCATTCTCCTCCAGGACGTTTACTCTCATCTACAAAATCCCAAATGGTTCAGGGCCCAGTTACCTGAGAACCCACCACTCCCACTCTGCCCTGTTATGGCGGCTGTTAAGATGGGCTGGGATGCCACTGCTGCTGGCTCCTGGGATAGAGCTCTCCTTCGCAGTGGCCTCCTGCCCGTGGACCTGTTATTCTCTGAGCCTGGTGGCCTTCACAGCACCGTGGCAGTGTTCTTTCTTTACAGCAGGCTTTGGCAGCGAGGAGAAGGCCTCTGCATTCCTGTGTATTTGTTTAGGAATCTTCCTGTCATCCCCCAAGCAACAGGAGACTTCAGAGGCTCGTATTTAAGTACCAACGTCATTGAGGGGCCTGGATGGCCCAAAGAAACCATTTTCAAGGGAGACCCAACCAAATTATGAGGATTCCTAAATAGGCCTCATCCAGATGGGACACAATGAGACCCATCTCCTGCATCCAATCATCACAATCTCAAGAAATATTATCCCCCAGCCCGGCCCCTTCTGATTATCGCAGTCTTCAATTCAGTGCCCTCCAAGGAACCCCTTCCCCTCCCTGAAAAAGGCCTTCTCCACACGAAGGCCATTTCCTACAAATTTCCCCACTGTTGCTAATGCTGGTGGTGGGCTAAACCGCTGTTAGCACAAGGATGAGCACTAGTGATGGCTCCCACAGCCACTGCTGTTTGTAACCCCTTGTCTGTAAGACTCGTCAGAGGGCGCAATGGTGGAGGCCTGTCTATGTGAGAGCTCCCCATGTGGCTGACAGCTGGTCAGTTGCACCAGTGTTGCCGACAGCTGGAAATCATTAGGTTTCCCTAGTGCAGACAAAAGCTCAAGATGCTTCTAACCTGCCCGCTCACAATCCTCAGTCACGCCATTCCAGAGTCCCTTGCAATTAAATGGTAGCAATCGTTACATAGACCTTTAACTGTACGCTCACAATCTCCTAAGGGATTCCTTGTCAATAAACATCTCTAAGGGTCGTCTAACTACTTGGAGCAACTCTTGAATAGCCTTTTCTATCAGACAAAGAATTTCCTTGTACATCCCACCCCTCCACCAAGGGAATGAGAAATGTCTTTAAATTAAGGTCATTGGGGCTCTCAACTCTTCCTTATTAGAGCAGAAACCTACAAAAGTTGGGAAGTTCAGAATGGGCGTTGACAGCCCAGCCTAGGTTCCCCATATGCTGCATGTAGCAATACAATCATTGTTACCTAATTGCATTCCACCTTTATGTAATCAGCCATGGCAGTGTTTGTTAGGGAATTAGAGGGGATCGTATCAGGAGATGAGGCGGCAGAATTTGTGTACATATTTAAAAACAAATCTTTGTGTAATTGCTTTCCCACTGGTGAAAATCAATTAAAACCAAACAAAGCAGAGGGAATTCCAGCCCAGCTGGAACGCCAGCCCCAGAATGTTCAATCTGAGGGAATGACTACGCAGCGACAATCAGGGGAATGGCACTGGGGCTGAGGGATGGGGAGGGGGGAGGCAGCATCCCACACATCCGGCAATGTGCAAGGATACGGATAGCTTCTGAAGCCACTCAAACAACATAGGTCTGAGAGTTTGACATGCGCACTTGTGATCTTGCATCTGCTTAGGAAGGACTGGGGAAAAAGGAGCAGAAAGAGGGAGGAAGGCTGGCCTTGTAGTTAAGATACTGGACTGGGACGGAGTATACCTGAGATCATTTCCTAGCTTGGCCACAGACTCCCTGTATGACCTTGGATAAGTTGCTTCAGGCCAGATTTTTAAAGGTATTTAGGCGCCTAAAGAGGCAGATAGGTGCCTAGTGAGATTTTCAAAAGCATCTAGGCACCAAAATACCTTTAAAAACCTAGCACTTCCTCTCTCCGCCTGGCTTTCCCACAGGGAAAAGGAAGGTAATGATACTGCCTTCCTCTGTCTTTTGTCTACTTGCATGATCCCCTCTTTGGGGCAGGGACTGTTTCTTAATATTTCCATACAGCACCTAGCACAATAGGGGCCCTGATCCTCATTGGGGGCTTAGGAGTTACTGTCAGTCATAATCTGTTTAACTAGCAGGGTGAAAAATGGATTAGAGAGAAAATGTCTAACAAAAGCATCACTGCAGAAATATACCACCTAAAAAGCATCTATTTGCACAAGCTGAGCTATGGAGGGAAGGTGGGTTCTCTCATCCTTACACAGCACAGGGTTCCCTATAGCTAGAGCAACATGCTTTATTTTAAATGAATCAAATGGGGAAAAAAATAACTCTGGGCCTCACTAAGATCACTGTGCACCACTAGAACAGCAGAGAGTCACCTTCAGGGCATTTCACACCGAGACCTCCAGAGAGAAGGGGGCAGAGTTCGGGTGCAATGTGCTCTGCTCATCTCCAGCCAGCAGAACTAACCAAACCTGTGGCTTCTCTGACTAGCGCTGGGGTTCAGCCCCTGGTTGCCCTGGGACTGGGGGATACGTTGAAGTAGCCAAAGGCCACCTTTAACCCCTCCCAGGTTTATATTTCACAGGAGGAAGGTTTGTGAACACCGACCAGTTTTGTGAACCCAAAGAGAGCTTGATAGATTTGCAAAAACCTTCAACTGCCCATAGTCTGTCCAGGAGCAATGAAGGGAAAGGCCCTTAACAGCTGGGTCAGTGCATTTGCCAGATTTGACAGGCTGGAGAGTGCATGAAAAAATAAAGTCTGCACAGCTTATATTGGGCATGTAAGTTACGGTGTCCCACTGATTCCAGGTGCTTTATAAATATAATTAACTAATCAGTAAACTCTTAAGTAAACATGTGTAAACCAAGATTTAATCACACATCAACAGTTACTCATCCAGGGAATGACTCCCACTGAGCTCAATGGGCTTTGGATCAGGCCCTCACTGTATTTGTTAATCAGGGACCATCTTTTTCTTCTGGGTTTGTACAGTGCCCAGCACAAAGAGGTGCTGGGCCAGGACTTGGGCTCCTACATGCTACAGCAATGCACACAAATAGTCAGACTACAACCCTGAAATTCACTCTAGTTTACACAATTTTAATTGTTGAGAAAGCCTTGATTTGCAATGCCGTCTTAGTCCCATGTGTATCATCATGCATGACAATAATGACTGTACTTCTGTCTGGCTCCTCGCAGTGCCAGGAACCCTGACAGTACTTGACAAAGGTGTGTGCAGTAATCACTTAATCCGTTATGGGGCGGGGGGGGGGGGAATGACAACCATTTCACAGTGCACAGCAGCACTACACCACGGCTCAGGAGAGCCAGGGAAGAAGAAAGCTGCATCCAGTTAAAACTGAAAGGGGAGATTAAATAATCAGAAGGTAATAACCTGATTTGGAATTGGGCCAAGCCCCTGGGGAGTGCACAAACACCAGCTCGGAATCTCTAATAACCATAACTAGCCGGGCCCCAGTGTGTTTCACCCCAAAAGACACTGCAGCACCCTCTAGCACAATGGGAGGGTATTGGCTCAGTACAGAGATCAGTGCCCCCATCTCACCAGCACCATCTCCTGCAGAGGAGAACGCGTTTTCCAACTGCAATGTAATTACCCGATTGAAATTTTGCCAGGACACTTGGGTTAACATCTCTGTCCCCACAGAAAATCACCACAAGCTCTTTCGTGCCCACGAGCAGTGAAGAGCGAGGTTTTAACCCTCATTTCAAAGACAGCTACTCCAGCAGCACAGTGCGCTCATGGTAGGGCATCAGCTAATTCCCGCTTAAGACCCTGATTCTGCAACACTCACACAGATGTTTAACTTTAAGCCCGTGAAGAGCCCCACTGAAGTCACTGAGAGAGCTCACATGCTTATAGTTAAGCACTTGCCTAAGAGAGAAGAGAGACAAGCACCATCTGTGGAACCACCACTAGCACTTCAGGGAGAACCTTCGTTTTTCTTTGAGGTCTCTTGCTGAGTACTGAGCCAGTACAACCGTGCTTAGTCTGTAAGACTGGATGGCAGGACTGCTATTCATGTGCGCACGCGAGTACAATGGAGATTTACATCTTTTTCCCATCAGTTTCCCCACAAACAGGTACACTTGATTTTTACGCAGTGACATGTGTGAACACTAGGAAATGGCGATGAATTGTACACACATAGGCAACCAAGCTAATTTGCAAAGCCAGTGTGCAAACATCTCTCTGTCCCCAGTGACTCTACTATGGTAAGCAGTAGAGGAGATGAAGATAAAAGGATTAGAGGAACATGGGAAAAGCTTCTGAGACAGACGAGCTTCGGACTTACTTTCTGGGTTTGCTCTCCATGCTCTCCGCCACGTGGTATCCGGGTTTACACTTATAGCGGCAGACAGAACCCACGTCATGGTTCCCTTGCAGGCACCGGGGCACCAGCAGCTTGGCATTGGCAACCACGTGAGGTGCATCACATTCCAGTTTGCAGTAAGCTTCTGGGAGTGACCAGAGCCCATCCTCCAGGCAGGTCAGCCATTGACTCAGTCCTGACTCCATGAGAGAGAAGCAGAGCATGCTCAGAACACAGGAGAATTCTAGCAGGACTCCCTGAAGCAGACACAACCCTATGGGCATGGAAATCAGCAAGAGCTGCTCTTATACAGTCAGATGCCATTGCCAATGAAGTCAATGGAAAGAAACTCATTGACTTCACTTGACATTAGGTCAGACCCTTACTGAAATTGACCATTTGAGCACAGTGGGAAGTCAATGAAACAACTCCTAGGGGAGGAGGGACACCTCTCTATAAAGGAATTTGACAAGCTCTTTAAACTTCCTTCACATCCTCCTTAAAACTCTCCTCTGCTGTGATGCCTGTGGAAAACTCAGCAACGACTAGATAGCTGGTTTATCATGCCAGTCGCAATCGCCTTGTTTCCTCATGTGTTCCCCTGTCTGTTTGTTGTAGCCACCTGTTGTAACTTGTCTTAAACTGGCAGCTCTGTGGGACAGGGGCCATCAATTTGTTACAATGCCCCATGCAATGGAGCCATGGTCCCTAACTGGGGCCCCTAAGTGCTATGCAATTAATACATCATCAATAATAATAATAATTAATAAATTCTATCGTTCTCCTTAGGGGCTGTGTCAGTGCTTAGCTGTCATCACAACTGGTACCTCAGAAACTCCAAAGATAAATGAATAGGAACAGTCAGACAAGGGATGGGAAATGTAGCACCATCTTCCAACACATTTCTACACCCTCATATCTGGTTCCTGTGCTGGACAAAATGGAGCCCACCCAGCCTGGAGAAGTGAGCAGAAGTCTGTTCTGGCTGGCATGGTATTCCCACAACTCTTAGCTAAGCTTAAGATGCTGCGCTGGCGGCCCCTCCGACGTTCCCGGAGGGCCTGTGTCCCAAAGAGCTAGTCATAAGGTTTCTCCTTACTTTGGATCTCCTGCAAGGTAGTGCCCACAACTGATGCCACACAGATCATATAATCTATCTTTAGTATTTATTATTATTGATCTAATGCCCACCAGGATGCAAGGCACGTCAATGAAACTATGAAGCCAGCAGGTCCCTGTCTTAATAGCTTACAATCTAAGTTTACAATCCAGTGTTTAGTGAAGTTGATGGGACTCTCTGATTTTATCCACTAGGCAGGCATTGTTTCAGCCACTGGAGAAGACCATGGCGTTCTATGGATGGGCCTGCTCCTCTTCCACTGAAGCCGAAGCAAATCTTCTGCTGACTTCAATGGGAGCAAGAGCAGGTGGAATGAAAACAAAGACATCTGTATGAACTAGGAGGTTCAATCCTGCCCTCCTTTGCAGCTGAGCAGCCCCACTGAAGGCAACAGTGTTGTGTAGGTCAAAATTTGGCCTGTTGACTATAGGCATTCTCACACGCTGCACTGCTCAGTTCACGCTGGTATCTGCAGGCATGCTCACTGTCAGGAAAATCAGATTCATTGACTGTGGTTTGTACCTTCGATAAAAAGAGGAACAATTTTCCTACATTTCAGCTATAAATGTCTCGCTAAATAGGACACCCATTAAAATGATTTATTGTAGGTGATGCTAGAGTGAATAAGCTAGTGGAAACTCACACAAAGCCCCAGTGCTTGGAATTGTCAGGACAATAACCCCCAAATCCCATCCATCTCTGTCCTGTAGAGACAGGAATAGCAGCTCTCTTTTCTTACATTGGCTTCAAACCACAAATTAGGGATTGAGGGAGGTGGTGGGCAGGAAGCAACACATGGAGTCATAATGCCATAGACTGCAGTAGTGGCCTCTGTGGCTACAAAAGGCCCTGTGCTTCCAGGAGTCTAGTGCCATATACATACACATGCCCCTCAGCCAATGTGCCATTCTTTGATTTCCCGTCTGACTGTCCCCAGCAAAGCCCTCCCCCAATCCCGATTTGGCCAGCTGCACTTCTGCTCCACTCCTGGCTTCCCAGATCTATGTAAAGGGGCTAACAGAGGCTGCACAATCACATGGGAGGGGACATTCCCATGGCTTAAAGTGGCAGGCAGCAAGTGGCCATGGGGATTGCCATTAGTACTGGTGGGGAAGGAGACAGATAAAGCACATCTTCCCAGGTGGCCTCAGAAGACCTAAAGCCTGCTTGGCTGGCAAAGTCAGAACAACACTGATAGGGATGGAGAGGCAAAGCTCAGCTCTGAACGGAACAAGGATGGACACTTGTGGCATCCCGTACCTTGAAGCTTAGCTGGCTTGATGCAGGAGAAGGAGCAGCGCTCCAGGAACGTGGTCCCGGTGGGGCAGGAGAACTCAGCATAGTATACGTGTGACTGGTCAGGAACTCCGCAGTCCACAGGGTTGCAGGTCACGGATCTGTCCCACCTCCCAGAGTTGCATGTCAGCAGAAACTCTTTCTAAGAAGAAAACATGCCTGCTTCTGATTTTTACGAACGAGTTGTAGTCTAAAGATAGGTCTACATGGCACAGACCTTATGGTGGCATGTAGAGTACATGCACTGCATGCTCCCCCAGCATGGGTATAAAAAACAGTGTTGACAGTGAGGCACAGCTTCAGTGAGGAGAGTAAAGACAAGCCTGAACCTTATCAGTATGTACCCTACATGGCTCTACACACCCGTCTACACTGCTGTTTTTAGCAGTCTAATGTCCCTTTGCCTCCCCGCTGCAGGGAAAGATTCCAGCAGCTCCCCACAGCTGGAGTCTTTCACCGATGTGTGTAGCTACACATTGCAGCATGGACGCAGCTTGCTTGTCACTGCAGTGTGTAGTGACCCATACCCTATACACTGCTGCCAGTGGTGTGCAGCATAGACACAGCCTAGAAGTTACTACAGTGGCAAAAAGGCTGGCCTGGGTTTCAAAGAATAGCAGCGTCTCTCCCTTCCTTCCTCCACTGGGACACCATGCTCAAACCGTCCCTTGTCCTGCACAAGGCATGTGCTCGTGTTGCCGTCTCTGGGAGCACAATGCATGTGTGGCCCCATGCTACACAGTGGGGCCTTTGCGGTAACGTATGGGTCGTCTACATTAGAGATGTTTGCAATCAATTAGTAGTGTGACGGACTTCGCAAAACACATGGTTAGCACACAGCTCCTAAGCCAGGCTGTAATATGTTAGAAAATGTGACTTGGTCTTTTCTACGCTGCAAAAAAGAGCCTTACTTTAACCATATCAGAGGACAGCCATATTGTAAGTGGGTCTTCCAAGCTTATTTTTCTATTCTGTATAGACCCACAGACACTTGGGAATTTGGATGACTGGATAACCAGGTAAATAAACACAGTTAAGAAATACCCTTTACACAACAGAAGAACCACCTGAGACTCTGGTTACGATCTGTCAATCACATTATAACCCTGATCACGATCAGGTTCAAAATGTGGTACACCCATGTTGTGTGTGTAGTCAACCATGTTACAACCTGGCTGCAAACTCACTGAACAGCTGCAGAACAAACAGGCCCTGACATATGTAGCCCAGTTCAGGGGCACGGTTAAATTGTGGCTCAGCATGTGCACAATGCAAGATGGAGTCACACTTTAAACAATGTTTTTTCTATAGTGTAGAAATTGCAATGCAATATCTATCACTGTGGCGGAGGACATCTGAAAATGCATTGCACCAATTTTAAAGCCACCTATAATCCTTTGCCCCTTGCACGGGGAAGTGGGGCTGGACGGGATAGCCACTTGGATTTTCCCAGAATGCACTGAAATAAATCCAGTTGCGTGGCACATGGGTTACCATCTAAAAATGTGTGGATGTAGTGAGCTGCATTAGCTATAACCATAACCCTGGCTACATGAAGCACGATTTCTTCTGCAGCGTAGACGAGGCCTACATGCAGCAGCATGGGACAGTGACACTTACCTGCCCAGCAGCATGGGAAATCACAACAGAAGCATTCCCAAAGCATCACCGTCCCACCAAATGCTCACCCAATAATGGAGACCCCACAGCTACCACTGCCCTGTGATGAGTTAGAAGAGCAGTGCTAGTCTGCAAAACTCACCACAGGCCACCTGCAACATCCCATCTGCTGGGTCACAGCCTCAAGCCCAGCCCTGCCCATACACTTCCCATTTGACTGCCAAATGTTGAGAACTCCCACCAGGCAGATTTATGTTGTGTGACTTCATTTTAGAGACAAAAAGAACATTTTGTTCCTCTTGAGAATGGACCAGTGTGTGTTATGGGACCTGCCGTCCAGTGACATCTGCCTCGACCTACATAGGGATTAGCTGGAAGGCCACATGATTAATAGAATTTTCGGAGAGACAGGGGCCAAGCAGCCTGTCTAGATTCATCCATCTGCCTGATTAATCTTCGTACTCTAATAGTTCTCTAAGTGCCCATCTAACTACTACCGAAGGGAAACACATTCACAGTTGCATTGTCCTTTCCAGACATGAACTGCTTCCAGCCTCAGGAAAAAGTCTCCTAAACTCTCCTTATACCCACATCTATCTTCACCTCACTTCACTCTGTGCTCTCTTGTCCGGCGCTGGAGAGAGGCGCCACCCTGACAGACTCAATTCCAGCAGTCCATACTTATTGGTACCGCAAATACAGTATGGATTGTGCCCAGCGCCCTGCCAAAGGGACTCTACCTCCACCTGCAAGGATCATTTCTAGGGCAGTTCAATACCCAGGCCCTTCAGTCCTTGGTCTCCCAGCTAACAAGGGAGCTAACAATAGTGGTGGCTTAAAACACAGACCCTTGCCTGCTCGGAACTAGGCCAAATTCATGTCACACAGACTAGTACCAGTGACCGACAGAGGAAGAAAGGCTCCATATCCTATTACCTAGCTCCTCATCCAGATTCCTTCAAACGCCTCTCTCTTAACCTACTTTTTTCTGATCAAAACACGAGCAATTACCTTACCCTTTAACAGTGACAACACTCTGGAGACACCTGTCATTCTAGTCTCTCCCTCCGGAACTGTCATGGACTCATGTCATCTGTTCCTCTGGTACGCCACCCAGAGTACTCTCTGGGACTTCACGCACTGCCACAACCATCACCTCCGCTTGGTGTTCAGTTCCTCGCTGGATAATACGCTTGTCTAACAGATTGAATTTGCAAATGCGGTATGTGGCAATTTAATTCATTCATCGGGACTGGCCCTCTGGGGTGCAGAGAGCAGCATATTGCGATACAAGGGGTTGTCTGCTCATCAGCCGCTTCCGTGCTAGTGCTGCTGGGAAAGCTGGAGGGTGTGGCACAGGATTGACCCACAGGTCGCCGGATAAATTCAGAAGTGAACTGAGGCATGGGCAAGAGGGAGTTTAGCTGGGCTGAATTCATCCCTGATGTACTTCCACTGACTTTAATGGAGTTCCATCAGAGATGACCTTGAGTCTGAGGGCTTGTCTACATGGGGACATCCAGGAAAATTAAACTGAATTAAGGAAAAATGTGAATTTGAAGTGGATTATTTAAACCTCACTAAACCCCTGTGTGGACACTGTTAATCAGAATTAAAGAGACCTTAATTTGGTTTAATTCACTTTGAAGACTGAGGCGCTTTTAATTCTGAATTTCGGTGTTCACACAGGGATTTCATGTGGTTGAACTAATCCACTTCAAATTCACACCTTCTGTTAATTTGAATTAACTTTCCTGGATATCCCTGTGCAGACAAGCTCTAAGAGAGAGCATGGGGGTGTAACTTGCTGGGTAAGGGGATTGCTGGAGGGAAAGCAGCTAATAAGGAAGGCAGAGGAAGGTGTACATTCAGGTAGCTCCCCTCACACACTGCTTTTAATGTACAACTTTGTGTATCCTCTTCCAACCCCTCATTGTGCAAATGACACCAATTTAGATATGCTCTCACTCTGGTAGACTGCCTTATGCCCATTTACTGATGTCAGATTTGCACACTGTGATGAAGTGGGGAATTTTCATGATATTTTGTATGACTATTGTATGTGTCTCAGTTTCTCCTAGTGCTGCATATTTAACAAGGAGGTAGGGAAAGGGTGTTTGCTCTTTGCAGAGACACAGAGATCCAAATATGACTAGCAGAACTTGCAGTAGGAAAGGCAGACCACAGGGGAGCAGCAGGATAATGGTGGTTGCTTTCTTCCCTTCTGGTTGACCTCAGCCCCACACCCAGGAAAGAGACTACTACCAGGGGAGAGGTGGGGATGAGGCACCTCTCTTCTACATTCCAGAAGAAATCAAATCGAGGGGTGATCCTGTACCCATGACAGATGTGTCCCCTTATTGAAAGTGTTCCTGTATTTGGTACCCAGAAGAGAGATTTCCAGGAAAACTTCTCTCCCCACCATCCCAGGAGTATCTTTACACCCTGGGGGATCACTCTTCACTTCACAATAACATCCTTCAGTTTGGCTTGACTGGGAGCCCCGGTGCCAAACAGACCCCAGACTGACAGAGCAGTAGGTGGCACAGGTCAGGACTGAGGTGCATTAGCAGGGTTGTGAGCGGCCCAGGTCTGGAACAGCAGTGTGCCACGGATTGGGACTGAAGGGCACTGGTCTTGCTGAGGGTGGTGGTCCTGCACTGGACTAAAGCAAGGAGTGCTGTGGGTCAGGACTGAGGTGCACTGGCAGAGCTGGGGGTGCCCCAAGCAAGCTGGAGGGAGCTGGGTAGCAGCCTTTCTCAGCTAGCAGTCACTCAGTCAGGTTGCATGGTTATTTCCACCAGGACTCACCTCCCTGGGGCTCAGACCCTTCCCGCTACTGGACTGGAGGACAAATCCCTTTTCACAGGCAACAGCGCATTTCATGTGTCCCGGGCCACCGGACGTGCAGTTCACCAAGGCATGGTCGAGCTGCAGTGGCATGCAGCTGCCCTGCTCCCCACAGGTCCAGCGGGCACAGCTGTAGAGGAGACAAAGGTGGGAGAAGAGAATCAAAAGGCAGCTCCCCATGGTGGGGAATCCCAGCGCTTCTGCAGAAGGAGGAGCTCCTCCCTTGCGCCATCACAAGGGAATGCCCCGTGCGCCAGCACCCTGCTTGGGATGGGTCAGCGCAGTTGGTGTCCAGGGCTCCAATGTCCAGCCCAGGACGGGTCAGTACAGACAACACCATGGTTGGATTTGCGGTTCTCTCGGATTGGCAGGCTGTAAAGCTCAGCTCATTCTACACCGGCCCCTTTGGTTTCCTAAGGGAGACGCTGGATGGCAGATGGTTAACACAGGGAGTTTCCCTGCAGTCTAGTCCTCAATTAATCTGCAGAGGTGGCAGCACCAGTGGAAGGATGGAGTGAGGGGGCTCAAACCACCCCATATCCAACAGCTTCTTATTTAGGCATGCACTCACGAAGGTTTGCTCTGGGGACAAGAGATGTGTTCTTCTGCCAGGGGTACTGGAGCCCAGCATATCCCCCACTCTCCCGGCTCTGCCTTAGTTTAATCTCCACCTGCTCCCAGCACACAAACTCCCACACACTAACAGTTAAGGCCCTGGTCCTACGCTTGGGTGAGAGGCAGTGCTATCTAGTGGAGAGAGCAGTACAGTGGCAGCCAGGGAACCTAAGTTCTGGTCCCAGCTCTTCCACTGAGCTGCCATGTGTGTGACCCTGGACTCCTCACTTCACCCCTCTGTGCTTCTGTTTCCCCTCTCAGCCTTCATCTCTGACCTATTTGGGTTGTAAGCATTTTGAGACGTGGACTGCCTCTCGCTATGGGTATGTGCAGCACCTGGCGCAATGGGGCCCTGATCTCAGTTTTAGCCGCTAGGTGCAGTGTGAATCAGACCCTTGAAACCCTGGGGAACAGCATTTTAGTTGACGAGACTGCGCAGGCACCAAGATCAGCCCATGTGAATCCAATCACAGGATCAGGGCCCAAGCGGGCATGTTTTTCAAAGCCACATTTCCAGGACATTATGGAGCTGTACAAACACATAATAAGAGACAGTCTAGCAAGAGCAGGCTTTGAGTGCAAAAGGTAAAAATGGCAAAAAAACAACAACAACCCACATGACAATTTTAAAAGATCGAAGGTTCCTTTTGCAGGCAAAGGGATTGTTCCGATATTTCCCCCCCGAAGACTGTCCCTTTAAGAAATGCTGGGCCAGATCCTCAGCTGTTGTCAATCAGTGTAGCTCTGCTGACTTCAGTGCTGAATTTATGCTATTTGAGGATTTGCACCATTTTTTCCCATCAGCTCTTCATTAGAAAATAATAACTAAGGGCACATCCTGAGAGGTGCTGAGCATCTTGCACTTCCATGGGAGCTGCAAGTGCTCGGCATCTCACAGGATCAGGACATAAAATGCTGCTGCTTGGGGATCTGCTTCCTACCTCTCTGCATCCCTAAGGGGACCCTGCTGGCCCTAGGAAATCAGAGCCCCCTGGAAACTCAGAAAAGCTGTGACAGCTGAGTGGATATGTACAAACAAGGGGCTTTGAGGGGACCCTATGGATTTTAAGGAGCCCCAACCCTGCCTGAAAGAATCCCAGGACAACCCACGGCCACAAGTGGAGCAGTGAGTTGCTCGATGGCACACAGCCCCCACACAAGATATCTCCCAGATGTTTGGGTTTACTCTACAAACGTGTATGCTGATGCAAGCCTGTATCTCTGTCATGTGTTAATGGTCGTCAGGTGGAAATGGGGGCAGGGACTAGGCTACCGAGGAAATCCCAGGGGAAATCACTCATCATTTAGTTACACAAGTTAAAACAGTACAGTGCTCATCTGTGCTCACACACAGTCTCCCATGTACTCTCACACCTACCCCTGAGCGACACAGTGCTCATCTGCACTCACGCACAACCTCATGCACTCACAGCCACACACAGTCTCTGTCACACACACGCTGTCACACCTATCTCAGAGCGAGCGATACCTGCATCGGGGGAGGGAGATCTGTGTTTTGTATATACCGTGACAACTCTTGTATAGCTTGTCATGTTATTAAAGGCTTGTGAACTGAATTAAAACATCCAATCACATTCAGACACACAAACATATCAGGGTCTCTCAAGTTCCTGGCTATCCCGTAACCACTCGAGCAGCCTTCCTCCCCTAGGGTCACTCTTGTGTGTGGGCACACCCCCAAAAAACCCCTATGGAGACCTGAACAAACCCAATATACATGTAGCCAGCTCCTGCAAAGGCTGTGTCAGCAAAGCACTGAGCTGAGGGGTTTGTGTACTGGACACATATCCACTGCAGCTAAATACATCCTGGACTGAATGGTGTGTGGAAGCTCAGGCCAGGTCTACACTTACAACTCAGGTCAACATAGCTACGGAGCTCAGGGCTCAACACCCCTTGAGTGCCGGAGCTATGCCGATCTAATTCCTGGTGTAGACACAGTTAGGTTGGTGGAAGAATGCTTCTGTCATCCTAGCTACCATCACATAGGGAGGTGGTGTTCCTACAGTGACAGGAAAACCCCTTCTGTAGCTGTAGTCTGTGTCCACACTACGGGGTTACAGCGGCATAGCTCTGGAGCCATGGCTATACCACTACAGTGTCTGTAGCGTAGACATGGCCTCAGACACTCTCCCTCGTTCCTCTCAGCCCATCTTCCCCGCTCTGCGACTTCTCCTGTCCCTCTTCTCTCCCCACAGGGCCATCTCTGCTTTGATTCAGCACTGCAGGGCAGGCAAGGAAATTGTCAAGTGGCGGTGTTAAAAAGGGAAATGTGCTAAAAACTGAATATGGAGTAACTATGGGTCTAGGATTTGGGCTTTACCTATTCTCGACAGAAGGTGTCCTTGCTACTGTCATAACTATAAAGGGAAGGGTAACAGCCCTCCTGTGTACAATACTATAAAATCCCTCCTGGCCAGAGACTCCAAAATCCTTTTACCTGTAAAGGGTTAAGAAGCTCAGGTAACCTGGTTGACACCTGACCCAAAGGACCAATAAGGGGACAAGATACTTTCAAATCTTGGCGGGTGGGGGAGGAAGGCTTTTGTTTCTGCTCTTTGTTTTGGTGGTGGTTCGCTCTTGGGACTGGGAGGGACCAGACATCAATCCATGCTCTCCAAATCTTTCTGAACAAGTCTCTCATATTTCAAACTTGTAAGTAAACAGCCAGGCAAGGCGTGTTAGTTTTATCTTTGTTTTCTCAACTTGTAAATGTACCTTTTACTAGAGTGTTTATCTCTGTTTGCTGTAACTTTGAACCTAAGGTTAGAGGGGTTCCTCTGGGCTCTTTAAGTTTGATTACCCTGTAAAGTTATTTTCCATCCTGATTTTACAGAGATGATTTTTACCTTTTTCTTTAATTAAAAGCCTTCTTTTTAAGAACCTGATTGATTTTTCCTTGTTTTTAGATCCAAGGGGGTTGGATCTTGATCCACCAGGAGCTGGTGGGAGAAAGGAGGGGGGATGGTTAATTTCTCCTTGTTTTAAGATCCAAGGGGTTTGGATCTGTATTCACCAGGGAATTGGTGAAGAGTCTCTCAAGGCTACCCAGGGAAGGGAATTAGCACATTGGGAGTGGTGGCAGCGGACCAGATCTAAGCTGGTAGTTAAGCTTAGAAGTTTTCATGCAGGCCCCCACATCTGTACCCTAAAGTTCAGAGTGGGGAAGGAGCCTTGACAGCTACCCATTAGCACCATCATGCATGCAGCCAGGAATTTAGTCTACTTATTATAGTAAAAGACGAGTAGGAGGAAGGAAGGCTTGTGATTAAGGTGCTGGCCTGGTGCTCAGGGTTCACTCCTGGCTCTACCATAGACTCCCTGTGTGATCTCAGGCAAGTTGTGCTCTCTGTGTGTCTCATTTCCTTAATCTTTCCCCCTCACACACACACATCCTGTCTTGTCTATTTTGATTCTAAGCTCCTCAGGGCAGAGACTGTCTCTCACTGAGTGTCTGGACAGCACCCAGCACAATGGGGCCTTGGTCTCTCAGCTGGAGTCTCAAAGTGCTACTGTACCACAAACAAAAATAATCACACTGCATTCTGTACAAACGCTATTCAGAGTTATCAGGGAGAGCGAGGGGCAGCTTTCAAATGTGATTTACCATCACACTGCTCCCTGTTTGCGGAGAGGGTTCACTTCCCCCGCCAAGGAAATGCAGCCACTGCTTGGATAAAACACGGCTACTCTGTCACTGACCACAGCAATACTGCACAACATTCAAGAAAATGAAGAGGAAATGCTGGAGCCATTTAAAATTGCAGAGGGAAATTAAATACACAGAATGTAATTACCTGGAATGGAATTTGACCAAGACATTGGGGTTTATGCTCCAACTTTTGCAAAAAAGTGCCAGGGGATATTTAGTGATTGCAAGTGCTCAGGACCTTGGTTTTATGGCTCCCCCAAAAGGAAGTACCTCCAAGAGGCACAGCACCCCTAAAGCTGCTCAGAGGGAAGAGCGCTACCTAGTGAATCAGCCACACAGCTTCCTGTAACAGCTGGGGTCCTCCCCTGGCCCCGAAGGTCTCCCATCCAAATCCCAAGCCAGCTCAGCTTGTGAGAGCTCACAGGTTGCTAGCACCAGGTGTTACAGCTGCAGGAGCCATCTGTGTGGAAGGAACCCACTCAGCCACCACGGGCAAATACTCATTGAGCGAAGTCACCAAAAAATGCTGCAGACTTATGCGTAGAACGAACAGAACTCATTGCCGACTCCAGCCACATCCCATTAGCCAAAGTTGCCATGGAAACCTGCGCGGAACAGCCCATTCAGGGTTGGAGGTGAATGGAGGAGGGGAAAATGGCAAGAGAAAGGACCACAAAAAAAAAAAGGCTGTTTTTCCTGCACAGACCTGTTTATGAAGTGAGAAATGGTTTCAGGGCAGCCGCTGCAAATTCTTTCACTAGCTTATATTTCCATTTGCTTCCTTTTGAAAGAATTTGTTTTATGAGCACAGCGCTTGTCAGGTCATTAGCTTCCGAGTGCATCTGGTACCAATTGTAGACCTCCCTCTCCTCTCTCTCCATGCGGTTGTACTGCTCCATAACTGTGCCCCCAATACCCAAGGGCACAACCCTTCCCCATCCCTGTGTTTACCTCCCATTGAATAATCTGAGCTCTTATTCAATGTAACCTTCTCAGGTGTATGGGTGTGTGTGGGGGGGGGTGGGTCTTTTCTCTTGGGACATTTTCTTATCTCCAGTCTCTCAATGACAAGGAATGTGACAAGGGAATTTGCTTATTTTCTGCAAGCCACCCTAAGGATGCCACTTTTATTACTACTGATTATTTGCATTGGCGTAGCACCCTGGGGCTCTAGTACTGGACCAGGACCCCACTGTGCTAAACACTGTACAAACATAGAACAAAAAAGTGGTCCCTGCCCTGAGACGCTTACAGTTACTAGGAGTTTGTCCTGTTCTTACTTCTCTGGCACTTTATAAGACCAGGTCCATGCCACAAAGATGTTACAATCTACTATAGAAAGGCAGGTAAAGACATCAAGCTGGAAGAGGAATATTGGGGTGACAAAACTAGGAAGCCTGCAATATTGATTTCTGTGCCACAGCACCATAACGTCTGCTGCAGACCTATGTTGTGACACAACTTCGTAAGCTCATGAGCCAGCGATGCAGTGTCAGCATGCTGCGCTACAATGATGCTGTGGAGACATTTGGAGACCATTTAATATGCTGCTTGCCAGTTCTGATACTGAACGGGGCCTTGTCAGTCTTGGGGATGGGGTGACAAGCGTAGGCTGTGGGATCAGAACTATGCCAGCTACAATAGTGCTTAAAAATGGCTGGGTCAAAAGCTCTGCTGGCATAAACCTCAGAGGAGTTATATCAAGGATGGGGGCTTGGCTTGGTTGTCTCCAGAATGGTTTCAGTGATCATTGATCACAGATTTCCTTTTCAGGAGAATAGTACTCATAAAAAGAACATCATGTACTGTGGCAGCCCTTAGGATCCCATTATGCTAGGTGCTCTACAAACACACAAAAGATGGTCTATGTGTTACAGCCAGCTTAGAGGCTAGAATCTATAGCATACCATGGTTTGGCATGATTCTCAGGAACAAGTGTCTGTCCATAATGGCCCATGGAATCTATACTCCTCAGCAGTATCTGTGGGGACATGCCATAGACAGCACAGCTCTGACCTCAGCGTGAAATAGATCTTTCTTTCTCTTGTTGATTATAACAGATGGATACAGCTTATCCCGTCAGCCCACTCTTGCAGTCCCATGACACTTAGATATTTTGGATGAGGGTCGTGCAAGAAAAATCAAGTAGCCAATATTATTTTTTTCCTCCATGCAACATCTCGAAAAATACTGGTGTTTGTATCCCAGCCTCTTTTGCAGCCCAAACAAATGATTTGTTGTGACATTTTGGCAAATGGTCATTTTGGCAAACAACCATGTGATGCTTTGAACCGTCCCCTGGGTCTTGAGGGCAAAACTCATCAACCAAACAAAATTTCAAATCTGGAAATATCTGAAACTGCTCAGAGAGGGCTCCAATAGCTGTGAAACTGTGCAGGTTTTTCAGGAAATTGAACCAATTTTGCAAGCAAAGCAAAATATGAAAACCTCAAATTTCTGAAAACATGACAATTTGGATTTTATTGTGAATATTTCAAAGAGCCCAGAAAATACTGGTGGGCTTAACCAAACCAAACAGAACCTTCTAAGACACCATAAATCATCCATAAATCTGCTGTAACATCTGCCCAGGCTGCAGTCTCGTTGGCTGCTATCAAAACAGCCTTTAAAATTAAGCCACAATTTTAACAAGTGAAAAGTATTATTAGAAGTGATTTCTATACTGCTGTCAATGTACAGGGTGATGGACAATGGAAGCTCAAGGCTACTGAAGTCATAGGGAGTCTTGGAATTGACTTCAGTGGGCTTTGGATCAGGGCCATGCTGCCAATCAAATAAGAGATGCCTACCCCAAAGCAATCTGGCAAAAACAGATTGATGGATAGATGAGGAGAGGTGATTGTATATGTGTGAGAAGTTCCTTCAGTGCAGTTTCTATTGGAAATCTCCATGGTCTTTTGCGGAAGGAAAAAGAATTTTCCTCTGGGATCTAATGCTTCTAAAGCAGTGGTGGAGATTTCTCCCCTTGGTGGAGCATGATGCAACGTGGTATGATGGTTGGGAGAGGTCTTCTCTGATGTTCTCTTTTCCCTCAAACCAAAGCAGCTTCTTTGAGGAAGGTGCTTGTTCCTGTTCTGTTACTTTAATACAATTTCATTCTCTTTGCCCCACACGTTTGAGTATGTCCAGGGAGAGTTGAGCAGGGAGCATTTTTGTGTCTCCTTTTCTAATAATTATAGTACGTTCCCCATCCAAGATATCACCTTCTATCTAGGACTCTCAAGGCACCTTACAGACAATAACTAATTAAGTCTCAAAGTCCCTGTGGAGCAGGTAAGTGTCATTATCCCTACTACACAGATAGAGGAATATGGCAGTGAGAAGTGACATGACTTGCCAAACAGCTCAGCAGGGCAGTGGCGGAGCCAGGGAGTGAACCCAAGAGTCCTGACTCCCAGTTGGGCCACCAGATTTCAACACTAGAGCAGGATTGGTGGGAACGGATTCCTGATTCCCTCTTTGACAGCGACAGCAAGTCTGTCACTTCTGAGGCACACACAAAGGGGTTGTGTATACACAGGGCCTCTCCCTGCCAGATGCTATAGTTGAGATTCATTGGCCAAGACCCTGAGATACTGATGACAGTTAGCTGGTGAGACTCACCTGGACAGCATTAGAATAGCGCTTGTAGGTTATAGGAAGCCACTGAAAAGAACTGGCAGATTGGGGCGGGGGGGGGGGAGGGATGCTGCTGGATTCTCAGCTGCTTCTGATTGGCTAACGAGCAACATCAGCCAACACCACTGATTTGTTACCCACACTTGGCTAGAAGCTTATGACCTTTTTTCTTTACAGATGAGAACCTCACTACAGTTATCCGTGCCTTTGTCACTGTAAGGCTATCCATCCATCCATCCATCCATCCCATTTATAATACATGGTCATGCCAAGCATCACATCAATACCTATAATAGACAAACTATGACACAAACTGGAAAAATGTCTACATTTATGTGAGTCACAATTGTTTAGTTTGCTAGTAATTAAAAAAATTGTTGCTGGTCAAACTGAAAATTAAATTTTTATGAATTGAAAAAAAGAGGATAAAAATGTTGTTTAGGTGAAATGAAATGTTTCATTTTGATCCTTTTTAAAAGATTTCTGATATTTTAAAAAATAAAACATCCACTTATGCAAGCCTCCAAGAGCAATTTCCATCTCTCCTTACACTGCACATTCCACCAACAAGTTGTGGTCCCTTCCCACAGACGTGCACAACCAACTAGCAAGGGTTCTCCCCAGAGCCCATTTCAAGTGGCCACAGGAATCTCATGCGGTTTATTCTCATCCCACGTGCCACACTGAGAAATCCAGCACTGAGTCATCCCCTTATGTCCTGGGAGCTCACTGACAGGGACTCCTCAAATTGCCTTCAAGGCTTCTGCAAGCTGGCTCCTGGTTCCTAGGATGAAGAGGGCCTTTCCTGTCCTATTCTTTGAGTTAGTGTCTCCTTTTTTAGAGCTGACCAATCATGAGGTATCTCATTTCCTCACGCTAACAAGCACGTTTCTCACTGGGAAGGCGAGCTGCCTTCAGCCCTGACATAATTTTTAACCTTCCCCCTTTCTTTTGTATTTCTAAGGTGCCTTTCACTGACACATATATGCGCTAAATGGGTAGGGGATGGTATCTAACATAGAAGCCACAAGGCCTTGGAGGAAAAATCCCCCACCGTTGTTTACATCAGCTCAGGTCCATTGCTGTTGGCAACATTAGGAGCCCTAGTGTAGAGGCCGTTCCAGCCGTTGACGTAGTTTTAAGCACCTCATTGGTTAGACTTGCTCCTAGCAGGGTTAGATGATGCTGTGCTGGAAATGGCAGACAGCTGGTGTGCCAGCTTTGCTCTGATTCGTACCAATGAATCAATGTTAGTGACTTCTTTGGTGTAGACAGGGCCTATGTGACAATCACAAAGAAGGCTGGAGCAGGACTACTTTGCCCACCTCTCTGCCTCTGGGCAAGGAATGCAACATCCTTGAATGTACTGCTGGAAATCGACTCTACAGCCCCTACCCCTTTAAAAATGGCTTTCTGGAAGAGACGCTTTAGTCAAACACAAGTTACTGGGCTCAGTACAGGAATAACTTGGCTGAAATTCTGTGGCGTGCACTATACAGGAGGGCAGGTTAGATGATCTAATGGTCCATTCTGGATTTCGGATCTATGAATCTAAGAGTCTATGACAAAGGCAGAGGCCTTTTCAGTGCAATCATGTACCCTGAGCTATGAAAATGTGTTTTTATTGTAGATTATAAATTGAGTGGAATGGAGCGAGATGGCTCAAGCATTCTGAATAGCTAATGTACAAGGCATTAAGCTCTAGAAATGGCCTGCATATAGCAGAAGAAAGAGCATTGCCCACAAAAAAGCCATACGTACTTATGTTTGTCTGCATTGCCATATTACGGCCCTAGCCCTGGGCATTCTGGGGATAGGTGAACAGCTCACCGAAACGAGTTCCCTGGGTGGCAGAGCTCAGCCATCAAGTCCTACATGCCTGTCACTAATGCCCAAGGAATGCCCCAGGGGTCAGTCACCACTGCCTGAGGAGAAACAGCTGGAAGGAGACTTCAGGGCGGAGCTGGAGTCTATTCATGCCAAGTTCAAAATCCAGCCCTACAACCTAGGATTATCAAGATCTGAATCTCTCCCCTAGAAATGTGTGGGGTGGGGTGGGGTGGGGTCGGGGGTCCCTCCAGGTCTGGTGACAGGCATGTGGGTGGGGCAGCCTGGAGGAAGCTTGCTGTGATGCTGCCCAGGCTGTATGCGATAAATGGGGCTCTCAGTCCCATACCTTTCACCAGTGCTAAACTAGCCTGGAACAAATGTTTTTCAAACAAACTTGTGTATCCCTTTCTATTTCATTTGAATCCCCTCCCTCTAACACTTGCCTGGCTCTTCCCATTTCCTTCCTTTGTTTCCCTCTTGTCCTTCTCCTTTTCTTTCCCTCCTCCCCTCCCCCACTCTGCCTTCTCTTCCTGACCCACATATTGCCCATGTCCTCCCATTACCATCCCCACCAAGAGGCTGGCTCTGGGGCTCTGGTTAGGTCCAGCTCTCGGTTAGAGGTTCGCCCTCTCAGTAGGGGATAGCCCAGCTTTGGAGGGGCCTGGGAGTTAATTACCAAAACCTAAGGTCAAATCATTCCTGGGTAAAAGTCAGATACTTGGGCCCGAAAGCTAAGGGAACAGCTTAGGGAACTGCAATTCTTCCCATGCTGAACAAGAAAAGGCAAAAATTAAAAACTTCCAAAAAACCAAAACCAGATTTCTTTTTAATCCTTTAAAACTTGGGGGGGGGGGGATAAGAATACAATGCAGACTGGATTTCAATAGTGCCAAGGCACTTCCCAGCACAAGCAAACATAAACTCCAACAGGCTAAAAATAAAATGCAGTTTAAAAAGTCAATAAATAAAATCTGCTGCCCTGACTTGATGTACAGTCCATACCAAAGAAAACAGGAGGGAATGTGGCTCGGTGTTCACATGCAAAGGGAAAGGCTGGATGGAGAACAAAAGCAATTAACTGGAAGGGGCTGAAGTACCAGGCAGAGGCGCTACTTCAGATACTCTGGGTGCAACGAGAGTATGTCTACACGGCAATGGAAGTGAGCCTCCCAACCAGGATAGGCAGACTCATGCTAGCAGGGCTCAAGACAGCATGCTAAAAATAGCACTGTGAGCATTGCAGTGTCGCCTCTCAAGCCCACCTGACCCCCTGGCTATTTTCAGCACACTAGCTTGAGCCCCGCCAGCGCGAGTCTGTCTACCGGGACTGGGAGGCTTGGTCCCAGCTGCATTGTAGACATGCCCTATGTAGGATGTCATAGGGCTAGTCTACACTAGAAGTGCTACATTGGCGCAGTCGCATTGATGCAGCGTGCCTGGTGAAGACGCTCTATGCCAACAGGAGAGCGTCTCCCGCTGACATAGCGCCATTAGGTCGCTGCAACTTGCGTCACTCGCGGGGGTGGCTTCTTCACACCCCTGTAAGTTACAGTGACATAAGCAGTTGTGTAGACCTCCTAGTGGATCCTAAGGGATTAAGGGAAGATCCATTGAAGTCAACAGAAAGACTCTCACTGGCTTCAGTGCGCATTGGCTCAGGTCCTAACGAGGTACATGCTGAAGTCATTCCTTCCTTGCTGCTGGGAGCTTTCGATGGCTGACCCCATGTGGGCTCGGGGAGGACAGCAACTCAGTCTCCCAGCATTGGCACAGGGAGCAAGCACAACTTTGTGCTCCTGGAGTGCCAGGTGAGGAGGGGAGTCAATGTGCTGCCATCCACTCTGCACCCCTGACCCAGCATGTTGTTAGAGGGCACTGAGGGTGGAGGCGTCTTTTGGATGAGACAACATTCAAAGGCCTGACAGCTTGTGATCCTTAAGGCAGTTTCTGTACTCCCTATAATTCCTCCTGCAGTTTCACCTGGGGAGACTAATCGCTTCCTCTCTTTGAAACAACTATGTCTCGTTGCCGGTGCAGAATGACTGCCATGTTCCCCGGAGATGCCTGCATTTCATGTGTGGGTGTGTGATCTCTTTATTGTAGTACAGGCTGCAGAGCACTTGGGGATCCTTCAGGATGAAAGATGCAAGAGAAACACAGGGATGTTATTTTTATTATACTGGAAATGAAACTAGACTAAAGCCAGGAAACCTCTTTTTCCGAGTCTCCTTTGTTACTTTTGTGGGGTTATTTTTAATAATAGGCTTACATACACACTGCATGTGTGGTCAGTTCAATTCTTTACTGGAACACCACAGATTTCATCTTTTACTGGTGAGTGGAAGTCTCTGAACCTGCTAATATGTTTTATTCTTGAACTTTTATGGGGTATTTTCTTCCCAAACTCCACCTGCATTTATACCCAATATATTATTAGGCTTTGTTTTAATATTCTGGTATGTTTGTTTTGGACTTGAAAATCATTTTTAAAATGAAAGAAAGGGGGAAATAATTAGCCAGGCGCTTCCAGAGCTGGTAAAGAGTCTCTGTTATTGTTATTATGACTTCTGCACACTAGGAATCAGGGGGAGCCAGGCTTTATGGGTCCTCTGCCCCCCAAGTATGGGACCCTCTTGTCCATAAGATGGGGATGATATGAATATGTTGCACTTCTAAAGCCCACGTCATTCGAGCTACCCAAAGCACTTTCCTGACTCCTACTGAGACCCGGGTTGGAAGGTAAGTGCTGTTATACTGGGTATATAGGTGGTGACAATGAGGCAAAGAGAAGCAAAGGCCCTAATGTTGGATGCCCCATTTCTTGGATGCCCACATTTATGCACAGAGGGCAAGATTTCCAAGTTCTCAGCACTCCCATGAGGGTTCAAAAAGAGCTCGGCTCCCATTTCAACATGGGCCAGATTTTCCAAAGTACCCAGCACATCCTGATTTTCAAACAAGTACAGCACCTACCCTGAGGAGTTCACTGGAATATCCGGTCCTGGGGGCCTGATGGCCAGAGGTGCTGAGCACTCTTCCTTCCACCTGAGGTGGCAGGCGCTCATCGCTGTGAATCAGCCCCCAGAATGGCTCGCCTGACAAGGGTCAGTAGCAGAACAGGGGACTAGATCCCAGAGTCCTGGCTCCTAGCGCCCTGCCTAACCATGATGCCTCCTGGAGAGGGTGGAGGAAGAGCCACCAAGCCCCCAGCTCTGGGAAGTCACAGAGCGAGGAAAGGGAAGACACAGCTGCCACAGATTGTGGTGTCAGCACCACGCTGAACTGAGCCAAGACAAAGCAGCCTGGCCAGCACCACAGTCCACATGATGTCTGAAGAAAGAGAAGGTTTAAAGACCTATGTGGGTTTCTGCCCCTACCACCCAGCAGGACAAACTCAGCACACTGATGACAAGGAGGCTGGCTCCTCTTCCAGAGCCGGCAGGGGGCATCTCTCCCCCACAATTTTATCCCCTCTCCTATAGCTCAGACAAAAGCCTGAGGAGGGGTAGAGATGGATCATCCCTTCTGTCCATGCAAACCTGCCCCTTTCCCCAGGACTTGCCTCCACACACCTGTCCATACGCCAAGAGCTCAGAGGTGTGACTCCCCATCCCCAACTGTCTCCTCCCCCCATGATCCCTTCGTCCCATAAAAGTCTCCTTCCTTCAAAGGGAGTATGACAAGGTACCACTAGCCCCATGATTCCCATTGCTGCTGGTGAGCATGTTCTACCGCTGACAGATGATGCGTTCGTTCAGCTCAGCACCTCATTGGGCAAGCCTGACCCACAGAAAAATCATTGAAGGCGTGGATTCCACTTGGCATGATGAGTGAGGCTTACAAAGCTTATGCTGTGGATTCAGTCCGATTCCCAGCAACCCCAGGAGGTGTACATCAACTCATGAAGTTCTATGCCTTGCATGAGTCCGCTGGCTTCAGGGGAGCTACACTAGAGAGGACTCAGACACAGGATTTGTAAAGCTATGCTATTCATTAGTGGGCAGTATGTACTTTAAAATCCGCTTTCGTACGGCGTGAAGGCTACGTGACATGTCTCTTTGCAATCTCATGCCAGTACTTAAAGGGACACCACTCATTTAAAAATGATACTTCGGTCTGAAATGTATCCATTATTGCTACAAATAACCTCCCTGAGATTTCAATAAAGAGATCATACGGAAAAAAATATGCCATTCCCTATCTTTTCAATTTGTTTTCTTTGTGTATTTGGCAGCCTTTGTGTATGGCCCGTTCCACCTTTCCTTCAGTATCAGTCGGTTTCCCATCTTGTTTGTGTGGGTCTTTCACACAGCAACTGGAGAAAGAAATATATTTTTAAATCTGGGAAAATGTGATTATAAAATCACACCATTGGCAGGGGCTGAGGGGCATGTGTGGCCGTGACTACTCCCAAAAGGAAACTGACTCGATTTCAGGTGGATGGTGCCCCCTCAGTGAGGGCTTGAGACCAACGCTTACAAGTTTATTCACTAAGAAAGCCGCGATTTCTGTTGCTATGTAAATCACATTCACCCTGAAACTCTGGTTATGCATTCCAGAACTCTGCATAACTCAGTTACATCACATTAGTGTTTTCTCTCTCTCTCATACACACACACAAACACACTCTTACTTCATTCTTTCGTTCAGTGCCATTCATAAAGAAAACTTATAACAACAGTAACAGTTAGTATTAGAGATGAGCATGGACAAAATCCAAAATTCCCAGTTGGACACTATCTGCATAATTGCTTGAATGTGAACCCTGGATCTGGACACTTCTAAACTTTGGAAAAATTAGGATCGGGATCCACAGCCAAACTTTGCATCATCAATCATCATCATCATCATCATCTGTTATCATCATTAGAACAAATCTTACCACCTTTCTTTAATTCCTTCTCAGCTCTGTGTCTTTGGCTCTGAATGTGCTTTCTGCATTATTTATTTATTCATTCAATCTTGGATGTCAGTTCTTCCCTCTTTTCCTTTGCAGTGTGATTTATTTGGAACATGCTGCCCTATTCTGCAAATACTGCTCCTCAGTTACATACTTTACTAAGATATTTGGAGGCCTTGGTGCACTGGACACCGATAAATTAAAGCATGTTATTATTAATTAATTATTAGTATTATTACTGAAGCAGCTGCGTGAGACTTGGTAAAGGAGCAGCCTCTGAGGGATGGGGTGGGAGCTCGGGGCAGAGGTATTTGAGGAATCTAGCATGGCACCCAAATCCTAGCAGGAAAAGAGGAGATTCCCCTCCCCAGTGGAGCTTTTTGGAACAGGACTGGGACATCCGGTGGTAAAGTGGAAGGAAACCAAAACACAAATGGAAAGGCAGGCATCTGTCAAGCTCCCGCCAATGGTCTGTTTTATGGAGAGTTGCTCTCCTCGTGTTTCCCTCTCTCAGAGTTTAATGAGAGACTGGTGGGTGCCAAAGCTGACTTGGGAAGTTTCAACTTTATCTCCCGAGGGACGCTGTTAACCAGCATGTTATATTTAATGCCAGGATGTCCAGGGCTCGATCCTGCAAGGCGCTGAGCACGCTGAGACAAGCACGTGCATCATTCTAAGCATGTGAGTTGATCTTTCAAGTCAATGGGACTGCTCACATGCTAAAAGTTCAGTACATGGTTAAGTGCTTTGCTGGATCAAGGTCTGACAGAGGCAGGGCTCCTTAGGACAAATAGTATGTGAACAGGCCAGTCCTCACTTACAGACAGCCCCCCCAACCTGAAGCAAATACTCACCAGCAACTACTCACCACACAACAGAAACACTAATCCAGGAACCAATCCCTGCAACAAACCACGTTGCCAACTCTGTCCGCATATCTATTCAAGGAACACCATCATTGGACCTAACTACATCAGCCACACCATCAGGGGCTCATTCACCTGCACATCTACCAGTGTGATATATGCCATCATGTGCCAGCAATACCCCTCTGCCATGTACATTGGACAAACCGGACAGTATCTACACAAACAAATAAATGGACACAAATCAGACATCAAGAATTGTAACATTCAAAAACCAGTAGGAGAACACTTCAGTCTCCCTGGACACTCAATAACAGACTTAAAAGTGGCAATTCTTCAACAAAAAAACTTCAAAAACAGACGTCAAGAAGAAACTGCAGAACTGGAATTAATTTGCAAACTTGACACCATCAAATTAGGCCTGAATGAAGACTGGGAGTGGCTGGGTCACTACAAAAAATAATTTTCCCTCTGTTGATATTCACCGCTTCTTGTCAACTGTTGAGAATGGGCCACATTCACCCTTATTGAATTGGCCTTGTTAGCACTGACCCACCACTCGGTAAGGCAACTCCCATCTTTTCATGTGCTGTGTATTTATACCTGCCTACTGTATTTTCCACTCCATGCATCTGATGAAGTGGGTTATAGCCCACGAAAGCTTATGCCCAAATAAATTTGTTAGTCTCTAAGGTGCCACAAGGACTCCTCGTTGTTTTTGTAATTAAAGACTATCATAATGCTACGCAACAAGGGGCTGAATCGGGGCTGCTCTGGGGACCTTAATATTAGCATCGTCTCACTTAATCCTAATGACATTCTTTTAACACTGAGATTCTGTATCTCTCTCTCTCTCTCACACACACACACACACCAAATTGAACTATTTTCCTAACTATTTTTTCCTGCAATCAGATAGTGAATCAAACCTCGATACCTTTTGTCTGAGTGGAATGCTGAACAATTTGAGCAGAAAGGGTGATGGGGAGTGTGTGCATACATGTATAGAGGGACAGGGGCCCAAGTTAAAAGTGTAGTGCTAACTCCAGAGAGAATCTCTATTGTTTTAGCAGCAGAGGGAGAAGGGCAGGGGGGTAGGCTGGGTGCAGGAACTGCAGTGATTTCCAGCTGATGTCCAAATCTAGTGTGGACTTCACCCACTTGCACTGCCCTTCATCTGGTGGCTGCATGGGCCCCTTAAATTCTACTCCAGCCACGACTCTTTACTGCGATAGAAGCAGAAATTAGAGATGGGAAAGAGCTACCAACCCTGGATTACTCCTTATACTCTATGTCCACACTTGAAGCTGGAGATGTAAATCCCAGTTTGAGGAGACACGCCTGCTCTGATCGAGACTAGAGCACAGCCATGGCGCCATGAGTAGCAGGAGGACTAGCTGCCCTGTCTGAAACAGCTGGCATGCACCTGGAGTGGCTCATCCTTCACACCCCTTGTGCCACCGAAACTATTCTCTATTTTTAGCACTCTGGAAATCAGAGCCAGATCAGGTCTGGCTTCTCGAGCTGGAATTCACAGCTCCAGCTCGAAGTCTAGTTATACCTACAGTGTTTGTCCCGGAACAAGGAGGTAGCAGCTCTAGTTGAGCGAAAGGATGTCTCCCTCTGGCTGAGCCCTTAGGAGTTATGCTCTAAGCTGGATGTCACCTTCTGCAGGAGTGACAGACCCAAAGCCAGCAGAGTGATGGCCCTCGCCCAGCAGCAACACAGAAGAATCCGAGGCGATGTGGTACCTGTGTCTCTGGAGGCCATGTCCCTCGTGTTCCAGGAGGCAGGTGTTCAGCACAGAAGAGCTGAGGAGGGAGGAAGTTCGCAAGGCCACGGCTGAGACGCCCACTAACGGGGAGGAGAAATTGAGCAGCACGGAGGTGATCCGGTGGAAAAGGAAATCCTGGCTGTGGGTCACGTTGATGACCAATGGGTTCCGCTGACATGACAGCTCATGTGTCCCTAAGGGGGATGAAGTAACAAGAGAGAAAGAAGCCATTAGCCCAACTCTGGGATTGTTTAGCTTGCCTGGGGTTATTCCACAGCTCAGACGCTACTCCTGTGGTCTGCCTTTTCCACTAAGCAACCTGCAAGGGATTCCTTCCCAGCAAGGAAATCAGACAGGACACGTCCAAGGCAAAGGCAAATCCTTCTGCTTCGGGCCAACCAGCAACTAGACTAGGGTCAAGAAAGCAGGAGAGGGAGAGCCAGTGCTGAGAGAAATGGGATGCAGAGAGGATCCCACCAGAGAGAGGGTACCACAGCCTCCTTCATCCTGGTCTGCCCTGAGGCACAGACCGTCTCAGCCAACAAAAGAGGCAGGAAGGAGCTCAAGGAGGACACTGCAAGAGAGGTGTTGAGATCTCCCAGCTCCCACTGAACTCAGGTTGAGCCAAAGAGGCCATAACAATTTGGGCTGTTTGCTAGGAGCTGTCTGACACAGCCCTGCCTTAGCTGCTCAGGCGCTTCCTCAGACTCTGCTAGACTGCTTGCTCCCTGCAATGGAAAGCCCAAGGCGAAGCAGAGAGGGACTCAGGTGCCGAGGGAGCAGAGGAGGAGAAGGGAAAGGGGAGCTCCCCTCCTCATGTCAGCTCTGAGTGCACTCACCCAGCGAGTGGTTGTGCCTCCTCTCATCCCCCAGCTGGACGGTCACAGTCGGCTTGTGCTGGTCGCTCAGGGCAATGCCATCAGAGGCCAGGAAAATAAATACTGAGGTGGCCAGTCCGGGTCTGTCGAAGCACACCTGCGCATGAGGGTACAACGCCAGAGGGGACATTAGGGTGGGGGATTACAGCGAAGCAGACAGAGCTACACGGGATAGGGCTTTGCATTTTAGAAGCAATGCTATTGATCAGACAAATAAACAAATGGGTGATGGCCCTCCATGACTGAAGAGGGCTCGTGTGTATTGAGCATTGCCTAGGGTTGCCAACTTTCTACTCGCACTAAACCGAACACCCTTGCTCCGCCCCCTGCTTCTCCCCTTCTCTGAGCCCTGCCCCTCCTCCGAAGCCCCACCCCCGCTTACTCCATCACCCTGCCCCCTGTTGCTCGCTCTCCCCACCCTCACTCACTCGCTCATTTTCACCAGGCTGGCTCAGGGGGCTGGGGTGCAGGAGGGGGTGAGGGCTCCGGCTTGGGTTGAAAACCGGACACCTGGTCACCCTAGCGTTACCTCATAATGAGGAATAGCCCAGGAGCCCCCCAGGGAGCTCAGGACAGTGAGCAGGGATACAGTGATCAGAGGGTGGGACAAGTATTTCAGCTTTGCAGCCACTCACTGGGGCCCACAAAGAGCTGGCACAGCCGTGGGGCAAAGCAAGATGGAGGAAATATCTTTTTGCACCTTTGCCCCAAATTCCCACTCAACCATCACTGAGGCTGGGCAATTTCCCAGTAACATTTTCCTCCCATTATTATTTCATGCTTGTTGCATTTCCACCTCATGTCCAGGACTGGAAGCCCTGAGACACCATGAAGGTCAATCCTGTCAGCACCACAGCCTGCTCCAAAGCAGGAAGCACATTACCATGGAGAGTTCCAGTTCTGCACACCCAAGAAGCTTGGGTGGTTTGGATAAGCACCTCAATATCGAGCGCTCATCCCAACCTAACTTGTGAGGGCCAGATCCTCAGCTTGTGCCAATTTGGGGGAAGCTCCTTATTCCATCCCTCCCCACTGCTCCCCTGTGCAGGCACTTGGCAAAATCTGTTTTTAAGTTAGAACTGCCGTATCTGGCTTATCTCACTAAATATTCCCTGCATGTGCTTCCTTTTTCTTATTATGGATTGAGCTGCAGTTAGCTATATTTTAATTTTTTTTTCTTTTGCTTAATTTCCTGCTTGTTACATTCTGACATGACTCCAAATCTTCCCTGAATCTGATGTGTGGGAAATAGAGAACAAAGCACTGCCACTGGAAAGTGCTCCTCCATAAATCAGAATAACTCATATCTGCAAGTATACCAGCTATGCTGAGGTGCACTATGGGAGGCTAGTTATGTTGCACAGATATTTGCATTCTTCAGCAGATGGCCACACCCACTTACGTCTGTGCCTTCATATAGGGGCACAATGATTTCTTTGCTCTTTAGTGCCACCTGTTGAAAATGTTTCATTCCATACAACTGGAATCCTGTACCTAATGAGCAATGTGATTGTTCATTTAAAGCATGTGACATGGAGCATTAAAATAGTCCTGTAAGTGGAGGTGTATGCACGTGTTATTGAGATGTGTGTGTAAACAGCTATATTTGTATGGGAGAGTGTTTTTTCATACACATGTGTGAATAAGAAACCTGCTTCCCAGACCAATCTGTTAGCAATCAGGCAAACACTATAAAAGAGAAAGAACATAGGCATATTTATTACTAGCCCATAAATAATTTTATGGGCGGAAAATAATAGCACACCTAAAATGAGCGTGTGGAGCCAGTAATGAAAGTCTTTCATATAAACATCTGACCACAAGTTCCAATGCACTGGAATATGAGTTAATCCTGGTGAGAAGTGGAAAGCGAGCCTCCATCAAGGCAGCACAAAGAGGGGGCTTTCCTCTTTCTTGTGAGTAAAGGAAGAAATGGAGGGCATTTGCCCTGGCATAAGCACAGTAGGGAACCCAGAGGCAAGGTCCAAGAGATAGAGACAGAAGAGAATGAAGGCTATGTAGGTAGAGTTCTCTGTAGAGGCATAGGACGTTAGGGATACAGGGGTATTAGGGACAGAAAGGTAATAACACTGTTTATTGACCAATAATTAATGATGCATTAAGTCTTCCAAGTGCCTTAACAAAAGGTAATTATAGATAATCTAGGACTAAACAGGGCAACATGCCCCATATAAACTGTACGGAAAGAGCAAAGACAAATAACAACCTCCCAATAATAGAAGGCAGCAGCCACATAAAATGAAACTGTGGTTACAATCAGAAAATCAGCACTGTATGAACTGCATCTCCCTAATGGATGTATCAGCTCCCTGTGTCTCTTCTACTCAAGTCCTCCTTATGTGACTGAAACCCAGGTTTTATTCTCCCTGGTGGAGTTGAGGCCAATGCAGTTGTGGAACAGAGTCTCAGATGCCAGGTCAGAAAGGCCCTGACTCCCATCCTCTCTAACATGTCTGTGGGCATGGTCAGGAATTCCAGGCCAGCCTTCTCACTTCCCAGAAGAGACCGGCCCTAAGGCCTTGGGGCCACACTGCCCCTTGTACAGTCATTTACACCAGTGCAACCTGTGTGAAAACTGAGCTAAAGCAGAACAGCAGCAGTTTGCGCCCACTCTGCACTGGAGGAAGGGCGATGCTGAAGGTGCCCTTGAAGACTAACAGTAAAATCTCAAATAACCCCTCTCGGTTCAGTAACTCCTCACTTAAAGTCGTCCCAGTTAACGTTGTTACGTTGCTCATCAATTAGAGAACATGCTCGTTTAAAGTTGCACAATGTTCCCTTCTGACGTTGTTTGGCAGCCGCCTGCTTTGTCCACTGCTTGCAGAAAGAGCAGCCCATTGAAGCTAGCTGGTGGAACCAGGGTGGACCGGCAGCCCCCCATCAGCTCCCCGCTCCCCTAAGTTTCCTGTGTGGCAGCCGCCCAGGAGGCTATCAATTGCCAGGCAGTTCAGATGTCCCTCCCCCCACTGCCGTGTGCTGCTCCTGCCCTCTGCCTTGGAGCTGCTCCAGGGAGCCTCCTGCTTGCTGTGCGGGGGAGAGGGGAAGAAGGGTGATAATGTCATGATGTCCCGCTCCCCCCACCCCACTTCTGTACCTTATCTCCATGGGGGGGGGGGAGACACACACGACAGGGCTCAGGACGGAGGGAGCTTGCTGGCAGCAGCTGCTGTCTCAATTTGCTAATCTACTTAAAAAGGCAACGTACTTAGAGTTGGGTCACCGTACTTAAAGGGGCAATGCGCGTCTCTCTCTCTCTCACACACACACGGTGTGTGTCTCTGTCTCTCTCTGCCATGCTGTCTCCCCTCCCTCAATTCGTGCTGCCTTGTAGAGTGTGAGGCTACATTAACAACAATGTGTTAACCCTTGAGGGCTCAGCCGAGTGCTAGTTCATCATTTAGCAGTAAGGTATTCCCTGGGAAATATCCCACCCTCTTCCACCGTCTGACTCCACCACCTCAATCAAGCTTCACAATCATCATTGCTATGTACAGTATTAAATTGTTTGTTTAAAACTTATACTGTGTGTATGTATATATATATATAAAAAATATAGTCTTTTGTCTGGTGAAAAAAATTTCCCTGGAACCTAACCGCCCCATTTACATTAATTCTTATGGGGAAATTGGATTAGCTTAACATTGTTTTGCTTAATGTAGCATTTTTCAGGAACATAACTACAGTGTTAAGCAAGGAATTACCGTATTTGCCTAGCAATGGCTTTTTCATTTACAGAACACTGTTGTAGGGTTCTGTCTCCTTCGTTGTGGTGATCCATGCGCTGGCAGCTTCCAGGATGGATTGCTGCCACAGACTCATATGCTAAAGGGGATGAAACAAGTGATACATGTGCCAGTCACTGGCTTTCAGTTGCTACAACTCATCGGTAGAACGCCTGGCTGTAGCTGATGAGTTTGTGACCCAGCTGAGGGAGAGCTCTTCATTACTCCAGGACAGGAGGAAGGGAAAGAATTGGCCTTTATCCCTGAAAGTGTGGGACAAGGATAGGAAAGCCCTCCCCAACTCCTACAAAGTATCCTCCCTATTAAGCCCAGGTGCCCAACGACACTTACTTTGAGCCAAACTCTCTCATCATTCAAGTGTGTTTTCTCCCCATCAGCAACCTGAGCATTGTCATGGCTGGTGGTGCAGGGGAACCAAGCAGCGAGGGAATGATGCTCTGGCATATCTTGAAGGTGGGATCTGCACACCTGGAAAGGAGAGATTTTCAACCCCAGCAGCAGCAGCAGCAGCAGCAGCGGGCATGGAGGGAAAGGAAGGGAGAGAACTACCAGCCTCCTACATGCCCACTAGGAAAGAGGCACCACAGCGTTAACCAGAGCAGAAGGGGAGGAGTGACTGAAGTCACCTGCTTGAATAAAGAATATTTCAGGGTACCTGTGGGATTGAGGGAAAGAGACTATGGGCTAGATCAGGGATCGGCAACCTTTATCAGGGATAAGCACCCTGGTGGGCCGGGCCGGTTTGTTTACCTGCCGCATTCGCAGGTTTGGCCGATCGCGGCTCCCACACCGCTCCAGGCCAATGGGGGCTGCGGGAAGCGGCGGCCAGCACATCCCTCGGCCCGCGTCGCTTCCCGCAGCCCTCATTGTCCTGGAGCGGCGAACCGTGGCCACTGGGAGCCGCGATCGGCCGAACCTGCGGACGCGGCAGGTAAACAAACCGGCCTGGCCCGGCCCACCAGGATGCGTACCCTGGCGAGCCGCGTGTCAAAGGTTGCCGATCCCTGGGCTAGATCATCGGTGTAAATCAGCACAAATCCACTGATTTCAGCACAGGGACCCCAATTTACACCAGCTGAGACTCAGGCTCAATAGTCTAGAAGAAAAAACGTTCCGAATAATCAATATACAGGGTCAGATCCTCAACTGGCATAAATCAATATAGTCCTGTGGACCCACACAGTTTTACACCAGATGAGAACCTGGCCCTTGAAATCTTGATTCCTCTGGAACAAGGGACATGGGGTCTTAAGACTGTCCACTGTACCAGGACTGGCCAGAGAAGAGCACACACAAGTGGCTACAATATTTGCACTTTTCTCCACGCTCCCTGTTCCGCTTTCTTAGCGTCTTTGTACAAAATATTGATATGATATTGTGAATTTATTTCAATTCCTTATTGGGTTGATGACAATTATTGCACCAAAAAGGTACAAAGCACTGTACAGACAGATGTAATAATATCACCTGGCTCTTCTATAGCATTTCTCACCAGTTGATCACAAAGTATATCAGTGTCATTAATTTTATTGATGAAGAAACTGAGGCATAGAGCTGTGAAGTGACTTGCCCAAGGTCCTCCAACAGATGAGGTAGGAACAGAACCCAAGTCTCCAGAATCCCAGTCCAGTGCACCATCCACTGGGCCACACTGCCTCTCTTCAGAGCAATGGTATATGCAGAGAGGGACCATGTCTCAAAGAGCTTACTTTACAAACTAAGATGATATATTATTTAAGAGGATGGAGCACAGAGCTATAGGAACTTCCAGACCACACCAGGTCCATCTAGGCCAGCATCCTGTCTCAAAGACCTGCACCAAATGTTTCAGATGAAGATGCAATGAGAAGTATGCACAAACACGCCTATGGGAAAAGTTTCTTCCAGGCCGTTCAGCCCTGATCCACAGCCCATTGAAGTCAGTGGAAAGATGCCCACTAACTTCAAGGGGCTTTGCTTCAGACACTAAGTGGTGGGCATATGTCCTGAAGCATGAGGGTTTATATCCTTTCATACCCTGATCCTATAAGCATGCATGCAGTGTGACGGAAAGCAAAGCTTAACACATCATGGCAATGCCAGGATTGCTGTCTGGATTTTCTTTTCCAGTTTATATGGCTGATTTTAAGCCGCCTGATGCGTGAAAGCTGCTCTGCTGGGAGGACTGAGTCGCATAGGCCTTTATGAATAGGTGCTCCATCAGGAGAGACAGGAAAGGCAAGGACACTGTGGAGATCACATCAGGTTTGGGACTCTCCCGGTACAAAGAAATGCCTAGCCTCACCTTCACAACAGGCTCTCCGGTCACCATGGAAACAGGACATGACTTCTTGTCCTGGTGGGAGGTGTAGGCCTGTGCTGCCCACTGATCCATGTACCCTTTGGGAGTGTAGAGGCCACAGTCCTGGATGTTGCTTCTCCTCTCGAAGGGCTCACACACTCCATCCCCCTCGTGAACATAACACAGGCTCGGCTCTCCTGCAGAGAGGCCAAAGACTAGAAGGTTAGTGTCTACAATGCTTCTGCTGAGGGCAGGAGAAAAAACTATACCCTTCCCTCGGGTGGCCATCGCAACCCAAAAAGGGGGTGGTCAAGGAGAGAAGGAATGGGCTGACTCAGCACATGACTTACCAACACAGTTGAAGCCTTTTTCCCTTTTACACTTCCCAGAGCAGCCATCTCCATCTAACAGGTCTCCATCATCGCACTCCTCTTCCAAGCTCCTAAGAGACCGTCAGCAAGAAATGTTAACGCCCTCTTGACTAGCTGCCCTTCGAGCTTTTCAGCTCCATAAGGGTCAGGACCCCATGTTTAAGGACAACCCTGAAGTCAGATTTCACTGGAGGAATCATGGGATACCAGCTACAAGGAGGGAGAGAAGAGACTGACTCTTGTCAGGTGAGGAAGAAGTTGGGAAAGCCAGAGTGGGAGAAAAGAGGCCCCACTCCACCACCATCTTCCCTGGAGAACTCAGGGTGGGAGCAAGTGCAACTACCAAGCCTGTGTCAGAGGAGAAGAGCCGCCAGTGATGTCAGATGTGAAGAATGGCCAGTTTTTCCACTGGGTGTTGGACAAGTCAAGGTGGGGTAAGAGATAGGGATGAGTTTAGTGACTGAGTAGGGAAAAGCAATAGCCACGTGCTACATTTCATGAGAAAACCACAAGCAAAAAATTACATGCTTAAGTGAATTCAGGTTTATTCTCATGTGTGCACCCACACACACAGAGGCACGCATGCGCACACACACACCTTCACACTTAAAACTTCAAATATTCAAGCAATTTTGCTTCACACACACTCTTCATACACAAAGATGCACAATGTGAAAATCAATCTTGTCTCTTCACTCTCCTGACTTTGACTCAATGTTATTTCCCAAAGGTTTAAAATTGTTTACTAAACAAGACTTCCTAAGCTGTGTTCCCAACCGCCCTTTAGATCAGTCACGTTAAAAGTATATCACAAATCTCTACTACTTGCCTCGCATTTATGCTGCTTGTTCAGTTTTTTCAACTTCACTCAGCTTGGACAGTGGAACCAAAGTGGTCATTCACTCTCCAGAAGCCCAGACCCTTAACTGTAGTAAATCAGCAATGAAGTCAATGGAGCTATGCTGAATTACACCAGCTGAGGATCTGGCCCTTCTAGCCAGTTTCCCCTGTTGGGTCTCATGCACTTAGCACAATCACTTTGCATTGGGTTTCACAACACTGCAAGGGGAAGCTAACAATTTACAAAGCTGTTTTCACTGGAAAACAATCAAGTTGAAGTCAGAAAAATTCAAACTGGAAACATGACACAAATTTTTACCAGAGAAGATAGTTAACAATTAGACCAGCTTACCAGGGGATGCTGTAAGTTTCCCATCATTTGGGGTCTTTAAATCAAGTTTGGATGTCATTCTAAAATATATGCTCGACCAGAGAGCCACAAGTTACTGGGCACAATGCAGAATCATTGGGTGAAGTTCTCTGGCCTGCACTATGCAGGAGGCCAGACTAGATGATCAGAATGCTCCTTTGGGGGTTTAAAAATCTATGACACTTTATAGAGATTGGTTCTGGCCTAAGCATTGGACCAAGCACCCACTGACTTTGGGGAAGTTCAGATCAGAATCCAAATCCAAACTCCGCACCTCGCAAGGCCCATCTTTACCTTCTAAGAAGCATTAGATTTTGCAAAACACTTTGGGTTTGAGCCTTCATTCTTTTGCAATGGTTTGGCACCACTGACAGGAGTGGAGTTATGCTGGCATAAATCTGGTGTCATGGAGTGAAGGATCAGGTCTTCTGTTTACCTTTGGATCTACCCTACTAGACCAAATGGCTTTAAAAACATCTCCCAAATGTGTGTAGAATTCAGCACTTACATGGTCACTTTTCCGTCTCCACAATAGGGAGAGCCGTGGGTATGGATCAAAGATGGAGACGGTTCTCCCACAGCTGCCCCAGCCATGGCCTGCACCTGGTAGCGGTACAACTGGCCCGGTGTGACATCCCTGCAGAAACACAGAGGAATGAAACAAACTAGGAGAGAACAAATACCACGTGGGAAACGTCCGTCCGTATGTGGCCATTTGCAGTGGATTCATTAGAGGCAAAGGGGATGCTATAGGTTATAAAAAGCATGTGTGTTGTACCTAAGCAGAATGGAAAGTTAACGGTCCTGTGGATGCTGCCCTGCTAGGTTGGAAGTGTTGCAATAATTGGCTGATGAATTTACCCTAATTGTAGCTCAGATGTAAAGAGTATGTCAGTTTATTAAGTAATACAATGATCTATAATAACAAACTTTAATGAAAAATAGGTCAAGTTGCTTTCAGTAGTGAGTGTTGTAAGCAGGTGCAAGAGAACCAGAGGGACTAAATTAGTCCAAACAAAAAAGGCCACGTTGATATAATTCAAGCACCGTGTTGAAATCACGCTTGGTAAAAACAGAAAATGTGGAACTGGAAATTAATAAATAAAAACTAAAGTGTCAGATATTGTGGGAAAAATAATGGAGACATGGGCTATTCTACCCACCAGTCCCTTTGTGGGTCCTTAAAGAAAGAGACTGGGGGGAAGAAAATTAAAAAACAAAAGATGGAGGCTACTAAAGCAAGCTTCACAGTCATGGCTGCCACACCCTAGGAATACGATACAGAATGCGCAGAAGAGTTAACAGGTACCATTTTCCAGAGCACCTAATTCACATTGACTTTCAATGAGAATTAGGCTAAGTCACTTTGAAAACGTGACTTAGGGTCCTAAGTAGTTTCTGAAATGTGTACCCAGTGTCTAATGATGCTCTGAACACAGGATCCTGGCTTTTACAAGGGGAAGAAGGGTAAGCTGGTGTGTGTGTGAGGGATGGAGGGGAACAAGAGAGGCAAGGAGTGGGAGAGATGGGACTCAGAACCTCAATAAAATTTGCCTGGCTTGGCCTGGGCATGGATGGATAGAGGAAAGAAGCCACACGGTTCAGATCTGAATCCAGATCTGGGCTTTGAACCCCCTCAAAGTTCAGGGTGTTTGAAACTAACATGTAAATTAACCAGGTAGGCAGACAGGGATAATTTGGCAAATTCCAATCTAGATTCCAATTTCCCATGTCCCCAAAGTCTGGGGGTATTTGGATCTGAGGTTATGGTTATGGCCCATCTCTATATAAATAAAACATTCAGGGTGCCAATATATCCATGCCACTAGAATGTATTGCACTGTGGCACAGACACAAAGCCAAAAGCACAGGTAGGTTCCCCCCAATTCTACAATTGCCGTGAGCTGAGGCTACAGAAAGAGGATCTGTGGCAAGTAATCAGAGGAGCCTGCCACTTTTCCCTCTAGGTGGACCATCACATGAAATTATCGCCTACCCTATGTGACTTGAACAATCATTACCCTGGCCCCACGGACGGGGAAATGTGTCAAAGTTAAAGAGTTCTCTCTAGTGGGATACAGCTTCCTGGTGAGTATCATGCTAGTGTCATGGAACTGTCATATGCAATGGGGTGTTTTGGGCAAACTCTGAGGCTGGGCATTCATGGCACTGCTCACCACAGAGAGGCTGAGTTCTAAAAACATCAATGAATCCAAATGCAGAAGCCAGAAAAGCAAGGAGAACTAGAACAGCACCACAACCACCCCCGGCCTTTGGTGGGCCGATATTGCTACTCACGTGTCGGTGAACTTTCGGTGCATGTGCAACCCCTTTATGGGGGAGCCGCTAGCAAACGGAGGGTCCCGCAGGATCCTGTACCGCACAGGCTTACAGCTGGAGCAGAGGGGGCTCTGGGGCATGGAGGTTAAGAGAGCTGCATCTATCTCCATCCGCTCATCAAAGGTGTAGACCTTTACCCCAGACACCTTCCTGTTGACGTTGAGCCTAACGGTGAGGGGGGTGTCACAGAAAGTGTCCAGGGGGCCCAGGTGGACGGACTCCCCATGCTCTGTCAGGATTTCAATGTCAGACAAGGCCTTGGGTGAGTCTGTGGAGAGGTAGGTGGTCCACAGTACGAGAGACTCCGGGTACACGGGATGCAGGAAACGCAGCTCCAGGATACAACCATGCGGCTGGGGGCAAGGAACAGTCATGTTCATGTGGTACAGGTGGAGCTCTGGGCTCCAGGCCTGCAGGCTGGGCTCACAGGGTTGATCCACATCCGGGGGGCCTAGGCAAGGGGAGAATATAGATCCCTATAAGGAGCAGGGCAGTTCATTTCAGTAGCAAACAGAGATATATGATAGTCTGTACATACAGGCACACACATTGAGGTGAACACCCCCAGATGTATGCACATATAAACACAGATACATACGCACATGTGCATACAACGATGCCATCATACGCACACATCCACACATTGGCACCAACATACAGTGTGTGCTCAAATGTCTCAGAGCATAAAGATATCAAACACACTTGTGTTTCCATGCATAAATCCTCAGATCCCTAACAGCACGAAGAAACAAACATACATATCCCACCCGACACGTACAGACATACACAGGCTTGAACATGCGTATCTAGGAATTTTTCAACAAAATGTTTTTGGCTGATTTGTCGAAACCAAAACCAAAACCAATGGTTTTGTGGGAAGGGCCAGTCTCCATGAATTGTGCGACCGATAAAAAGTTGAAAAAGAGTTTTGACATTGTCGAAATGGGTCACTTCTCCATTGGCTAAATAAAACATTTGAGTTTTTCAGTTCAAAACAGCTTTTTTTTGTTTCAAAATTTAACTTCATTTATACTAAAAAATGTTTCAAAAATGAAAAAAAAGTCCAAATCTAAATGTTTTGAAATCATCCCAAACCAGAATATTTTTCAGTTTATCGGTTCAGAAAAATGTTCGAGATTTTGACTTTTTGTTCTGATCTGGGAGGGGAAAAATGTTCAAAATCTCAGAAATTCTCACAAGACAGGACCTCCTCGCCCAATCTTATCAAACAGGTCGGTGCAAACATCCCCCCTTTGCACAGAACTGTACAATGACTCAGGCACAGACACACTCTATATACCTGTGTATCACAGGAACACCTGCAGACACACGCATGCATTTTGTCAGAAACACAGGTATACCTGCACACACACACACACACACACACATACACACACACACACACACACACACACACACGCCTGGACACACACAGACATGGACTGAACTAAGCAGGATTCTGTGATTGGTCTCAGTGCCACTGGCATACTAACTATACACCTGAGATGGAGAGAAATTAGCATGAGTTCATTGCCGGCACCTCTCACCCTGTATTAGTGCTAGGGTTCGTTCTGACCATCCCTCCCATTCTTAGACACAAGCTGACAGAGGAGAAGTTAAGGAAACTAGTTTTCAGGCAGATCCCAATGCAGGGCTCGTGGCCTTGTTAGGTGAGTGCGTTTGAGCGAGGAGGAGCAGGGGAGCGCACCTGGCTGGCTCTGAGTGTCATCAGTACAGATGGGCCCATGCTGCCAAGTTTGCCTCTGAATTCTTATTTGATCTCCAAACGTCCCCTGGCTGAAGGGGTCGGGGACTAGATCATTCGCCCAGGCTAAGCAGCACAAAAGGAACTTGATGCATTTCTATAGGGGCAGCTAGAGGTTCTTCTGTCACAGGGAGTGGGGTAAAGCGTTAGGGGCATTCTGGGGTGGGCCAAGGGCAGGAGAGGGCATGGTACACTGGTGATCCCAAGCCAGCAGAATAGTCACTAGGGGACCACTCCACTTAGTGTAAGTCCTGTTCATCGGAGCCCATCTCAGCCCAGGAGCGGACTGGGCCGAGGGCCACCTTTGCCTCCACCCCATCAGCGGCACCAAAGCTTGCTCAGGATTGAGCCCTATGCAGTCAGCAAGGGAAACCAACACGGATGTGCTCTGAGCCATGGAAAGAGAAGCTGAGCGTAAGAACCAGTTTCAAGTTCACGGACTCTGCTGAAAATGCCCAATTTTCCCCAAGGCCACAAACAGTTGTCCTATTTAATGCCCATCCAAGGCCTGGACTCGTGTCCCCATGAAATCCCCCAGGTTGTGCAGAAGTGCCTCTCTCTCTCACCCCAGCTGACACGTGCTGGTGAAAACTGCACACTGGTGTGGAGAAAAGTTTAGCATCAGCTAAGGGGAAAAGCCAGTTCTGATCTGTAAGGGACGACACGGCCATCTGACAGCCTGGGAAATGGGAAATGCTGAAGCTGACAGCTCCAAATGTTCTGCTGTTTAACCAAATTGGCACAAACCTCTTTTTCCCCTCATTTTGTCACTTTCTCTGATTGAGAGAGATGTTTCCACCCCACTCCAGTCTCGAAGTGAAGTTTCCAGTGACACCATGAAACCCTTGGCTCTTTCCTATGCCAGGGGCACATGCATACCAGTGTGATTCATGTTGTAACTTGTCTGGAAGGCAAGGCCTGGGGCAAGATAACCTGCCATAGGGTGCTTTTTAAACTGGCTCATAAACACTTGAAACTGGATACACCTACAGTTCATCTCGTCCATCTGGTTGGTGGGGAAGAAGGACTGTTCCTTATGCTGTGTTCTCCAGGGTTCTGCCTGGACCTAAATGACCCAAGAAATGAGATTGTCGCCAACACCTTGGGAAGAGTATGCCACTCTCTAAGGCTGGATCAAAGCCCCTGGAAGTCCACGAGAAGGCACCTCTTAGCTTTGGATCAGACCCTAAGAACTGGGTGCACCATACACTGGCTTTTCTTTTGGTGACATAAGTCCAACTGAACAGGTTCCCAGGTGCCTCTTTTCTCTCTCCAACACTCTCCTGGGAAGCTGTTAGTAACACTGACAAGCTCCCTGCACCCCAAAGTTGCTGGTATCTCCGGTACGCTCCCTGGGAGCTGAGCTTTACCTTATGCAATCTTCTCCCAAGAGGATTTTGCATATTTAAATTTAGATAGATCAGACCAATATGGAAAATTGGGCCTCGGATGATCTCATCTCCACTGAGGGAAGCGGCAGTCACCATGAGTGAGAGAGGACAAGGCACTTTACCTACTGCCTCCTCAGGGGTCCAGTAGCCGGAGGAGTCACAAACTCGAGGGGAAGAGGCCTCATGCACGTATTGGCTGAAAGTACCATCTTCAGCACAGTCCCCGCAGAGGGTGCTGGGGTCCCTGCAGAACAGAGAGAGAGAATGAGGAAGACTCTTCCCCCCCCAGTTTCTGATCAGACTTGGACTCTCCTCACTTGATCCCCATCTCTGCATGATGTGGGAAGCCCGCAAGAGCCAGCTGCTTGGCTTGCTTGTTCTCACAGCCAGCTCTGGCATAGGCTGGGGAGGGAAAGGGAAACCTTCTGGTTAAGATGCCATACTGGTGATCTGGGCTGATCCCCAGCTTGTCTACAGATTCCCCGTGTGATCAGGTTAGTAAACACTCTGTGTCTCAGTTTCCCCTCTCTAAAATGGGGAGAATAGCCCTTCCTGCGTCTGCCTTGACTATTTAGGCCGCAAGCAGTCTGGGCCAGAGTGCGCCTCAGATTATGCGTACGTACAGAGCCTGGCACAAGTGGAGCCGTGCACTCAGCTTTGGCCTCTAGGTGCCCCCATAATACAAACAAATGATCATGTTTAATTAAAGTGCCAGCATTAAGCTAATGAGGGACTGGGGGAGTATTTCCTGCTCCAAAGACAATGTCAAAACATTCCATTCAGTTAGTCTTGAACGCTCTACAGTATTTTTCAATCATAAGCCTCTGCTTTCCTTCTCGGGCCATTCTTTTAATGATGCAAGACCATTTGATGCTTCAGACACCTGTCTGTGCCCTCACCGGGTGACATATGCCATTCGGGAGCCAGGAACAGCACTGCATATGAGCCATTTGGTGCAGTGAGGGAGCAATTATTCCGTAATTGGCCAGGATATCCTCAGAAATCGATTTTCTCTGAATTAAAAAGCATTTGAAAGGCCAGATTTGTAAAATGCTTTCAGGGGGATGCGAGACTTCGCCCACCTTCACAAAGGGCTTTGAGCTGGTAGGTGTTAGAGACGTGTAAAGTATTATTCTTATTCTTTTCCAAACGGCTTATGGGCATAGCCGCTTTGCACCACCATTGTAACTCACAGCTTTCACAAGCCGCTAACCTTTGTAAGGCCCCAAATGAAGACAATATTTAAGCCCTATTCACCTAAACAATTAAACGTGCTTAATTTTCAGGATGTGCGTAAGTCCCATTAAAGTCAATGGGACCGAAGAAGCACATGCCTAAAGATGAGCGCACGCTTAAGTGCTTTGGTGAACACGGATGGACTAGTGAAGCAGGGCCTCAGCTACTGTCAGTGTCAGGTCTATACAAACATTTCCTGGGGCATTAATAAAGAAATGGACAGATTACATACAGTCCTCTCCAAAGCTCACTGAAGTCAAAGAGAGTAATAAATAAATAAATACCTAGCTCTTATATGACACATTTCATCAATAGGTCTCAAAGCTCTTTACACAGGACATAAATATCCTTACCCCCATTTTACAGATAGGAAAACTGAGGCACAGAGAGGGGAAGTGACTTGATCAAGGTCACCCAGCAGGCCAGTGGCAGAGCCAGGACTAGACGGCAGGTCCCCTGAATCCCAGACCAGTGCTCTATCAATTGGGCCACACTGGCTTTTCACTGACTTCATGATTAGGACTCTGGCCTACATGATTTTTAAAAATATATATGACGCAAATTCTACATCAGAGTAATAACCTGCTGCCCATCTTGAGTGCTTCCCAGCTCAGAGTCTCAGAGGATTTAAATATTAAATATTCATTTAGCGTAGACAATATCTGCAAACTTGAGTGCCTGACGTTAGGTGCCTAAATCCATAGTCAGGCACTCAGACAAAAGAGGCCTGATCTTCAGAATGACGAGCCCCCACAATTCCAGATGAATGTGGCTGTTCAGCACCCCTGAAAGTCAGGCTCCTTTTAGTTAGGTGCTTAGCTAGGAACTGAAGGGGCTAACTTAAGATACTGACATCTGAAAATATTACTGACGTGCCCAAAGTCACAAAGCAGGGATCCAAATCCCAATCTTCTGGCTCCTGGTCCTGTGTGTTAACCACAAGACCATATTCCCTCCTCATAAATCAGTAGTTTATCCAGTAAGTGCTAAGTGAAGCTCATTTTTCATTCAGTAATTGCGCTCTCGGGTTGCATTTGGCATCGTCTCCTGATGGCACACAACCCTTTGGCATTCTCCCTGAGCCCCCTAAAAGTGGAATGCTTTTCAGAGGACGCTCGCTTGACACCCCAGCACACACTGCCATCACAGTAGTAAACTTGTAACCAGACGTGTTATTCTGGTGGACATAACTGGGGAGCTGGGGGTGTTGCCTCGTTCCTCTATTTCTACAAGGCAGCTGAACAAATCGCTGCCCGCTCCCCACCCACTCAAACACACACACACAAAAAACAGGCAGGGTTTGCCAGTTGGCAAAGAGCTTGAGGGTTTTGCCAACTCATCTTCATCACCTTCACTAACTTCTGAAATTCCCTGGTTCAGTGCCAAATGACTTTTCCTAGGGAACCACGGACAAATAAATCGTGACAAGCAATTCCCAGTGGATGCAAGCACAGGCAGTTGTTTAGGGATCCAGTTACAGGCCAAGGTCAGTGGTAGGACTACAAAACTGGTCCCCGGCCAAATTGATCTAGAGGAAGTAAGAGGCCATCAGACATGCCGGCACGTTTTAGTTTACGCTAGTTTTCCGGCATGCTCAGCCAAGCATGGGACCTTCTCAGCGACAATGTCTCTTACCTTTCATAGAGAACGCCGCTAATAGGAGGCAGCCAATGGATGGTGAGGGAGTCTTGGCCCTGCCCAGTGACCACGGGGGGCATGGGGATCGGAGTGGGCTTTCTGCTCTGGCTCCATCGCTGGTACACCAGATCCAAATAGCAATGCATTCGAGCCACTTGGTTGGGGGTAAAACTGTCCGTGCAGTCATCGTCTGAGAGAGAAAGGAAGGAGGGGACTTGTTTGTGAAACGTTTTGAGATCCTTGTGTGAAAGGCATTATATAAGTGGTCATTAGCAGTATTAGCAGTATTTATTACTAAATATAGCCATTTTAATTCTCTCCTGGAAGACCAGAGAAGAACACAAATGCCCTGGGCTAGAGAGATTCCCCATGGCTTGTCCTACATGACTCCTCTCATGTTATTTCTCCAGTCGGCCACTAGATGGCACTATTTCAGCAGCTGTTTGTTTTCCTGAGTAGACCTTTCCGCAGCACAGGGTTGCTTTCCTGGGGCATGCCGATGGCCAAATACCCTTGTTAAGCCACATGGGGATGAAGCTGTGGGGGCGTGACAGGGGACTCGGCGCACACCACAAGGTTCTTTTTAAAAAAATGAACGGACAGATGAAAATCAGTGGCTCTCATCAGACCTCATTAAGGACAGAGAGGGCATCGCTGCTAGTGACGCTGCGTGGCTGCCATGATGGGGCAGACCAGGCATTTCCGCATGCTCCATTGCGCTCCTCCAACACATGCATAGAAGGAGCACGGAGCCAGAGCCAGCGCTATTGGACTGGCTTCCATGGAGCTATGCCAGTTTACATCCGCTGAGCTTCCAGCCCACAGCATGGGCCCATAGCACATCATCTGATGTAGGATCCTGCATCCAGCGCCTGCCATGACCTGCTGCTGCCGGGGAAGGTGAGGAGTCCCAGAAGCCAATCAACCCACTGTGCAATGGTGTGGATGGCGCGTGGGACGCGTACTCCTTCCTGAGCCCAGCGGGTGACCATCTTATATCCTGGAGCATGAGATCTGATTACCCTGAGCTTAGTGCATGCATAACGGCACATGTTATTATCAACCCTAATATTTGCCAGCCAGGTATCGCAAACATCTCTTCACTCCTCAAAGCCGCTGCTGTGTCTAAAGCACCTCTGCCTCAGAGCTTTAAGTCAATTGGAATTTAGAGGAGTTAGGCCTGAGTAAAAACTCAGTAAGGTCTTTAGGGTCTGGCCCATTTCACTGATTGTCAGCAGAAGAACAGATGTTGGTTATGTTTGTATGGCACCTTTCAGACCAGTGGCACCACAAAACACTTGCACAGGATAATGAATTCAATCGTACCGCTATGCAGTGGTTGTGTAGGCCAAAGCACCAGTCTGCAGGGGCTCAGCCCTTACCCTTGCATCGCTTTGGACTTAGGACCCTAGTTTTCTTCAGAGAGGGAATGTTGACCCAAATGCTGAGATGTTCCATTTGTTCTGCCCCCAGAGTGCCAGAGGATTATTACTGGGCCAGCTCCCCAGTGGATATAAACTGCCAGAGTTCCGGTGAAGTCAAAAGTGTCGTGCCAATTCACGGGGATCTGGTCCTTTATTATCATTTATCAGCTGAATTACAGATCAAGGCCCTACTGCGTTAGGCGCTGTATGGACACATAATGAGAGACAGTCCCTACTCTGGAGAGTTTACAATCTAAACAAGCAGGGCAGACAAGGGATGGGAGAAAGGAAGTGCTATTACCCTCTGTATCCATTTGTTCGGCCACCATACAACTAAAGGGAGCCCCTCTAACCAAGCAGCCTTCCATCACTTTAGAAAATCCCGGAAGAAAGATCCACTGTGTGTTCTGGTCTCCAGCTTCAGAGAGAAAGGAGGTGAGCTGACGGACTAACTCACTGGTGCTTGGATGCTTGCTGCGCCTAGAATACCGTCTGTAGTTGTATCCATGGAGTGGCAATGCTCTCAGCTGAGTCCAGGGGTCTGAGTCTCAGCTCACTTACCCCAGTTTCACACCCCTGATTGCAATGGAATAGCTCCTGTTGGGCAGTGGGGTGAGAGGAGAATTGGCCTGGTGGGTTGGCAGAGGGCAGCCTGATTTTCAGAACTGCCAAGCACTCCCAATTCCAGTAGAAGTCAATGATTGCTGTCAGTGCGCTGCACGTTTGGAAATCAGGGCAGAGGTGACTTAAAACCAGGCATCTCAACCCAGAGTAGGTGCCTAAATCAGACATTTAATTAGGTGCTTAAATATAGATTTAAATGCCTGAACGTAGGCACCTAGATTTGCACATGTTGGTCTCAATACTGCTTTGGTCATCCAGAGAAAGTCAAGCCAGGAGGGAGAAAAATCACTGATGCCAAGAACAAAGGGGTGAGCAGGGTATTGCCTACACACCAAGGGCCAGATATTGGGCTGGTATAAATTGGTATAGCCCCAGTGCTTATTTTATGCCACTTGAAGTTCTAGGTGGGCCTGGATACCTGGGGGGCCCAAATTCCTGAAAAGAAGGAACTATCCAGGGAGTACACAGATGGGATCCATACACAGATGGGAATGAAATACAAGCTGAATTTCTAGCTGATACAATAACAATTCCCTCCCGTTACCTGTGTAGCTCATGTAGTTGTTGAACGGTGTTCCGGAGAAGTGGGTGTGACCACAGGTGTCATTGGTAGGGTCTGGATCTCGGCAGAGTTTACTTTTGGGGGTAGGGGCTGTGTCGGCACAGAGGTCTCCGGTCTCCATGGAAGGTGTAGTCTCCCTGCAGGGATCATCACAAGATTCCCTTTCGCTCACTCCCTTAAAGACATGGTAGAGTCCCAGGATATGTCCTACTTCATGGATCATGGTGTTGGTATGGCCGGGCATGCCATAATAGGCTGGATTGAGGACCACGCCACCTGGAATTGAAAGCACATTCAATATAATTAAGAGAGATACGTGGGGAAGCAACTACCTCTGATCTCTAATGGTTTAGTCCAGTTAATACTCATGTCTCAGTTTTCTTAGCGATCACAAACCAGGTGTCTGATGCAAGAGGCAAGACAGACTTTCAGGAAGTTGACGGCATTCAGCGCCTTGAAGGAGCTGATCAGCACCTCCCTGGGTCAGGTCCTTTGATATTCCATCACCTGGGTCATCAGATCATTTCAGCTGCGATTTCCTTTAATGTCTATTCTGAGATAAAACTCTCGTTTACAGCCTTGCGTAACCTCTAAATGTATTTCTGACCTGGTGCACCCAACTGAGATGTGTGATGCTCATGCCATGACAGTCTTGACTCCTCCCCAGAGACTAAGGGCTACATTCAAACCCAGGTGCAGATCCAAAGAAGCTGGTGGAGCGGGGCCTGCTTACACCAGAATTGAATTTGGCCCTGAATCCATGACTCATTTGGGGTGGGCTTTTCAAGAGCATGAGTCCCAACAATGGCCAATGGGATTTGTGCTCCCACCTCACTTGCATGCTTTTGAAAGTCCCACCCTTTCTGGGCAGTGGAGTTTTCAAGCTGGTGAAAATTGCGAGACTGAATGCACTGGAACCTGCTGGCCATAGCAACACAAGCCCAAGCTTCCCCGCTCTATCCCAAAAAGGGGCCCTAGAGAGATGGCCCGGTTGCTCCACGCTCAGGCAATCCCTGGTCTTTCTGCTGAGACTGCCAACAAAGGTGGAAATTAGATGGGGCTTTTGGGGGCAACACAGACATCTGCTGACTAGACACAGAACTGAGACCCACCAACTGGTTTCTCGTTGCTTACTGAGCCCCCCGTGGAGACATCCGAGTCACTCACCCAGATAGGAATGGCTCCAAAGTCAAGCCCCTCATGCCATCCCCTGCTTTGATGAAGGTGTTTCCTTCTTTCTTAAAAACTATATGTGGGTTTAATGCTTACAAAAGTCACAGGGCTAATAGCACTGGTAAGAGCTAAGCATAGCACAAGCATGTGAGCATTCCCCAGGCCCTGTTCCAACGCATGGCAACCCTGACCCTCAGCACCCTCTCTCCTCTTACAGTTCCAGGGCTGTACTAGCACTGGTTCCGAATTTCCCACTGGGAATGGAAAACTGCCTCCCTGGCCCCAGTGAAAACTTTTGCAGAAAATCTTGGTTTCTTCTGACATTTTCCAGGTTTTCAACCAAAAAATGTACAAAACTAAAGAAGTTTTTCCTCCCTCTGCCCCTTCCTGCTTTTTCCTTGTTTCCCTTTTTTCATTTTGCTACTGGAAAAGGGGGTAAAGAAAAAAAGAGAGGGAAAAGCCAAAACCCAAACACATTCTTAGGGCCAGCAATGCTGTCTGAGTGTCCGTCCATACTGCATGGTGGGTGTGACTGCAGAGTCTGTAGACAGACTGGAGACAGCTTTACTCTAGCTAGCTCAGCTACTGATAGCGGTGAAGCGGTAGCAGCCTGCCCATCAGCACAGACTGTACAAGCCTCCCAGGAATGCTGGGTAATTATTCCCAGGGCTAGCCCACGCTGAACCCCGTGCCTCCGTGGCCTCACTACTCCAGTACCCGAGCTAGCTACACTTAAGCTGGCTTGGATATGCCTACACGTGGTCCAATTCTACCCCATGATTACAGGGCAGACATACCCCAGGGCAAGCTTGAACTCTATTGTCGATGGACCAATCTGCTACTCTACCTCCTGGTTCTGCCTGTGCTATTGCAACACCGGTTGACCGCTGCAGTACCAGTGCTGCTCGTGTTTGCCTCAGCCCGAGGAAGTGCAGGCATTCCTTCTGAGAGAAGGCATGACTCTGACCTCAGTGTGTCCGGATTTACACCCAGGAGACTCTGACTACTTCACTGAAGCTATGCCCGATGTATACCAGGGTATGACTGGAACCAGATGCACAGGGCTAGATTCTGCCCTGTTTATCCCCTAAGCAATCCTTAGAGTCATAGAGTTTAAGGCCAGAGAGGGCCACTAGATCATCCAGTCGGACCGCCTGTATCTCACAGGCCACCAACTGCAGCCAGCCAGCCCCACACCAAGCCCAGTAACTAGAATCAGACCAAAGTATTATAGCCCTCAGGAGCCACCAGGCAGGTCACAGGAGGGAGTGAGGGGCACCAGTACAGGCAACTGACTGAGCTATCCGCCAGTGATCTCCCAACAGGGGTGCAAGAGGGAGGCTTAAGAAGTCCAGGATTTGGTTTAGAGGGTCGGAATTTGCTCTCTGCTCCGCCAGCCTGAATTCAGAATGACTTGCTGGAGTGGCTCGGAACTGACACAAGTGCAATAGAGAGCAGGCTGCGGCCCCACGAGAGAATTCAAAAAATAACAATAATCAGTAACGAAGTGACAGCCCCCACGCAGCACTTGACACATTCAAAGCACTGTGCAGGCTTGGCACGGTTCTGCAGCTCCATTGCTCCTGTCAGCTGTTTTTCCTACTGTTCCCCCAGTGAGCACACTGGTGTGTAAATTACACTTGTTTTACACTCCAGCAGCTGAATTCACAGTTACCCTGCAGCTCCTTTGTGTTGGTGAAAAGGGGCCACAAAGTGACTGCATGGCCCCCCTGGTGAATACTCCCAGAGCAGAAAACACCCCGTCATGTCCCGCTGCCTCTGCACCTCTCTTCCCCTGCCGGAGCCTCCAGCAGAGAGGGCATGCTGGGGGTGGGCCGGCGAGGGCACTGGACTGATGCTTTTCTTGTTGGCCCTGCAGGTATCTTGTAAAAGTGGACTAAAGAGAGACATGGCCCTGAAAGCTCAATAGCTGCGCTGGACTTTGCACTGACCCAGGTATGAATTGGAGCCTTGCTCTGCACCAGTTTGATGCAAGTTACACCGTTTGACCCCTTCCTCCCATTTTCTGATCCAATTGCACCCGGCATGCAGCTTCCACCACTCTCTATGTCCCAGAGATGTCCCGGGAGCTGCCCAGAGAAGAGACCTGCTTTCACATGCTGGGGGTGGGTAAGAGAGGGTGCTCAGTCGATGGAGATGCCAACAAACCAACACAAAACTTCTTCGCATTTCAATCCAAAAAAAAGGTGCAAGAGAAAAAAGCCTCTCTCCAGCCAAACCCCAGTCTGAGCGAGGCGGGAGGCTCCCTGCCTGAGAGCTGGAAGGGGAGAGGGTGGGACGCACGTGCAGAAAGAAAACAATGCTCAGAAAGAAATGAATGCGATATGAAAGCCCTGCACTGATCCTGTGGCGCTAACCGCAAGGAATGACAAACCGATCCATTCGGGTCTGATCGCTCAGGGCACCAGAGGCCCTGTAATCTAATATTCCCACCTTTGAGCTGAAATATGAAACCCCTTCCCCGGGAGAGGAATAAAGAATTATTCTAATAAGTAGAGAGAGTTGCTGCAGAGAGCATTGCCAAGACCCCAGGCTTGCGCTCCCCACCACCAGCAAAAGGAAAGCCAATTTTTGTTAAAGCTAATGGATGGATAGATGGATGGATGGAGCTGAAATAGAGGGAGAATGCTGCACTATTTCCAGAACTCCCCCCATCTTCCCTCCTTCCCCTTGGTGAGATAAATTTCAGCATGCTGACTGTTTGGGACCTGGGTGGGGTCTCCCAATGCAATGCCTCTGAAAGTTCAAAATCTGCTGCTGCTGGAAGGATAGAAATCTACTGCAGCAGAACTGCTCCCCCCGCCTTGCCTTCCCCCCACTCCCTCCTTTCACTGCTGTCTCTCCCTTCTCCCTTCCTTCACCTCCATTTTATGCAATCCTGTTGGCACAGATTTCAATTGGCTTTAAATGAAATCCTCATATCAGGCCTGCGGGCTAGAGGTGCTCAGCGAGTGAGCTCACAAGAGCCCTTGACATCAGATGAGCGAGCTAACCCTAATCTCCCAGAGTCTTGTGCCTTTGCATCATCCCAGCAAGCCAGGGGCCTCACACAGAAGCCCAAAAAGATAGAGATGCCAGTGATGTCCCAGAGGCCTGTGCTTTCACGTCAGACTAGCAAGATAGAGGTGGTGTTCCAATCATTTCCCCCAGGCCTGTGCCTTGACATAAGCCCAGCAAGCTAGAGATGGGGAACCAGAGACGTCACACAATGCTGTGCCTCAAAATTACCCCAGCAAGCTGGAGAAGCTGAGCCAGTGACCTATGGCAGCCTGTCCCGGGAGACCAGACCTGCTAGCTATGGGTGCTGAGACAAACTCACTAAGGTCTGAGCCTCAAGATTGCTCAGCAAGCTAGAGGTGTCCAGTCAATAACTGTAACAAAGGCCTTTGCATCGACAGTAGCCCATGTGCTAATCTGGGTGGACTAGTGACCTCCCAAAGGCCCTGTGCCCTGATATCAGGCCAGCCAGTTACCAGTGCTGAGCCAGGGAACTCACCGAGGTCTGCCCATTTGGGAGTCCCCTTTCTTCCTCCTTTTGTCTCCCTGGATCCACCTCCCTGTCCTGGGAGGTAGAGAGGGAAAGGAGAGCCTGCTGTCTCCAGCTCTCCCTCAGTGTGAGGGGAAAAGGGGGGCTGGCCCCAGCCTCTCCCAGCCAGAATCCCAGAGAAACAAAATGGCCCTGCCTTTGGGGAGGGAGCGGGGCATGAAGAATAACCTCCACTGCCTGGAGACTGCGGAGGGGATTTCAGGGAAGAGCATAACCCATCGAGTTGGGGTTTGCCACAGATGCTCACTCACATCCTGACTCCTGGGGAAAAGCACAAGGAGGTCCCCAGTGCTCCAGGACTCCATTGTTACGTAGCATCCAACAATTCGCACCTCCAGGAGGCCAGTGCCTCCAACCACCGTGTTGGAGCTTTGCTGTACTGACTCCAAGGGAAGACAGACCTGAGTCACCAACACCACTTCTGTAGCACCTGGGCTTCCCACAGAGGTCTCCAGCCCAAGGCCAGTCTCCTGCCTCTCACTGTGACCAGTGACAGATGCTGTAGAGCTCTGGTTCCCAACCGTCATTGGTCTGTGACTCGCACGATGGTCAAAAAAATCAAACTGCAACCCACCCAATCAAAGGTGCAAAGGATTGTGAGACTTGGGTCACGAGACGTGGGTTTTGGCCATTTTGTATGGCACATATCCGAACAGTAGGCGGGCAGTTTGTGGGGGGCATTGAGCCAGGGATGCTGGGGTGGCGGCTGGGGATGCCGGGGAGGGTGGTTCACCTAGGGTGGTGGATGGGCTAGTGGGGTGGGGATTGGGGGTGCTGGGCAAGGGTGGCACAGCTGGGGTGGGGGATGGGCTGGTGGGGTGAGGTGTTATGGGGAGTGGTTCAGACAGGAGGAGTTGGACTGGGGGTGCTGAGGGAAGATAGGGTACAGCTGGGGTGAGGGATGAGCTGATGGGGTGGGGACTGGGGGTGCTGGGCGAGGGTGGTACAGCTGGGGTGCAGGATGGGCTGGTGGGGTGAGGAACGATGGGGGCGGTGGTACAGCTAGGGTGGGAGTTGGACTGAGGGTGTTGAGGGAAGATGGTACAGCTGGAGTGGGGGATGGGCTGGTGGGGTGGGGACTGGGGATGCTGAGGGAAGATGGTACAGCCGGGGTGTGGGTTGGGCTGGTGAGGTGGGGGCTGGGAGTGCCGGGCGAGGGAGGTACAGCTGAGCTGGGGGTTGGGGATGATAGGGAGAAGGTGGTGCTGCTGAGGTGGGGGCTGGGCCAGGGGATGGAGGTAGTGCTGGGTTGTGGGCTGGGCTGGGGCCTGGAGATGCAAGGGAGACAAGGTCTGCAGGCTGCTGGCAGGTGGTGGGGAGTCTCCTGCCACTCTCCTTGTGCCCACTCCCTGGGCCCTGGAGCTAAGCGCTCTGCATTTGGAGGGGAGGGGCTGCTCTCAGATTGGGTGAGGGGGCGAGAGGAGCCAGAGCAAAGACCCAGACAAAACCCACAGCAGGAGGCGGAGGGAGGGAGCCAGCTGCTCCTTCTCTACTCTCCCTAGAACTTATAGACCCAGGGACTTTACTACTCTCAGCCAGTGGAGTGCCACCCATGTAACACTCCCTCCTCACCCAGGCCTGATTTAGAGACAGGTGTCAAGGCTCCAGAATGGATCATCACTGCACTAACGTGCTAAAAAGGAAACTTTTTCCAAATCCTAGGGCCTTAATCGACTGGCTTCTATCCTGAGGCAAGCAGGCTGAATAATTGTGGATAGCCTTACTAGCCACAAGAACCTCTGACCCCCTCTTGAATCATTCTGTGCTGAGCTCTCGGCCTTTATAGCTTGTGGCTGTGAGTTCCAATGGTTAATTATGTAAATATAAAAAGTATTTATTTTCATTAGTTTTAAATTTGTTGCCTTCTGGATGGATGTAAGGTTGAAAGTAACTAATAGTAACTTGAGAGTAAAAAAAAAAATAAATGAAAAAGAAATTACGGGGATGCTGTAATTATCCTAAAACCAAACATTATAAACCCAGGAAATTCAAAGTTAAGTTTACACTTATAGGAAACATGCTACGCTAAGGCACTCAAACAAGTTTACTATGCCCTGTAGTGATGTCCTGGACTAAAAGGAGGTAACTTATTTGTAACTGGAGGTTCTTCGAGATGGGTGGTTCCTATTGTATTCCACTGTGCATTAGCCATGTGTGCTATGCACCTGGAGTCAAAGAATTTTGAAAGCGACATCTGCTGGTCCATGCATGTGCCCTGGCTCACCTTGTCCTTTTGACCGAGGTGATAAAGGGTGGGGCGGACCAACCAACTCTTCATTTCCTTCTCTGCCCTGAATCAAGAGGAGATCCAAAGCAGAGGGGAAGGAGAGCAGGTAGTGGAATACAGAGAGGGACCATGCATCTCGAAGAACTTCAATTTACAGGTAAGTGACCTCCTCTTCTTCTTTGAGTGATGGTCCCTATTGTATTCCACTGTGGGTGACTGACAAGCAGTATGTAAGCAAGATGAGGGTGCGAGAATGAGGACAGTAGGGTTGAGTGGAGCACTGCCATTCCAAAGGAGGCATCAGCAGTTGAGTCCTGCACCAGGGCATAATGTTTTGAAAATGTGTGGATGGAACTCATGTGACTGCTTTACAGATGTCTAGGGGGTTTACATCGTGAAGAGACAACCTGGTCGTTGCTTGCCCTCTACTGGAGTGAGTTTGTACCCCTGTAGGGAGCGGGAGGTTCGAGAGCTGATAGCCGAGTAGAACGCAGCTGGGTAGCCATTTAGAAATTCTCTGGGAGGAGGTAGCGTGCTCACTGACTTTCTCTGCTATCGCGATAAACCATCTTGGGGACTTCCTGATTGGTCTTGTTCTCTGTAGGGAAAAGGCCAAAGCTCGTCACACATCGAGGGAGCGGAGTCTACGTTCCACAGACGCGTGTGGTTTCAGGAAGAATACAAGTAAGTGAATGGACTGATTACTGTGAATCTCCTAAACTACTTTGGGGTATAAATGTAAGGAAACTTTATCTTTGTGGAACACAGTGAATGGAGGGTCTGCCACCCTTGTTCCAAGTTCTCCGCTTTTTGCTGAAGCGATGGCTACAAGGAAGGCGACCTTCATGGAGAGAAGGGCCATGGAGCAAGTAGCTAAAGGCTCAAAGGGGGAGACTTGTTAGTGCTGAGAGAACAAGAACTGGTCCCACTGGGGCGGGATCTTTTGAGGAAGTGGAAAGGTTCTTACAAGGTCTTTCCAGACTTGGTTGGTTAGAGGGTGTGCAAAACTGGAGTAGCCCTCAGTAGGAGGACGGAATGCACTGATCACTGCTAAGTGGACTTGCAGGGAGCTGAGGGAGAGACCCGATGTCTTTAAAGATAGGTTATAGTCCAAAATGAAGGGAATGTCTGCGGCTTCTAACATAATGCCTCTTAGCTGTGTCCAAGTGCAGAAGCATTTCCATTTAGCCAGGTAACATTTTCTAGTGGAATCCTTTCTGCTAATAGAAAGGATATCCTGCATGGCTGAGGAGCATGGACGTTCTAGGGATGATGCCCATCCAAATACCATGCCCTGAGGTGAAGCAGTCATAGATTGGGGTGTTTGATCTTGCTGTTGCACTGGGTCAGGAGCTCTGGAAAGGTCAGGATGGCAATCGGCAGATGAGACAACATGTGTGCAGGAGGCTGGAGAACCAAACTGTTTGGGCCAGAATGGGGCGATGAGGATGACAGTCGCCTTGTCTTGTCGGATCTTGTGCAGCACCTGTGACAAGAGTGGTAGCATAGTTGAGCTGGTCTGACCAGGAGAGAAGGAGAGCATCGCCCTGGGAGTGATAACCTAGAGCTCCTCTGGAGCAATACGTGTCACACTTGCTGTTGGTTTGAGAAGTGAACAGATCTCTGGTTGGGATTTCCCATTGCGTGAAAAGTCATGTAGCACCCTGTCGTGGAGTTCTCACTCATTGTTGATCCCAAAGCATCTGCTGGAGGGAGTCTGCAAGCACATTCTGCTTCCCCAGAAGGTAGGCTGCAAATAGGGTGATCTGATTAGTGATGCACCGGTTGCAGAAGTTGACTGCTTCTGCGCACAGGGAGGCAGACTTTCCTCCCCATTGCTTGTTGATGTAGAATATGGTCGTAGTGTTGTTTGACATTATCAGGACATGGTGACAGTGGATGAATGGAAGAAGGAACTTGCATGCCTTTTGTACTGATCAAAGTTCCAGGACATCAATATGCATTCTGGACTTCCTTGTGTCATGCGGTTGTCCATATGGGCTCCTCAGTCTATTAGGGACGTAATTATAGTTTTGTCCGGAGAAGAGGGGATAAAGTGGACTCCCATGCATACGTGGGAAGGATTTGTCCAACATAGGAATGAAGATAGTACCTTGGCAGGAACCGTGAACAGAAGGTGAACAGAACTGTGAACAGAATGACGGCTTGGTGAGTATACCAACTGTAGTCATGCTTGAAGACAACAAAGGTGGATCTTTCCGAAGCAACCTCAACCACCAGCGAATTGGGAGCTGGGTGCAAGCATAAAAATTCTGAGCCCTTAGCTGGCACATAACAGTGTCTCTCTGCCCCTTTGGGGTAGGAGCACAGGTGGCGGGGGTGTGCCACACTGTCCTAGACAGTTCCAGTATGGCTTCATTGGCAGGGAGGGCTATTCTCATAGGTCCCAAGGTGTGGAGGATGTCCAAGAGCTTGTGTTGGGAGTCCTGGATTTCCTCTAGTGGGAACTGAAGTTCACTTGAGATGACGCAGAAGATCTTGGAACAGCTTGAAGTCATCTAGGGGGGAAGGGTATGTCAAAGTCACCATTTCATCCGGCGATGACAATGGTAGTCTAGCTAGTTCTGGTGTAACAGCTGTAACCAGAGCGTAGTACTCCTCCTGTCAGTGGTTCCCTCCAAGGGGAAGTAGGTTGCGACTGCCTGGCAAAGTGGACAGACTCTGAAGGGTGGTATTGGTCCCAGCGCCCCCAGTATGATCAGAACTAAACACAGTAATATTCCAGGTGAGGGCTTCTCACTGAAGGATAAACTGGCATTGTTCTCTATCTCATCACTTATATTCACCTCAACTTTTTGTTTGTGGTTTCAATCACTGCTGTGCATTGCGCAGAGGTTTTTATTGAGTTGTTGTGGGCTTCTTCCTGAGTGGAAGGTCTAGTAGTTCAGTGTATTCCTTCCAATGTGCATTACCATGCACTTGTCAGAAGTGAATTTCATCTGCTGTCATGTTATCCTCTCAACTGTCTTGGTTTCGTCCCTCTGAAGATGCACAGTCTTCTCCACTCTTGACTGAGTTAAATAATTTTGTGTCATCTGCAAATTTTGACCCCTCATTGCTCAGCCCTTTTCTAGAATATTAGTAAATACATAAAATATCACCAAAACTTTCGGCCATCCCACACAATCACTCTTCTGCCATGTTAAAAGTTGACCATTTATCCCTACTCAGTTCTCTATCTCTTAACCAACGAGGAGTCCAGTAGCACCTTAAGGCTAACAGATTTATTTGGGCATAAGCTTTTGTGGGTAAAAAAACCCACTTATTCAGATGCATGGAGAAGTGTTTTTTTTAACCCACAAAAGCTTATGCCCAAATAAATCTGTTAGTCTTTAAGGTGCCACCGGACTCTTCATTGTTTTTATGGAATCAGACTAACCCGGCTACCCCTCTGGTATCTCTTAACCAGCTTCTGATCCATTACAATACTTTGCCTCTCGCTTCATGTTTATTTATTTTCTTGAATAGCCTCATGTGAGGGACTTTGATCCAGATTCTCAAGGTATTTAGGTGCCTAACTCCCATTAAAACCAATGGGCCTTAGGCTCCTTTGAGGATCTGGATCTTTGTCAAAAGCTTTGTTTTTTGAAGTCTGCTTGGTCTTAGCCTCTTCAGAACTGAGACAGGTATGCATGCTACAATGTGTGAAGTGAGGTCTGTTGTGGTGGAAACACCTATTGATTGAATGCAAAGCTGTCACCCTCCTTCACAAAAGAAGAGACGGGCTTGAACCAAAGCCTTCAATCCATGCCTGAGTTTTGGCAAAGTTCAGATCCAGATTCAAACTTCCCAGCTCTGTCTCTAATGCCAAGCTAACCCCCACCCCACCCCACCCCCTTTAGTTGAAGCGCTTGACTCAAATGTTGCAGCAGGTGCCTAGCTCCGCTTACGATTTCAGGCTGGATGATCCCAGAGGTAAATGCAAGGCTTTGAGACATCAGACTACCCCGCTGCCTTCTGCACGCCTCTTAGTGAACACAGAATCAGAGGTATGCACTGGAAAGGAGCCGGGAAAGGCCTGGTGATGAAGGGAGGGGATAGGGGATAGGGGATACACATGGACAGTCAGAGGGGGTTGAAGAGAAGGAGTATGACTGAGGAGCTGGTTGTAGGAAAATAAGTGTCAGTCACAAGTGGCTGAGCCTTGAAAATGATTCTTGATAACCAAAGGAATGGATTCCACAGAGATCTGCCTTCCTCAACAAGCGAGCGGAGCACTCTGCAGCTGAGAAGCCAGCCCCAAAATCCACGGCACTGTGAGCATTCAGCACGCTGAAGAAAGGAAACTGGTAAAAATAACTTTAAAACAGCGCTCCAGTGGCTGTTTAGAATGTGAAGGTTTGAACATCCCACGCTATGAAAGCAGAAGGTCAAGGTCTGGCATGCAGGTGCCGGGAGCAATTACTTCCAGTTACTTAAGTGTTGCTCAGTAAGATGTTTTGACTGCAAAGAGTAAAGGGCTCTGCCAGAAATGTCTGAGAGCGGAGAGAGGGAGGGAAGGGAGGGGGAAAAAAGAGGGAAATAGAAGAAAGAGAAAAAGAAAAAGACATGCAGAAGAGAAGGAAACACGAACCACATCAGTTCTGTTTGAACAGCAGCTGTCTGTGCCCCATTGGGGGAGCACCTCCTGCTCCCCTCCTGCTCACACCTTTTTATTGGGGCTGATTTAGGGGCCTGTTCCCAAGCCTACTGAAGGCAGTGGGAATCTTTCCATTAACTTCGCTGGGTGTTGGATCAGGATCTAAAAAAGTGACTAGATCTGGCATATGTACTGATGTTTGCCAGGAGGAGCCGTCGGTGCTAATGCCTGGTGCTGATGGCCTGCTCTGGAAGTGTTCACATCTCTTTTTTAGGCTAGGTCTACACTACAGCGGTGTTCCGACCTAAGATACGCAACTTCAGCTACGTGAATACCGTAGCTGAAGTTGCGTATTTTAGGTCGGCTTACCTGGTGGTGAGGACGGGGGAAAGCCGACCGCTGCCGCGCTGCCGCCGACTCCGCTGCCGCCTCTTGTCGAGGTGGATTTCCGGAGTCGACGGCAGAGCGATCAGGGATCGATTTTACCGCGTCCTCACGAGACGCGGTAAGTCGATCCCCGATAAACCGATTGCTACCCGCCGGATCGGCGGGTAGTGAAGACGTAGCCTTAGTTCTCTTGAAATCACAAAAGGAAGCCCGCGAATTGTACACACAGCTAATCTGTGAACACAGCGTTGCTACTACTGCAGCCCCTGCTGCCTCTCTCTGTGTGCTACCCCAGCGGGGGAGTTCTGGCTCTGTAGGGCTAGACAGAAGCATGCTGTGGAGGGGAGAGAACAAGCACCCCCCTTGGAAGCTGCACAGCCCATAGGGCAGCCCTGCCTGCTCCTCCCTCCCCCCCCACTCTGGCCAGAATTGTAGCCCCTCTGCTCTCAAAACGAGAAAAAGGAACTTTTCTGAATCACTCTCCAAAGCTTCTCTTGGGGCTCATGGCAGTGAATTTGGATGGATCCACATCACTTACCTTCTTACTCTGAGCCTCTCTGGCACGTCCGCGCCGACTCTCTTGGTGTGGCCACAGTCAGGCCTGATGTTAAGATTCCCTTGCTCCTTTCCAGATGAACCCCCAATCACAGCTCCCCTGGAGAGGAGCACCTGTCCTAAGGAAGCGCTCTTCCTGTGCTCCGTCCCCACCCCAAGGGGCTGGCCGTCTCAAGTATAACAGCCCCTAATTGGGATGAACGCAGGACTCCTAGCTCCAAAGCACAGGCCTCTACTGCATATGCTGAAGGCCACAGGGTCTGATCCAGAGCCCACTCAAGTCAATCGGAGTCTTGCCACTGACTCCACTGGGCTTTGGATTAGATCACTGGCCCCACCTGCCTCCCCATGCCCTATGAGAGTTGTAGCAGGCAGCTGCCCCCTGTGCACCAGCCACAGAGGGAGAAGCTGACACATGGGAGTCACATAAGGGGACTGGCTTACCCAGGTGGCTGAGGGCCTCTTTATCCCATGGCCAGGTGGCGGCACCGGCCAGCTCCTCCCGCACTGAGCTGGCAAAGTAGACGTTGAGGAAGTGTGTGCTGTTCAGCTGCAGTGCCTCCTTCAGCTCCTTCACGCTCATGTACGTCCTGCAGGGACAGGGAACGGGAGACAGTCAGCAGATATCTCAGTGCAGCAGGAAGGAGTAGGATTGTGCTGAACTGGTGTAGGACAGGGCCCTGGGAGAGGCCTGGGAACAACCAGAGCAGAAGCAGCCCCAGAGAATCCATCCCTTGAGATCCAGTGCATTCTGGGAAAGTCTGGGAAGGCTTGGCCAGTTTTAGGGAGACGTCCAACCAGACTGTTAATTCGTTACCTTAATGCGGAGTCGTATCATGTTAGTTAAAGGGCTTGGGCAGAGATGCAACCAAACAAATATAAATAATTCTTGCTATTTATAGTCTCTCCCTAGTTAAGACTGAATTCTGCTCTTAGAGAAGGTACACCTCTACCTCGATATAACGCTGTCCTCGGGAGCCAAAAAATCTTACCGTGTTATAGGTGAAACCGCGTTATATTGAACTTGCTTTGATCCACCGGAATGCGCAGCCCTCCCCCCCGGAGCACTGCTTTACCGCGTTACATCCAAATTTGTGTTATATCAGGTGGCGTTATATCGAGGTAGCGGTGTACCTGTCCTGGGGCAGCAGGAATCCGGGGGACCCCCAGGAAGAGAGAAAAGGGGGAAGGAGAGAACAATGAGGAGAGGAAATGGGAGGAGAGATGAATGGGTGACTCCAGGGAGAGAGAGGAAAGGAAGAGACCACCCCCACTGTGGGGGAAGAGAAGGGGACTTGCTCTAGGAAAGAGAGAAGGGGAAACTCAAGGGAGAGAAAGGGTGTTCGTCCAAAAGGAGAAAAAGGTGCTTATAACTGTATTGGTTTCAGTGAGACACTCCCAGGTTTCTCAAGGGGCCGAGCTCTCCCTGAAACAGACCTGAAGTAAGATCCTTGCTCTCTCTCTGTTCCTCCATTCATATCTCACCCACCTTCTTTCAATGCTGACCCTTCCCTGCTCCTCTCCCAGCTCTGTACCTGGATCTCTGCCCTGCCCTGCTCCTACCGGACTCCTGCCTCCACTTTGCAGCATTCAGTGATGGCAGAGGGACCAAAGAACTAAGCATGGGCCATGGTGAAACAATATGTTCCCACCTGATATCTGAAGTGAGGAGAAGAATCAATCAGACCAAGAGATATGCATATACAGGCATGCTAAGACACCTCAAGGGCCTCAGAGTTTGGGCAGCCAAAAATGGAGGTGCCTGAAATCATGCGTCACTTCTGAAAGTTTTGGCCATTTCAGAATCCAATCCCTTTCTGCTCCTGCATTCTGCTAGCAACAGCCTTCTCTCTGTTCCTCCATCCTACCCTGGGATGCAGCTCCTGGCATCCAGAGCTTGGCTACCCTGGCAGACTCTGTGAGGCACCTGCCAATGACACTTGAGCAGCTCCCTCTTCCAGCTGCTGTTGGGCGGGTGCCTGAGCGAAGCTAGCCATCAGTCCAGGGGATTCATTATCATCATGTATTGAAGCTTGTAGCGGGGTGGTCACCCGCTCCTGCCTTGAAAGGCTTAAAACAGCCCTGGGAGAGGGCTGGGGCAGGGGAAAAGCTAGGCTGATTGGGGTAAGCAGCCACAAGTGGGGACCACGCCCCAGTCAGGCCACAGCTGGCCCTATAAGAGGGCTGAGGGCCAGAGACTGAGGGTAGGTCTACACTACAGCGGGGGTCCGACCTAAGATACGCAACTTCAGCTACGTGAATACCGTAGCTGAAGTTGCGTATTTTAGGTCGACTTACCTGGCGGTGAGGACGGGGGAAAGTCGACCGCTGCCACGCTGCCGTCGACTCCGCTGCCGCCTCTTGCCGCGGTGGATTTCCGGAGTCGACGGCAGAGCGATCAGGGATCGATTTTATCGCGTCTTCACTAGACGCAATAAGTCGATCCCAGAACATCGATTGCCTGCCGCAGGACCCTCCGGTAAGTGTAGATGTACCCTGAGGGTATGTCTACACTACAAAATTAGGTCGATTTAATAGAAGTCGATTTTTTAGAAATCGACTTGATACAGTTGATTGTGTGTGTCCCCACTAAGCGCATTAAGTCGGCAGTGTGCATCCATAGTATTAAGGCTAGCATCGACTTTCGGAGTGTTGCACTGTGGTAGCTATCCCACAGTTTCCACAGTCTCCGCCGCCCATTGGAATTCTGAGTTGAGCTCCCAATGCCCGATGGGGCAAAAACATTGTCGCGGGTGGTTCTGGGTACATGTCATCAGGCCCCCCTCCGCCCTCCCTCCGTGAAAGCAACGTCAAAAAATCGTTTCTCGCCTTTTTTCCTGGGTTACCTGTGCAGACGACATACCATGGCAAGCATGGAGCCCGCTCAGCTCACTGTCACCGTATGTCTCCTGGGTGCTGCTGGCAGACGTGGTACTGCAGTGCTACACAGCAGCATCCCCTTGCCTTGAAATGCGGACAGCAGACGGTACAATACGACTGCTAGCCGTCGTCGTCGTCCCGTGGGTGCTCCTGGCCGACCTTGGTTAGGTTGGTCAGGGGCGTGTGAACAAAAATGGGAATGACTCCAGGTCATTCTCTTCTTTAAGTTTCGTCTAATGGAGATTCAGTCCTGCCTGGAATATCATGCCAGCTGGAGGCTTCTGCCTCAGGCTGCTCTCCCAGTCAGCAGCACTGCGCGGTCGCACCTACCCCAGCCTACCCCTTGCTTCCATGGCTCATGAAGCCTGGACAGTAGTAAGGAGCAGTTCATAATGGTGGTAAAATGTGCCTTTGGACGTTTAAAAGCACGCTGGCGCAGTTTATTGACTCAGTTAGACCTCAGCGAAACCAATATTCCCATCGTTATTACTGCTTGCTGTGTGCTCCACAATATCTGTGAGAGTAAGGGGGTGACGTTTATGGTGGGGTGGGAGATTGAGGCAAATCGCCTGGCCACTGATTACACACAGCCAGACACCAGGGCGGTTAGAAGAGCCCAACAGGGCGCGCTGTGCATCGGAGAAGATTTGAAAACCAGTTTCATGACTGGCCAGGCTACAGTGTGAAAGTTCTGTTTGTTTCTCCTTGATGAAAACCCGCCCCCTTGGTTCACTCTACTTCCCTGTAAGCCAACCGCCCTCCCCTCCCCCCTTTGATCTCCACTTGCAGAGGCAATAAAGTCATTGTTGTTTCAAATTCTTGCATTCTTTATTAATTCGTCACACAAATGGGGGGATAACTGCCAAGGTAGCCCAGGAAGGGTGGGGGAGGAGGGAAGCACAGGGGTGGGGTAGTTGTAGGGGCACCCCCTAGAATGGCATGTAGCTTATCATAGAAGCGGCAAGTCTGGGGCTCTGACCCGGACTGGCCGTTTGCCCCTCTGGTTCTTTGGTAGGCTTCATGCGGCACTGCTGCGGGTCCCTGTTATAACCTCTGTCCTTCATGCCCTTGGATTCGTCTCCCCATACAGCGATCAGATGCAGTACCTCCCATTCGGTCCATGCTGGAGCTCTTTTGCGATTCTGGGACTCCATGGTCACCTGTGCTCATGAGCTCTGCATGGTCACCTGTGCTGATCAGCTCGCTACGCTGGCCAAACAGGAAATGAAATTCAAAAGTTCGCGGGGCTTTTCCTGTCTACCTGGCCAGTACATCTGAGTTGAGAGTGCTGTCCAGAGCGGTCACAATGGAGCACTCTGGGATAGCTCCCGGAGGCCAATACCGTCGAATTACGTCCATACTACTCCAAATTTGACCCAGCAGGGTCGATTTCAGTGCTAATCCCCTCGTCTGGGAGGAGTCAAGAAATTGATTTTAAGAGCCCTTTAAGTCGACAAAAATGGCTTCGTCGTGTGGACGGGTGCAGGGTTAAATCGATTTAACGCTGCTAAATTCGACCTAAACTCATAGTGTAGACCAGGGCTGAGAGAGACTCTCTCTAGCTTCATTGAGAGAGAAGGACCTGGCTGCTGGGGAAGCTGAGAAGGGTATCTAGGGTGGAGCAGTGCTGGGGAAGGGCAGAGGGAGCTGGGGGAGCTCCAGCCTAGCAAAGCCCCAGTCTGCAGGCCAAGCTAAGGGCCCACAAAAGGGTACTAGGGCTGCAGAGGGGCAGCCCAGATAAAGGCAGAGGCAGCTGCTCCAACCCCCCTTGCCGATGATGAGTGGTTTATAGACTGCAGTCTGCCCAGGGAGTGGGGGCTAGATGATGACTGGCAGTAGCCATTGAGGCAAGGTGAGGATAGGGGGTTGGGGGTTTCCCTGGGAGGGGACACCCAGAGTGAGGGAGTACTGCGGTGGGCAGAACCCCTAGGCAAAGGGCACCGGGGTCTGGGAAGGACACGGGGGCCAGCGGCAGGCGAGACACCAGCCTGCAGAGGGTGCTCCGGGCTGGAAGAGCTAATTCCCTGGACAACCAGCAGGAGGCGCCGCGCCAGTGAGTTGTTGCCCTGCCACAAAGCTCTCACTGCTAATGCATTCAGGAATCCCATTAGCCACCTCAATATGGTGATAGCCAGCCCCAGCAAATAAGAGGGACATATTTTCTGTGTCCACTCAAAGGACACAGTGTCTGATCCACGACCCACTGAAGTCAGTAAAAAGAGTCCCATTGACTAGAAAGTCTTTGGATCAGGCCCTGAGTGACCTGGAGCAACAGATTTCTGGGAGAAAAAACACACCACCATGGGAATGTAGCATTTTAGAGAATAAATATACAGAACAATGCTGATAAAATCGTTAATGGTGAAAAAGGCCTCATTTATCACATGCTATCATGATCTTTCCGTAGCAATTGGCAGCTTGTAAGTTATATGGTAGGGAGATATTGTGAAGAGAATGCAGCCACTTCTCCCTACTGGGAGCTAGATACCAAGGGAACTCCCCTCCCCCCCTTTCCCCACAACCATTCATGCAGGCAAACAAAAAATGCAACTGTACTTTATATACCGGCTTTCACAGAAGCTGCAGCATTCAGTGATGGCAGAGAGACCAAAAAACTATGCATGGGCCAGGGTGAAAAGATACTTTCCCATCTGATATCTGGAATGGGGAGAAGACTTAATGAGACCTAGAAATATGCAAATACGCTACTCTGGATGCCAGGGACTGCAGTGAAAGCTCCCCCCCCGCCCCTCCCCCCCTTCTTCCGGGGAGGATGGAGAGACATAGAGGAGGCTGTGGCTGGCAGAATGCGGGAGCAGAAAGAGATTGGAAGAGAGAAACAAGGCCCCTAAAGCAGGCTAAAAGCAGGCCCACAGGGCACGGGAAAACCAAAGAGGACATTTTGAATTGGATTCTGAAATGGCCAAAATTTTCAGTATCGACTAGCGATATCAGGCACGTCCATTTTTGGGTACCCGAACTGAAACCACCTCCAGGTGCCTGTTTTCACAAAGCACTGAGTCTGTTTCCTCTGAGAATCAAGCCCCTTGACGGTTTCTCAGGTGCCCCAAAAACGGAGTCACCCCCAAATCACTAGTCACTTTGGGAAACCTTGTCTGGAGCCAGTGGTTGTGCTCCAGGGTGGGGCTGAGAGGACCCCATTTCTTACCAAGTTCCCCCACTTCTCATCACAAGCAGCATTTCCAGAAAACACTTCCCCTACCATGTAAGTCACAGACAGCAGCAAAGTTAGGACAATCTGATCCCCCTACGTTGCCTCGCCAGGCCGTCCCCAACATGCGCCATGATGACACCATCTCATCACGAGGGCAGGAGCGATCAGGAAAGGGGACTCCCAGATCATCCCACCTGACCTCCTGCATAATGCAGGCCATCAACAGCACTCGGCACCCGCACACTAAACACCACCACACCAACTAGACCAAGTATTGAAACCCTCTGGAGACTACACTATTATGTGACACAGGCTGAGAACAGAAGGGACCGAGATGCACCAACGCCGGAGGCCCCTGCAATGTCAGCCAATTGATTAGGTGAGATGTACCCACACGATCCCGACAAACGTCCCGTACCTCCGGCTGCAGAGGAAGGTGAAACCCCCCCCCCCAAGCTCACTGCCGATCTGACCTGCGGGAAATTCCTTCCTGACCTCACAGATGGTGAGGGCACGGGAGCAAGAACCAGCCAGCCAAGCACCCGAGAGAGAGAACGCTCAGTGCCACCTCAGAGCACCAGCCGACCCAGGCCAGTGTCCCATCTCTAGCGGTGGCCACCTCTGATACTTCAGAGGAAGGAGACAAAAACAAACCAACCAACCAAAAAACACACAGAGCACATTGGGAGGGGCGGGGGAGAAAATCCCTTCCTGAGCCCATAAATAAACCTGGAGGACATTTCTGTGGCATGACTCAGAAGGAACAGAAGCACAAACATAACAGGAATGGAGGTAGGAGAAAAGCTCCCTCATGCATATGGGCTGCTCGGGGGACCCAGGTTTTAAAAATAACATTGCTTCTTGACCTGTGATATCTTGGAAAAACAGCCCCAAGCCCTCCCGAGCCATCCAGATTCCGGGGGCTGACGTCAGCAGTGTTCAGAGGGATATTCCTGACGCCACTCTTCTGGAGACATGATGTTTTTCTGGCCGTCGCCTGCTGGTCCCCTGACACCAGCAACATTTTTTTTTCTGCCCTTAATTGTGAGGAACTATAATTTCCTCCCTCGAGAGACTTGTGCAGTTCAGGGCCATGTTAGGGGGTGAGTGATGGGCTAGAGAGAGGAATGGTCCCTGATTTCTCCCACAGCAGCAGCGTAAGCACACAGATCTTCCCGCCAATCTCCCCAAAGACGCTAGAGAGACCAAAACATCTCCGGAATGGACAATTCTCTGATTTCCCTCAATTCCCCCATGAGCATGCAACTGGCGTCTCCGCCTGTCGTTGGCTCAGCTGCCAAAGTTATGCTAGCCCTCATCCTCGGCAGTTCCGTTATTTTCTCCTGAGGGATGGGGGGGATCAGCCTCCCACCTCCGTCTGCCTCCACACACTGGTTAAGCTACAAGCCTCCCCCATTCCCCAAATAACTTCCCAGCTCCCCCACATGGGAGGATTCCAAATTGGACGACACACACGGCCGGCAGGCTGGTGTGAGCTGACATCCAGGAGTAAGGAGTACAAAAACAACGAGGAATAAAACACAGGCTGAAGGAGAAAAAGGAAGAGCCATCGGGTTTTCCAAATGAAGCAAAACAAGTGTTTCTTCATCCAAGTATGCAGGCTACTGGTGAGCATCAGCCAAGCTCTCCCCTGGGTTATCCCAGTGCAACCCTGATGAAATCAACTGGAGGAGAATTTAGTAAGCAGGGGTAGAGAACATATATGACTGTAGTGGTCTTGCAAATGAAACATCCTCTCACACTACAGGTGCGCATCTCCTCACGCTATGCCATGCACAAGGCACTGCAGCCTACAGGGGTAGAGGTGCCACTCTCATTGTGTTGTGCCATGCATTCAGCTCTGCACCTTTGTAGCTGCAATGCCCTCACAGCGTGCAGGAATGGAGGTGTCACTCTGCTTGCTCTGTGCCATGCACGGGCATGTGGCTCTATGGGGGAGTTAACACCACAGCCTGTAGGGACAGGGCTGCTGCTGCTTTCATCTGCTTAGGCTTCTCCACCGCAGGGGAGGGAGCGTTGTTTGTGCGTAGCCAGGAGAAGGGAAGGGGTGTGGTGCTGTGTTTGGTCAGTGCAGGCTCTAGGAGCTGGAGGGTGCATCTGTGATGCAAGTGTAACCCACACACCCCCTGGGTGTGGTGTTCTGTCCCATCTAGTGGCACCGAGACCACTTAGAGAGAGATAAAATGAGTCTGCTCTACAGCCTTAACTAACAGCCACTTGACTTTTAGCTCATGTGGTAGAGGCTCATGCACTAAACTCCAGAGGTCAGAGGTTCAATCCCGCCCGCAGGTTCAATCCCGCCCGCTGACGACCGGGGTCTGTCGGCATTACAGAAGCCCTTTTCTGGGAGGGAGGAGGGAATAAGTAGGCTTAACTAATAAACTATATGATGGGAAGATTCAGGACCCTGTCGATGGCATGGGCACAAAACAGCCTCCCAGGGTGGGGGGGAGGGGTGAGCTTTCACTGCAGTCCCTGGTATCCAGAGCAGCGTATTTGCATATTTCTAGGTCTCATTAAGTCTTCTCCCCATTCCAGATATCAGATGGGAAAGTATCTTTTCACCCCAGCCCATGCGTAGTTTTTGAGGCCAGCACATATCCCATGCTGTAACATAAATCATGCTGAATTCTCTGGGTATTGCTAAGGACGCAGTGTGTAACTCCACAGGAATTCCATTGCCGTTCAAAAATAGGAGCTCCTTCCCTGCCGACAGGCCAGTGAAGATGTGGGGCTTGGAGCAAGCTCCCCAAGTACCCTCCACAGACACTGGGAAATACTGGAGCCAGCCAGCTCCAAGCTAAGCGCCCAGGCTGCTGAAATCATCTGAGACTCTGGCTGTCTTTTTATGTCCCTCACCAAGCTCCCATTCTGCAGGGAAAGTCCTCTCTCCTGCCCCTGCCAACCGGGGAGGCTCTCCGTTCCCCGGCCCCTGCTGACGGAAGTGGTGTCTCCAGGAAGGGCTTCCCAGCAGTTGGTGCTGGGCTGCCCATGGTGCTTGTGATTAGGCAGGCGTTTCGGCAGAGCATTTGCAATGTGCCAAGGGTGAATGCAGCCAAGAGCAGCCTAGTCTCTCTGAAGCTATATCCAAAGGTAGAAGAGAGCGGTGTCTAAGGTGCATGAGCTCCTGCCTAGCACTGGTCGCTGGCATGAGGCTCCCGCCCATCCTTACAGTGATAGTGTGATCTCATAGTACAGAGCATCCCTGAGATCCCTTGGTCATCATGCCGGACCAGCCTGAGGCATCACAGTGTTGTGACCAGGGTTAGTTTGTTTCGCTGAGGTTCTCCTTTGCTGGTCGAGTGAGAGGGTCTCACATCCAACTCAGCTTGGAGACTCCAGATTAACAGCTCAGTCTCCAGGGCAGCACCTGTCAAGGTGCCATCCACGTCCATGGACGCGTCACGGCAAGAGCACAACATCGTCACATCCAAAGCACTGCCGCTAAACTGGGGAGAGAGTCTGGTCGCATGGGAAGGATAAAGCATGCCTGAAAGGATCAGGGACGCTTGAAGGATAGCCAGACATTCTCTTAGGATCTAGAGAGGCACAAAGTTCCTGACCAACGTCCACTGCCATCAATAGGAACCATCCCCCACAAGCTTTTATGGGCTTGGACTAGGGCCCAAGAGCTTAAATGCGGGTGTGTGCACATGGGATAAGAGCATCACATAGCCACCTGGACCTGATGACACATCTCTTAGGGACAGACACTGCCAGTTGATGGGGGACCTAGAAAGCAGCTGTTGCTGCCAGTGTGGAGTCAAAGACGTCATTTTATATTCGAGAAGAAGCGCTGTGCGAAGGCCTTTGATTGGGGGGCGGGGAAACGGAGATGCAGTGCAGATACGCGAGGGGCCCAGGGCCCCAGTTGTTGCCCATAGCATGGGGAATTCCTGTTTACGTTAACGGGAGTTATTTGTACCCTGAGGGAGGGAAATCTGGCTTCTGAACTGGAACAGCAGGTGGGCGTGGCATGGGCTGAGGTGCACTGGCAAAGCTGTGAGCATATTCAGCCTGGGGAGAGCTGTGGGGCGGCAGGTCAGGACTGAAGTGCATTGGCAGAGTTGTATGTGGGACCCAGCACTGCAATAGCAAGGGGTGCTGTGAGTGAGTACAGAGGTGCACAGGGAGAGCCATGTGGCTATGCAGCAGTGGAATGGCTGTGGGGTTGCAGATCAGGTGCACTGGCAGTGCGTGGGAGCCAGGATAGGACCAGTAGGTGAGCTGTGGGTGTGGATTGAGGTGCACTGTGAGAGCAGCATGGGTTGAGTCCCTGGCTCTAGCCAGTGCTTCCCATCCATCACTTTCATAAGCACCAAGTTCCACCAATTCTGACAGAGAGAAAAACCCATCAACGTATTTCCCTGGGGAAAGGCAGAGTGATTTACCATTGGCGGCCCCTTCACCATCAACTGGACTGAGCCAGTGCCCTGAGCAACACAGGTGGTTGAGTGACTATAAGCAGGGGTGCTGGCAGGGCATTCTACCTGAAGGCCCTATGGCTGCTGGCCCCTGATCCTTGTGGACATGCTGCGAAGCCCACCTTTTCCCTTTGGGCAAGGGATGAGGAGGGAATGGCTTGAGGCTTGAGATAGGAAGATAGGAAGTGCCAGAATGGATCAGAGCAGGGGTGCATCTCATCCTGTGTCCTGTCTCTGACCATGCAAAGCACCAGCTGCTCTAGAGGAAGAACCATGCGGTTAGAGGCGATTGGATAATCTGCCCCCAGGGAAGGTTCTCTCCTGACCCCCAATAGTTAGAGGCTGGATTATGCCCGGAAAGAGCAGGGTTTGGATCTGACTCTGGAAAACTATAGAGATCCCTTTTAGATTTACACATGGGTATCCACCTGCCTGAGCTGGGGAGCAGATCATTAGGCAATACTGCTCTGGGCACAGGATGGGAGCCTGTCGACATGCTTTTAAGAAATAGAAATATAAGCAAGTGCAGATGAAGCATTTCTATTTGCTGCCAGCCAGGGAGTCGCTCTGGCTATCGGAGAGCAAGAGCAGAAAATCCAGATGCATTTACAGCTGGGAGCTTCCAGCAGTGCACACAGCTGTCTGAGGGAGTAGGAGAAGGAGCCGGCTGGGTCTGATTAGCATCATGCCTCGGGGTAGTTTGTTCCAAGCTGCACCCTTGCACATGATAAGCAGCCCTGTGTGTACACACATACCCGCACAAACCACAGACAGATGTTCAGCTCGGAAGGCCCTCACTGGCAAGAAACACACATCACCTTCAAATAAAACCTTTGCTTTGCTTTTCACGTTATATTTTGCAGACTTTGATGCTTCTCTTGCATGATGCCAAACCATCCGCATCAATCAGTCGTTGGCCCCCAAGTTTCTGGCCGTTACCATAAGAGGGGGAATTCCCTCCACCCCTCCGTGGAAAAGACTGGATGGTTTGCAAATCATATCTGAGGGTAGTCCAGTCTCTAATCAGACTGGATGTTCTGCTAACCACCTTCCTTTGCCTCCTTTTCCTCCTTCACCTGCCAGTGCTTTGAGCATTATGCTGCTGCTTAGCTTGCTGGCTTTGAATCTCCTACGGATCAGATGTGGATCAGAGGCTTGGATCACTGAATAACACTGCTTTTATGATGTTTGCATCCATTTCCACACTCCTCCACACCCTCCAATAAACCCAAAGCTAGACAAGCTTCCAAGCTGTCTCCCCTCATCACTTTACTCTGAGTCACTGGACTGAATCTGGCCTGGTGCATTAAATGACCAAACATCATTTTCTGTTGGCTGCTCAGTGACCTGGGGTTTCGGCGGAGTTCCCAGTGGAGAGGGACCTACACCACGGAGACCCCCACACCGACGGCTAGAGTTGTTGCCAATCTCACCAGCGTTGCCAAGGAGCCAGTGAGGGATCAACCCTGTAGGTGGTCCCTCCATGGCAGAACCTTGCCCAATGCCAGCCCTGGGGAGAGAGGGCTCCAGCCTCCAGGGCTGTGAATCCAGCACATTCCTTCCCGAGAGCTAAATTCTCTTACAAAACAGAAAACCAGTTCACCATGCTGTCCCATCGATTCCAAGACCAAATGCCTCATGGTAGCACCATGTCACAGGGGGCAGGGGTGCCAGATGAGGAACGAGGCTCAGAGACTGAGCCCTGAACTCCAGACTCACATTTCCTAGAAAGCAGAGTGAGAGATGGGACTCGGGCGGGGGGTGGGGGTGGGGGAAGCGGGTCGAGCACACAGGCACAGCATGGAAACCGGAGGCTGTCAACAGGGAAAGCAAGGCTGCAGTGAGGCTGATTAAAGGAGGCATGAAGGGAGACAGACGAGAGAGATCAAGCCGCTGACTCAATAGGAACCACCTGACCTCTCCTCAGATGGGGCACAGCAGACCAGGGCTGACGCCAGCAACCAGCCTGCATGTTGCAAGCTATTTCTCTTCAGTGGAGAGCAGGAGCTGCAGAGGCATAATGGGAAGGGACAGCTGGATCGCAGAGCTGTCTCGCTGTCTGCAGAGGCGATGCATTGGATGTAAATCCTCTCTTCTGCTCTGCTATCCCCCCATTCTCAGTGCCTCTCCTGTGTGCAATCCATGGGGCTCTCATGTTCCCTCTCTCTCTCCAACTGCAGCAATAACAATGCCCTCCCTGCCCCATACCCGCAAATCACTTCCTGTGTGGGATTCGGGGCAACCCTAACCCTTTCCCCCTTACCATTGCAACTTAAGTACCAAGAGGCAATCCACAGCATTGCAGCATGTGTGCCCTACTCCTCCGCCACCACACACACGTGCCTGCAGTGCATCCCTCTACCCCATGGCGATTCACAAGCCACAGTGCAGTCTCCATTGCTTCCGGAGCCCCACACCCCAGTTACCAATTCATGGACCGCCCAGACTTGCATCTACAATTAAACCTCCTGAGGCAACCCACAAGGGTGCAGCATCTCTGCTCTCTCCTTATTACCACTGCAACCTCTCCATGCTCTCCAGCACTCCCAACTTCTTTCATTACTAATGCAACTGTGCTCATCCTGACTCAATCGGCAGGGCTATGGGTTCTCAGTGCATACCTCTTACCACAATGCAATCTGCAGGCCCCATACATTCCCATTTCCAATGCTTCTCCTTTACCCTGAAGCAATCCTCAGGGTTGTACCACACCTGCCCTCTCCTCACTATCAATCACTATTCTTTGCATCACAGCAGCAGCCTAGATCAGGGCCCCATTGTACTAGGCATTGCACAAACACAGACAGTCCCTGCCCCCAAAGAGCTTACAATCGAAAGAGACAAGACAGTCAAAGGAAGAACTAATATTCCCACTTTACAGACGGGAATCTGAGGCACAGAGAGATTTAAGTGATTTGTCCAAGGTCATGCAGGGAGTCTGTGGCAGAGCTAGGAACTGAACCCAAGTCTCCGGAGTCCCATTGAACCAGGCTTGGGCTGGACCCTGGGCTCTAGGGCCCTGTGAAATGTGAGGATCCCAGAGCTCGGGCTGCAGTCTGGGCTAGAATGTCTACACCACAGTTAAACAGCCCGTTAGAGTCAGCTGGCACGGGCCAGCCGTGGGTGTCTAACTGCAGTGTAGACAGACCCTAAACAATAAATACACTTGGGGAATTAGCCAAGAATCCAGGCAAATGGAAGCACCTAAAACCTTGTAAAATTTTACCTGTGGACAACCTGTGCCATATTTGCCATGGTTTATGCAGAAAACATGACTACAAGGTCCTAGGGGCAGTAACCTTTTCATGCACTTCCAGCAATCCTAGTCCTTGTGCGTGAGATCTGCCACTGGACAAATGGAGCTTGTGGGTGAAAATTCTAACATTTGTACGTACACCGGAGTGAGGATTTGAAGGGCGGGCTTTTCCAAAGCTCTCAGTGTGGGCCTAAAACTGTTCCCACCGAAATCACGGGAGCTTTTCCATTGAGGACAGAATTAGCCCAACAAAGGGAATGACTACACTGCAGCTAGAGACGTAGCTGCCCAAGTACTTACCTAGGTTCTCGGATGGGATTGTGCACAGGTGGATAGCCCATGCCACCGCCTGTGCTGCTGCGGCTACACCCCAGTTTTAACACGCAAGCTCAATCAAAGCCAGCATGGGTACCTCTCCCCAAGGTGGAAATGATACTTTCCAGCTGCAGTGCAGACATAGCCACTGAGTTCTTTTGAAAATCCCCGTCTGAAGTGCATGCACAGGCGTCTGCAGCTCCAAAATGCACCCAAACGCATCTAGCGATTCACCTAGCAATTGAAGCATTTACACCACGTTCGTGACGACAGCCTGAGGCCTGGCTGAACATTTGGCCTGTACAGAAAGGAGGGGGGAAATAAATCCATTAATAAGAGGTAAAACTGACAATGGAAAAGACAGAGGGGAAAGAGTTGGGAGCAGATATGGAAAGAAATAAAGGACATGGAAGAAAGAGAAACAGCAATATCAGATGTTCAACTACTTTACAGAGGGCTGGCTGCTAAAATCTTAGAAACGCACATTTCATTTGGTATATACCAGGAGCCAGTGACGTGAGACAGTAGAAAAGATGCAGTTTGGCACTCATGCTTGTGATGGGAGGGAGGGACCAGTGCTGGGCAGGAGCTCATGCACCTTAGACACCGCTCTCTTCTACCTTTGGACATAGCTTCAGAGAGACTAGGCTGCTCTTGGCTGCATTCACCCTTGGAGCACTGGACTCTTCTCTATGGCTCTGACCCAAAGCCTATTGAAGTCAGTGGAAAGACTCCCACTGACTTCCTCGGCCTTTGGATCAGGCCACATCTGGGAGGGGATAATATGTTGATGCTGACTTTTTGAATGTTTGGCTTATACGGAACACGTACAGGGAGGGAGGAGGACGGGGGGAACACACAAGGTTGTTTGCAGCCATGTAGTTTCAGTGTGCAGGCTTTGACAGAGGCGACTCATTCTAGTACAGACACCAAGATAAAGAATCCCAGGTAGGTTTCACTTTTTGGATTCATGGTACTGTTTCAAAATGGTTTAAAATGGGAGTTCCAAAATGTTCCAGTGAAAGGACCCCCGAAGTCCCATTTTAGGGCCAGACCCTCATCTGGTGTAAATCAGCCTAGTTTTATTGAAATTGTGCTGATTTATACCAGCTTTTCATTTCCTCTTTTGTTCAGCTGGCCCAGCGAAGAGGCGGCACAGCCCAGTTTTGCCTGCTGCTGTGGGGGCGGGGAGAGCTCTGACCATCAGATCCCTGCTGGCAAGTTTCTATAGACCAACATCCTGAAGTTCACAGCAAACTTTTAAAGCACAGTTCTCAGGGGAAAAGAAAAAGTCTCTCTGTCCGTGCAGCTTGGAATCTCAGGTCCTGATCCAAAACCCACTGAAGTCACTGGGAGTCTCTCCATGGGGATCGCTGGACCTTCATCCCGCACCCTCAGTCTTCCCCCCCCCCCCCCCCCGGATCCATGTTAGGCTATTAGGGGACAGAAAGGCACAAGCTCTGGGGACAGGATGAAGAATACAATCTGTGTACAACTTAAGAACCACTTCACACCTTTTACAGATCCCTTCCACTGACCCGCTGGTGATCCCTTCCACCTACCCCCACACTTCACTATCCTTACAGCATTAGAACCCTGTCACGTGAAACCTGACTGCTGACTGTATCCATTCTAATAAAAGCAGGGTGGATTTGATTTAAATCAAATTGATTTAAATCACAATTTAAATCACTAGTCAGGAAGACTGAATTTAATCATGGTTTTCTACATAGAAGTGCATTCTTCTTGGTTGTTATAACCTTAATACATATTCTTCACAACTCAGAGATAGATGTAGATTTCATTTTTAGAAGGTACACACTATACATTTTTAAACAGTGATTTATTTTGAAAACTTTTCAGATTAGTTTTACAGCTATATCAGAAAATGAATGAGTGTTTGGTTATTTCATTTACCAAAGGTAATTGAAGCAGATATTTATGAAGTCATTGGGAGGTGAACTATCTCTAATTCAACAGGTTAATCATTAATATTTGGAGGATTTTCTTGCCAGGCTGTATTAGGAGGAGAACATCACCAGACAGACATTTAAATTATTTTATTTAACTAAAACAACAACGTTAAGTATTCTGGATTTTTTTTCTTCAACAGCAAACATATAATATTTTAACAAAACAAGCATATGTCCCTTGCTTCTCACATTTATCTCCAGACTTCTTCTCCTTGTCCAGACCTATTCCACTCCCAACAATCTTCTATTCATTGAACTTTCTGAAACTTTGCACTTTTAGAGAGAGGTAAGGGATTGACTCTGTGTACACAAATTTGAAGAGGGACAATAGAGTTGAGGTCTGTTATTTCTCACCTCTATATATTATTTATTGATTTATTTTAAAACATTTTTGCTGTTAATAAGCATATTACCTCTGGAGACACAAATCCACAGTTTGAGAACTGCAAAACTAAGCATCTCTGATGCTATCTTCTAGACTGAGCACTGAGTCCCATTGGGTAGATAGAAAGATTAACCTAAATAATCTATACAGAAGCCTGTGGAACCCCATAAAATTGGGTCCCTAATCCACGAACTATTGGAACTCATTTACAAAACTTTTCTTAATCATTACATGAATATATTGTCTCATACTATAGAATTAGAATTTATAATCCCTATTCCATGATGAGATATCTTTGAGCTATAATGTATCTTAATTAAAACTATCTTTAGATAGGTTTTTTCCTCAAAAAGCATTTTATCAAAAAAATCCGATTTTTTTGATTTTAAAAAAAAAATCCTTGATTTTTATCCACCCTGAATAAAAGCCCCGTGTCCTGCTATTGACTTAACTGAGCTAATTCTCCAGAGAAACGATGCATACTGCGTCCTGCATGTACCCATGCACCTCTCCCCTTTCCTCGCACACATTAGAAGGTGGAAAACATACATCTGCCTCTATCACACTCAAGGCTCTGTCACACCCCTCAGAGTAATCCACAGATCTCGCAAACACCCTTCTACCAAGCAGAGCTCTCTACTACTTCGACTGTTCAGCACAGCTGCACTGGACACAGACCACACTCACTGTACCCGGCGTACGTGCAGATAACAAACGCACGGATGGCTCTCCTAACCCAGCTCGCTATTGACAGGACCCTTTCTAATAGAACCCCTGTGTCCTGCTAATTATACAGCATGCACAGTTCTATGCTGAAATGTTGCACTGAGACCCATGTAGCTTCTCTCTTTGCTCACACACTGAGGTGCAGAACATAATACCACAGCTCTGTCACACGCCTCAAAGTCATTCACATACATCCTCATATCACAAACACACCTTTACCAAGCCGTGCCGCCACCACTTACTGTAGGTACACCTAACACACTGACTCTGCCTGGAGTGTATCCAAATAATTATCATTGGCTATTGACAGGAGAACAGAGGGAAGGTGGCATGACTGACCCTTATTTTCCCTTTAATAGAGTTAGCTGGAATCCTGTGAGTTGTAAAAGGAGGTGAACTATAGGGTTAGCAGAGTAAAGGTATGTGTGTTAATAGGGCATAATGGGGCATTGGTGAATGAGGGCAGAGTTACGGGTACATGGACAACCTAAACTCTGCATTTCCTGGTTTTCAAAAGCTTGAGTTCAGCTCAGCATTCTGCAAGGGGACAACATACCACCAAGCAACCTTAACTCTGCATTAACATAGACTTTTTTGCCATTGAATAATAATAAAGATGCGACCTGGAGCTAAGGGGCCTTCCCCTGTGTGGGACTGGGCATCACCAGCTTCCACCCCCTTCAACAGAGTCTGAGGGATGCTTGGCAACAGGATGAAACCTAAAATTTAATAATACCTTTTCCTCAGTAGGACTTTACAAACAAGCACTTTACAAACAAGACCAGTATCGTTATCCCCATCTTATATATGGGGAAACTGAGGCACGGGGATGGGAAGCAACTTGCCCAAGGTCACCCAGCAGGCCAATGGTAGAGCTGGGAATAGAACCCAGGATTCCCAAGTCACAGATCAGTGCTCTGTCCACACTGCCTCCCATTTAGATGCATTTATTCCTAAAGTTCTCTCATTCAAGGACAATTTTTGCAGCCTCAATATCTGTTAGGGAAAGAACGGGGTGGGGGTTTCTTTTCTTCCCAATCTTAAAAAATAAAGTCAAATCTCAGATTTATTTTTAGCTCCAAGAGATTGGGTGTTCCAGCTGGGAGCAGGGCACACTCAAGCCAGCATTCTAATAATGCCTCATTCTTGAATATAAAAAGGACACTTGATAATTTATTGGGGAAGTTTTGTAATGTAATGATTGCATTTTAACCACAGACAAAAAAAATCCAAGGCCGCCTATCATCCCCAGTGTTGCCCTTGGCAGGCGATAATTGCTAGCTTTTGGAATTCTCTCCCCCAAGTCTTCAATCAGCTTTGTTTGCATTGCACTGTTCTGGACGGCTTGAGCTTGGTGGCCCTCAGTACGCTCTCCCCGTGCAAAATGGACAATCCTATTTCCTAAATAAGGGGGTTTGCTGAGCCAAAGAAAACTAAAAACAATACATTCATTTAACAATTCCAATGGTTTCAATGGAGGCTGCCAACCCAAATGCTGTATAAATCATTCCAGAGAGACCTTCTACTGGGAGCTGAAGGAATCCCACCAATTCTCTGCCAGTCTCCTTGCTGCCGCTCATTTTTGTTTTGGGGGGGTCTCGCTAGCCGACAGGATGAGAGATGGTGTCCAGTCTGATGCTGGACTTTAAACTCTATGGGGCTGGGAGAAAGCAGAGGCTATGCCCCCAAGGTTGCTCTGCAGCATCAATGGGATGAAGACAGCAGCATCCAGCTGTCTGCAGCCAGAAAGAAGGTCACCATGGTGCAGGGCCTTATACAAGAATTAAAGCAGGGCAAAATTTCATCCCCCGCAACCTCCCTAACTGCTCAAACACATATTGTTCTTTCACAATTGTTAGCCCTACAAAATCACCCCTTTCTTATGTTTTTCTCCATTACAAACGTATTTGCTATAACAACAGCTAGCATTTTGCTAGCTTCTCCTCCCATAGAAACCCAGGTATTCTACACATTGTACACAGGGATCATTTCATCCATCTCTTGCTGCAATGCAGCCACCTCTGGGGTGGGGCATGGCAGCTGTGTGACAGCACACAGCTACACTGCCCAATAGTTTGGAACATATGGAAAAGTCCAAGGGAATTTAATAGGGATGAAACCGGTAGAGTTCTATAGAAATTGTCTCCCAAACTTGCTATCAAATTCTTAAATTATCCTGCACAATTTAATGAGGATGATATTCTAGCAATAGAATTCTAAAGCCTGGTTTAAAGTTTCTGCACAAAGGCTGTCATGCTCTGTTAAATTCAATAGGAGTTGCCCGTACGTGTTTAAGGCCTTAATTCAGCAGTGCTTAAATGTTTGCTGAATTGGGAACTGAAAATGAATACCGGGTTTGCTTCATTCCTGCACTCCTCCAGTCCAATTCACTGATACTCGTGGAGTTAGACGAGCCTGAACCTGGAGTAACACAGTGGCATATTAGACCCACTGTATCCGACTGAAACTCTGCAAGGTATTTGAGGAAGATGCTATGTTATTACTCACCAGTACATGAGGCTAACACCCCCATCCTTGCAAAATGCACCAGAGGATCTAGACTGGCCTGCGCATCAATTTCCTCTTCTGTCTGAAAGAGGAACACCCAGCAGCACAGCCCCTCCTAATGCCATGCTGGAGGGGCATGCTCAGTAATGACTTCGATCCTGACCCTGCAATGCTCACACCTGAATATGGTAACAACATGAACTGTCCCACTGAATTCACTGGGACTGCTCCCATGGTAAATGGAATCTAAAAGTGTTTGCAGAATCAAGGCCTCAGAGCTTCCTGTCGCTTCCTGAATCACGGCCACACCCTGCCTTGCCCTTCCCTGGATGATCCCACACCCAAAACCCAAGTGGGCCTGCCATGCTTAGCATGTGCACTTTGACAAGGTCACAGCCCAAGGCAGTGTAGCGATCAGCTTCCATTGCCCTTTCCCAGACCTTCCTCTTTTACATCCTCTTTCGGGACTCCTGTAAACCTGGGGAGATCAAAAGCTACAAAGTGCCATTAGAAACATCAATCGTGCAACCTCATCCATCATATAAGGACGTTATCGCCGAACAAAACTATACACCATGTGATATTAATCTAGATACTCCCTCAGCACAAGACAACTTGCGAGGGAAAAGGAAATAGATGTCACATTCAGTACGGTGGTGTGATGGATGAATGGAATTTGCTTTTCGACAGAAGGGAAAAAAGAAAAACTGGCACAAGAAACTCAGGATAAATTGCCATAAAAACATAAGGAATCATGAAAAATAGTGGTAAAAATTAGAAAATCTAAGTAAACCAACAGTGTAATCACAGGAAAGATAAGGCAATAATAACAAACCACTAAAAACGGCTGCTGGACTATGCAATTTCCCTTAACTATCCAAAGGTGGCATAGGTGTAAAAGGTGAATACAGTACCTTCCTCATTCTCTTTGGCCAATAATTGAGAAATACATCTCCTTTGTCTCTCTATCTAGGTTTCTATCACTGTGGGATGAGAACATCCAGAAAATTGTTCCACCAGCCAGGACTATAAGGCCTGGTCCCCACTAAGCCCCCACTTCGGACTAAGGTACGCAAATTCAGCTACGTTAATAACGTAGCTGAATTCGAAGTACCTTAGTCCGAACTTACCCCGGGTCCAGACGCGGCAGGGAGGCTCCCCCGTCGATGCCATGTACTCCTCTCGCCGAGCTGGAGTACCGGCGGCGACGGCGAGCACTTCCGGGATCGATCCGGGATCGATTTATCACGTCTAAACCAGACGCGATAAATCGATCCCAGAACATCGATTGCCTGCCGCCAGACCCTCCAGTAAGTGTAGACGTACCCCAAGAGTATATGTCAGCGAATGGCTGAAAGGTGAGTGTGAAATCATTTGAGCACAGACATATTGGGGAAGAAGCTCGCTGGAAGTGCAGAACGGGAAAACGATCACTTTTGAAAATAAAAAAGGGACTTCCCTCCCATCTAGTGATAGTTCAGCATAAGGAAAATGTGAGTGTATATGTGTGTGAAATACGTATATCTCAAAAGTGTGTGTGAATGGGAGGACATATACAGTATGTGCGGGTAGGGGGAAGATAATTGAATAGGAAACAAGGGATGTGAGATCAATGCTGTGTTTTTAGATTCAGGGCCTTGTTCTCCTTTACGCTAAGGCACATTTACATCACTCTAGAAGAGTAAAGAGGCCTTAGAGCAAATGGGAATAAGGTTTTGTCTTCAAAGGTCTGCAGAATGAAACTCACTGGTCTCTGTCGTAGACAGAGGGTGCAGCGCAGAACCTTTTAAAAAACTTTTTTCTTTTTTAATGTTTCACAGATTTTGGCTCTGATCTGCCACATCACTTTAACACGTTTAAACATAAGTAGTCCCACTGATTTCAATGGGACAACTCCCATGCTGAAAGTTAAGCATGGGCTTAAGTGTTTTGCTAAATTGGGGCTTTTGAGCAGCTACAAGGGAAAATCATTTTTACATTTCATATTACACTCCAGCACTATTTTTTTAAGAGGTGATAGTGACCTGGCCATCCTTTCTATTAATTCTGTCCATTTCTAATATGGCGGCTAAACAGTGTAGATGCTTCAAAGTGAAACAAAATGTCTGTATTTCTCAGGTCTTTCTGTTTCTTTTATCTTATGTTTTTTCTACTCTTGAAAAGGAAGCTAGAAAACTACGCTCTTTGGGTCTCCAATCATCCATGACCTAGTCCATTCTGAGCATATTTTTACTCCAAGAACCAATATCTATTATCAGGGGATTCTCTCCTCTTCCCAGATTCTGCCAGGGCTGCTGTCAGAAGGGGTGAGAACAAGTTAGTACTATGGAATGGATGGGTCTTCTTATCTGGGCGTTCTTTCGATAATTCCATAGTACATTCTGTCACATGAGTCTCAGAGTGGGTCCATAGTCATCGCTAAAACATCACCTTCATAAAACACCACCTGGTATTCCAAGCCTCCTCCATTTATTGACAAGATAATGTCATCTTTCCTGACTTTTTCTTTGCAAAAGATTCCATGACCATTGCAGTCAGAGAGGGCACCCTTGCGAGGTGACTCTGTTCGGGTCAATAGGTTCAGAGTGGTTACTATTAACTCTGACTCTGGCTGAATGGATTATATAAAGAGATTCCATTTACCCACGTGTTCCTCTTAAATAATCCTATTCAACTCGATCAAAGGCCTTCTCTGCAATATACCAGGCATACACTTTGACTGGGCCAAATGGATCCACTATATTCCTCCTTTCTGACGCTCTGTCTGGTCTCAATTAACCATGCAGCAGTGAGTCTAGCTTATTAGCAAGCATCTTGCTAATTATCCTGGCATCATTGTGTAATAGAGAAATATACCTGAAGAGGCACAATCAATTTTATCTTTGTTGGGTTCAAAGTCAATAAGCTATGGGCTTCTCCCATTGATTCTGTAATTCATGAAGATTCTAGGAAACTGTTCAACTACATTACAATACCTCCGTGGAAGCTTTATATAATCCACATGGGAATCCATCAGGCAACTGGCAACTTGCCCTCAGATGTTGGGTCAATTACACTATATCTGCTTGGCATCAATAGGTCCATCAATATTTTCATCGCAGATATGGTAAATTAGCACTTGCCATATCTGGTCTTCACCTAGCTGGCTTTCACTTGCGTATCATGAGGTATTAAAATGACAGCTGGTTGAAATTTTTCAAATTCTGACAAAATTTTGAAATTCAAGGGGGAAAAAAATCAGGAAAAATTTCAAAATTTCATGAACTTTCCTCCCCATTTTTCATCCAACTTCACAGAGCTGAACAACATTTTAACATTTCAAATTTTGAAAAGAGGGAAATTTTTAGTTTCAAAAAATATTTTCCTTCTTTTCCCCAACCAGCTCTAATCAAAACTCCCGGCACCTCCCATATTCCTTTTGCTCAGTCACTAGGACCTGGTCTATACTACAGGTTTAGCAGTAAGCTGTAGACGTAAGCTGCCTTGAGTTGACCTAGCTGTGGAAGTGTCTTCACTTAAATTTGGCTCCCGCCGACGTAAATGCCTCTCTGCACTGATTTAGTAACACCACCTCCCCGAGCAGTGTAGAGTCATGGTTGATATAATTAGGACAATGCAGTTTCAGTGTAGACACTGAGTTGTTTACACTGACTGTAACTGGCTTTCAGGAGCCATCCCACAATGCCCCACGCTGACAATACAATAGAGACAAGTGTTCCTGGTGAAGACGCACATCGCCAACACAAGAAGACGAGTGTGCGCACACAAGCAATTTAATAACTGTGGTGGCTGTATATTGACTTAAATTAGGTTGACGCAACTTGGTAAGTGTAGACCTGGCCTAAATCTGCCTTTCCCATGCCTTACTGAGCATGCACTTCTTCTTCTCTCTTGTCTCTGCTTATAAGCTAATGTTTTCTTTCCCCTTTAGCACTAACAGTGCATCTGCCAGCAGAGAGTTCTCTGAGTTCTATCCAGGAGCCTTACATTGTCCCCTGAGTGTTGCTGAATTTGGGAGCCTGAGCCATGGGAAGCATGGTGGTGGTGTTTGAAGTGAGGGAGGAGGAGGAGAGGAGTGAGGAGAAGCAATGGGGTTTCGGCCACACTTAGGTCACATTGTGCCTTCGGTGCCATAAGTCCTAAGCAAGGGACCATGCATAATTATGATGACCCAGAAGGAATGAGATTGTGACTCAGTTATAATCTATCCCTGGTTCCTACCTGGTTCCTATGCCAGCCCAGTTCGTGGTGCAGATGACTTCCCCATCCCTGACGATATATGCAGTGCATTGCAGAGGGAAAAGGTGGTGCTATAGCTCTGCCCACTCCCTGCCCACCTACCGAGAGGGAAAGCAACAGCCTTGCGAAGCTCCTCTCCCCACCGTGCTGCTACTTGTGATGGGGTAGTGACTGCAAGGATGTCCCAGGACACCTCACTCAGCAAGGGTCACAATCTCGCCTTTCCTTTCCTGCATGAACAGTCATGTGCCAGTTAAAGATCCCTCATACGAATGTGAGATGCGCTGTCTGCAAACACTGGTTCCAGTACATCTCTCACCCTTTCATATCTGCAGGAAAGGAGCCCAAATGAGCTTCAAGCACAGCAGCATCAAAGCAAATGATGGAAACATTCAAAGGGCTATTCAGGGGGCAGGGTTTTCAGTCTCCACCCAGCTCTGCACTGCTGCCTGGTAACAGAATCTGGAGCAAGTGTCTCTGGTCAGTTCTTTTTCCATAGTGAATTTCCTACTGATGAAGCATGTTGAGTCCCCAGTCCTAGGACTGAAGGGCTCTACACTTACACAGAACAAGGGCAGCAGCCAGGAAATCTCCACATTCTGCCCCATAAACAGATCTCAGACCCCTTTTGGAGGCACCTCACGAGCCCTGCTCTACACCAGCAGAATTGCCTGTTGTTGACAATACTCAACAACAGGTTCAGCTGCACACAGTTTAGCTGCAAGCACAGATCAGGACAGTCATGCACGGCACCAGGAAACCATAGTTAAGAAGTGCTGGAAGCAGACATTGGCTTGGTCCAGATTTCCTGACCAGCATTTGCCTTGCTCTACATTTGCAGTGGCTGAACACACAACTGTCAGTGGGTTTTTCTAGTGTGGACTAGGCCTGAGAGAGCAGTTCATGGCCCAGCCATCCCTTTGGCCTCTCTGCTTAGGCTGCCAGGTATGGGGGTGGTTTATGAGATATGGACATTTGTCCTCTGGGAACTGGACTGAGACCCACCAAGTCATCTCAAATCAGATCACAACTTCTGGTCCCTTCTACCTTGCCCGGATTCCAGCTGGCAACCCAGAGGTGAAAAGCTCTATAACCCCATCCTCATCCTCTTTAGCCATCCAGACACCAATGGCTTTCCGTGTCATGTAAACGGTGACACACCGGGATCTGGCAATGCTTGCTGAGTGTTGATTGCTGCTAATGAGCTGTTGCTGCTTTTTCCCCCAAGAGGATCAGTTAGAACAGCACACCAACACAGTAAGCTGTGCGTCTGCAGCAAATCAAAGCAAGTTTATGGATGACTCTGGCACTGCACTGTAATAACTTCTTACAAATGCTTTTAATCAGGATCAGAAGAGAAAAGGGCAGAGAGAGAACAGCTTTCCTGGCAGTGTCTGTTTTGGTTACTCACCACTACAATGAACAGACAAGCAACACACCCTTAAAGACCTTCTAAACCTATGCAAGGCAGATGTCTGGCCGGCTTGGGGAGCTGCTGGACCAGTGGAAAAATGTCTAGTGCAGAATAACTTCAGATAGCATTACTTTTAGAGGTGTTCGTTGGCTGCGACTTTCAATTATTAAAAAGATGTTGCTGACTTTAAATGACTTTTCAAAGTGTTTTAAATCTGAAGTAGGCAGGTGCTGAATTGACATCCCTGGAGGATAAGTCTTCTTTTCACCCAGTGTGAAATTCACCTCTGTGCAGAGGATATGACAAAAGCCATAGCTAACAACTGAGACCCACTGGCCCTCTGTATTGTCCCCTGCACAGAACAGGGACAGCATGGGAAACCAAAGTACAAGCTTCTTCCACACTGCTCTGCCAATGTCCTCAATCTTATGGTGAGTCTCTATAGCATTTACCCAAAGTACATGCTGGATTCCGCTAACCAAGGGTCCATAAGCAGAACTTTGGTGTGTAAGTAAGAACGGGAATTACCTGACCAGATCAGACCTGTGCTCCATTTAGCCCAGTCTCCTCCCTCTGACCAGGAAGGTGCAAACAACCCTGAAATGGACAGTCATGGCACAACCTGCCCATAGGGAAAGCCCCTCGCAGATCCCATCAGTTAGTGGCTGACTTGTGCCATTCAGCATGAGGGGTTTTACCTCTTTTTTTTTAAATTTATGGTACCTAATGCAACTTTGGATGTTTTCATTATTTCTATAAATACCTATCATTTTTTGACTCCTGCTAAACTCTTGGCCTCAAGAACATCTTGTGACAGGGAGTTCCATAGGCTAATTATGCACTGGGTAAAAAAGGGCAAATTTCCTTTTATCAACTTTATAGAGGCTTAGATTTGTAAGGCCAAAAGAGCCCATTACAAACACAGTCTGACCCCCTGCATCACACGAGCCACAGAACCTCACCTTGTCATTCCTGCATTAAGCATGACAGTTTGTGGCTGAATTAGGTTCTATCATTTCAGAAGATCCATCTGTTGCCTTTCAATTTCATTGGAGGTCGCCTGGGTCTTGTATTATGAAACAGGGTAAAACAGGAGCACCTCATTCACCTCTTCTGTAAACATTCATCATTTTACATATCTCTATCATGTCCCTTCTCTACAGTTAACCCAGACTCTTACCTGGGTTTCAGCCTTAACCCCCACCACCACCACTCTTCCTCTGCACACACAAAACCCACTGACCGAGGTTTGGAGGTGCTTGAAACCCAAGCTAACATATCCAGCTGGGTGTGTGGATCGGAGACCAAGAGCCTCTTTAACTTGGGAAGGAACCTGCCTGCTTTGCAGTGAGGATGCACTCAAGTGCTGGTAGTCCTCCAATGCCCTTCACACAATTCTCCCTAAAGGGCAGACAAGTTCCCCCACAATCTGCATGACCAAACAGAAAAGAATCCTAGAGCGTCACACCGCAAAGAACCCTGGTCTACGTCCCCAACTCATATGAGTACAGCAGCCGTGGGCCCCCAGTCACATGGGTAGGGTTTGCAGTGTGGCTGCTCACACCCAGACTAAGCTAACCCAGGTGAATAGATCTGGGTGCCAAGTTAACTGTGCCATGCAGACATAGCCTTATTTGTCTCCTCTTTCAACAGAGCCATCCCCACCTTCTCAATCTCTTCTCCCAAGGAAGTCTTCCAAGTTTATGATCATTCTTGCTGCCCATCGCTTAACCCTCTCTATTTCTGCTAGATCTTTTCCAGAGAAGGTGACCAAAATGGAACCCAGTATTCCAGGTAAAGGCATATCATTGATTTATATAGTGACATACAATGCTTTCAGTATTATTTTCTACCCTAAAAATCTATCCATCCTAAGACTTTGCTTTTTCGACCATTACTGCATACTAAACAGAGATTTTAATTGAGCTGCCCACTATGACACAAACGTCTTCTTGAGTGGTCACAATTAATTTAGATTCCAGCGATGGGTTCAAAGTATTCCTTGCAATATGCATTACCCGTGTATTTGTCAATACTGATTTTCATTGGACATCATGTTGCCCACTCCCCTAACTTTGTTAGGCCCCTCTGACTTCCTCTGAGTTTACGCTAATCTCAACTGCCTTAAAATAATTTAATTTTGCATTATCTAAAATATTGCAGATTGAAAAATAAGGCATGGGGGATTTGGGGGCAGCAGATCTAGTGTGTCTGTGTTTCCTTACAACAAAAAATAAAACCTGCATGTATAGAATGGGCCGTCAGAGAAGTGAAGTTCTGAACAGCCTTCCAAGGGGAGCAATGGGGGCAAAAAACATAACTGGCTTCAAGACTGATCTTAATAAATTTATAAAGGTGATGGTATGATGAGACCACCTACAATGGCATGTAGCCAATCTGCAATTGCTAGTATCAAATATCTCCAACAGCCAGATATGGGACACTAGATGGGGAGGTCTCTGATTGACTACAGAGAATTCATTCATAGGTGTCTGGCTGGCAGGTCTTGCCCATGTGCTCAGGGTCTAATAGATTGCCACATTTGGGGTCGAGAAGGAATTTCCCCCTGGGTCAGAGTGGCAGAGACTCTGGGGGGTTTTCACCTTCCTCTACAGCACGGGGCACAGGTCGCTTGCTGGCTTAAACTAGTGTAAATGGTGAATTCTCTGTAACTTGAAGTCTTTCAGTCAAAATTTGAGGACTTCAGTAACTCAGCCAGAGGTTATGGGTTTGTTTCAGTAGTGGTGGGCAAGGTTCTGTGGCCTGCGATGTGCAAGAGGTCAGACTAGATGATCATGATGGTCCCTTCTGGCCTTAAAGTCGATCAGACCACACAATTTTTGCTCCTCTCCCAAGAAAGATAAAAGCACCAGAGCAGTTTGAAATGTTCACAACAAAACCACAAACCACGCAAAGTTCCCTTGGTTTGGAGAGTCATTACAAACTTGAAGCTCCCATCAGAAAAACAAGCAAGTCTTAGCAGAGATCTGGGGCTAGTGTCCAACAAACCAGAGTGATTTAGGCTTTGGCATCAAGCAGGAATCATGGTGTCAACATGAAATCAGGAAAAAACTGCTGTGATTTCGACAGAGTTTGGCTATGAAATTTTGGGTTCGTTCATACCTGAAATTCCAAGTGCAAAGCTCGGGGGGGCCAGAGGCGACAGGTTTGTATAATTTTTGGTGGTGCCCAGAACGGGTCCAAGTCCGGCCCCCCCACCACACACACACCTGACTAAGATTCTGGGAGGGAGTTTGGGTGCTGGAGGGGGTTTGGGGTTCAGGCTCTGGGAGGAAGTTTGGGTGCGGGCTCTGGGATGGTGTTTGAGTGCTGGGTGCAGGCTCTGAGCTGGGGCAGGGGGTTTGGGGTTCTGGGTGCAGGAGGGGACTTGGGTGTTTGGTGCAGGCTCTGGGCTGGGGTGTGGGAGTGGGTGCGGGGCATGGGACTGGGCCAGGGATGAGGAGTTTGGGGTGCAGCAGGCTGGGATGGGGGGCCAGAAAGGACTCCTCCCAGCCCTCTCCCCGCCAGCAGCAGCGAGATCTTGGGAGAGGGGGCCCCTCCCGGCCCAACACTCTCCCAAGCCCTCCCAGGCTGCTGTTCAGGAGGTCCAGCCAGGATAAGCCCCCCCAGAGTTGACCTGGAGTTGCCTGCCGGCTCCATGCTCCTCCTCTCCTCCTCAGGCACAGCAGCCGCCTCAGCCTGCCCCAGCGCCGCTCCCTTGTAGCCAGCAGTGGGCAGGCAGGGACGCTCGGGGGAGGCGCGTGAGGGCAGCAGGCGGGGCCGGGGGACGCTCTGGGGGAGGCACGCAGGGGGCGGCAGGTGCGGACGAGAGAGAGACCTGGCCCTGAACATTGGTGGAGCCAGGTCCCCCGGGCCCTGAATTTGCTGAAGCCCGGGCACCACGGGTCCATATAACTCACCGCCCCTGCGGGGGGTATTGATCACTGCAGAGTGAGACTGAAGCACAGGTTTACATGCAACCCAGGGAAGCCAAACTAACAAGCTGGGCATGGCAGTAGGCAAATATTAGGTGTGGAGGCTGTTATCTGAAATTCAGATATCTATGCAAGTTAAAGTTCTCTGCAAAGCTGCCAGCATTGCCCTCTGTGTCGCAGATTTTGGGCCAGCCGTGCGTCTGTGCTAACGCTGTATGGCAGTAGCCAGCGATGGAACAACTGCTCAGCTGGAGTGAAACCAACAATGGCCTTTCTGCTCAACCCTCCCTCCCTCAGGGCCAGATGGTGGTGTCCATGCTCCAGCCCTGCCGAGGGGACGGTGCAGACCTGCAGGGCCCCAGGCAGACTGTCCAAGATGGAGCAGCATGCTGCCCAAGCCCCGCTCCGTAAGCAACTGCTGCCGTGTGTGACAGCTACGACAATATCCTGGACACCCCGTGCTGCAGTAAGTCTCTTACGAGTTCACCGTATTCAAAATGCAAAAGTGTACGTACTCTTGAGGGATTGTACGCATTTCCATGGGGAAGGGTGACCGCAGCATCTTCAGGGGGGTGGCTAGGCAAATTCAGACAGGCTGTAACACCTCCAGAGAGGCTCACATATACTGGTTCAAACTGGGTTCTCCAGGGACCAACAGACAAAGAAAGGACGTTTGGATAAACTGCCTCAGTTTAAACTGACTCGGAGCTTTCATTCTGAGCCAGCAAATGGGCAGGACCTTCTGTCCAAGGAGGGCCCCAATCCTTAGGGAAGGGTTGGCAGGACTTTGGTCCCCGAATGCCCCCTAAGACTGAGGGGCTTGTTTTGAGGTGCAGTTGGGATGAACTTGTGAGTCTGAGTGGGGTTTGAAGGACTAATCACCAGCCAGATCCCGTGTGGGAATTGGGACAGAGGGTGATCTCTGGTGAGCTTAGTAGCAGGCAGGCATTGAATTAAATACGTTTTCTCTGGAGTGCTTTTACCCTAGGACTCAAAGAGCGTGCTTAGACAGAGCTGTGTGGGAACTCAACGGTGGCAGTCGCGCTGTGTACTGTCTCGCAGGACAGAAGGGAAGCAGGCCTGCTTAGCCAGGCTGTCTTTTGCGGGGGATATCACAGCAGAGTCAGGGAACTAAGCAGGCTGAAAGCACCCCACTCAGGAGGGAAAGAGCCACATGTCACCACCCAAGAGAAGTGATGGCTGAGGAGTCTGGACCCTAGAGCAGGTGCCCTTGCTGGACCATAGAAGGGGAATACAGGTGCAGTTGCCTTGAACTGTGACACCATGGCCCTGCCTCCTCCCCACCCCAGCCTGCCTCCCTTTCTGTCTGTACTTGTCAGAGCAGATATCAAGCAGTCCCTGTGCTGCCCAGACTACAGGTAATGCAGAGCTAGGGTAAGGGTTCTTGTGTGCCCCTACACATGGGCTGCTCCCAGTATGCCACAGCACAGGAGAGGATGGGCAGGTGGCTGATACATTAACCCCTCTGCCAAATGGCACCAGCTTGTATCAATCCCAGGCTGGCATCTGCCCCTGGGTGCAGAGACATACATGGAACACACACTGGCCTACGATTGTTACCATCCCGGAGGGAGCTCTTCCAGTGGCAACTGGCAGGTTCTCTTGGTTCCTTAGGGGGTCTTTTTATTTACACACAGCTGTGTTGGTGAGCAGACTGCGCAAGGCTGGCCTTGGGAGAGGGCCATAGTCCCAGGCGAGCAATGCATCCACCAGCGTGCACCTCCACGCTCCAACTGCTAGCTGCACCTCCCCGCCTCCGGACTGGAGCCAGCTGCACATGTGCTGACAGAACCGTTCTCCCTCAGAAACCGCTGACTGGATTAAATCAAAGCCTTTCCCAGGAACGGACCGATTTTGTCAATATTTTCAACGGAAAATTATCAAAATATTTCATTTCAACCGTCTCATTTCAACTTTTGTGTTATATTACAATACCAACGTCACAATTTTTCAACTCATATAACATAATAATTAAAATGATAAGATTGAAGCAAAACATTCCTAAATATTTAATTTCACTAAAAATTCCAAGTTTCAACTTTTCATCCTGATTTGGGACAAAACGAAGCGCTGAAGTCTCTGAAATTCCCACAGGATGAAAATTTTGGGGTTTGGGGTTTCTGCCAGCTCTACTAGAGGCTCTGATATCTCTGAAATAAACTCTTTGGCCTAGAGATTCTCAGATAGTGTAAATCAGCTGCAATGGTTTACACCAGGATCTTGCCCTTTGCCTCTTGCAATCATGGGACTAAAAGACTCTGTCCAGATATAAGCACAAGTTTCCCATTTTACTGCTTTCTCTTGGTTGTTCATTTTATTTTTATTCCAGTTCTCCCCTCACCGACCCCCACATTAGGCAAATCCCTCTTTAAGTTCCCACGATGCCCCCTCTCCTCATAAATTTTCACTTACAGTATTTTAGGGCCAAAATCCTGAAGACCTGAATGAGGGGGAGTTTTGCCTAAGAAAAATTTCTTGGGCTAAATTCTCTGCTCATGTACATTAAGAATGGTCATATTGGATCAGACCAATGGTCCATCTAGCCCAGTATCCTGTCTTCTGACAGTGGCCAATGCCAGGTGCTTCAGAGGGAATGAATAGAACAGGGCAATTATCGAGTGATCTATCCCCTCATATCCAGTATCAGCTTCTGGCAATTGGAGGTTTAGGGACACTCAGAGCATGGGGTTGCGTCCCTGACCATCTTGGCTAATAGCCATTGATGGACCTATCCTCCATGAACTCATTTAATTCTTTTTGAACCCAGTTATACTTTTGGCCTTCACAACATCCCTGGAAACGAGTTCCACAGGTTGACTGTGTGTTGTGTGAAATAGTACTTCCTTATGTTTGTTGTAAACCTATTGTTGATTAATTTAATGGATGACCCCTGGTTCTTGTGTTATGTGAAGGGGTAAATAACACTTCCCAATTCGCTTTCTCCATATCACTCACAAATTTATAGACCTCTATCATATCCCTCCTGAGTCATATGTTATCTAAGCTGAACTGTCCCAGACTTTTTAATCTCTCCTCCATACAGAAGATGTTCCATATCCCTAATTTTTGTTACCCTTTGTGATTGGGGCGCAGGGACTCCTGACTAATGTTTAGCATGTACAGCAGCAGTCACCCCAATGGGTGCAGTCTGCGGGGAGGAGGGATGACCCCACCTAGTGGCTACAGTTTGCGGGGCAGCAAAACCACCTACCTAGTGAGGTGCAGGAAGGGGGAGGGGAACCCGGGCCCTCCCACTCCACCAGGTTCCAACCCAGGGCCCTGGGAGGCTGGTTCAGCTGCTCACCCATCTCTGTCTGGCATCAGCCTCAAGTCAGCTTCCCTGAGTCACTTCCTACCTCAGTCTGCACCCCATCTGGCCACCGTCCTTCCCTGGGGAACGTCGCTTTCTGTGCTTCCAGCCCCAGTCTCAGTCGCTGTTGCTCCCCGGATCTGTGCAGGTTCAGTTCTGGTCCTCTCCTGGAGTTCCCAGGGAACGTCATCCTCCCTAGCTTGCCAGCCCCAGACTGAGCTGCCTAGCTGGCTTTAAAACCATGCCTCCAATCCGGGCATGCTCAGCAAGGGCAGCGGGGCGGAGTCTCCTTAGCCCAGAGCTGCTCCTTATTCTCCTCCTGTCCGGTGAGGGGTTTATATACCCTGTCACATCCTTCTCTGTACTTTTCCAATTCCAATATATCTTTTTTGAGATGGGGCCACCAGAACTGCATGCAGTATTCAAGGTGTGGGCGTACCATGGATTTATATAGTAGTATTATGATATTTTCTGTCTTATTAACTATCCCTTTCCTAATGATTCCCAATATTCTGTTAGCTTTTTCGACTGCCGCTGCAGATACTGAGCAGATATTTTCAGAGCACTATCCACAGTGACTCCAGGATCTCTTTCTTGAGCAGTAAAACTAATTTAGACACCATCATTTTGTATGTATAGTTGTGATTATTTTTTCTAATGTGCATGATTTTGCACTTATCAACACTGAATTTCATCTGCCATTTTGTTGTCCACATTGAAGTCAATGGACAAGCAGTGAAACTGCACCAATTTATACCAGCAAAAAATGTGGCCTCTCTTATTTAAGATAGACCCTTTCTCCTCAAAGACTCAAAGCACTTCATTAATGACATGTAAATAACAAGAATCAATTCACCACCACCCCATTACACACAGTAAAATGCAGCCACCTCTGGGGATAGAACACTGTTGGACAGCACGCGGCAACACTACACAGCAGCCAAGAACATGAAGTGAACCATGTGAAACTGTAAAAGGAATTTCGGTTGGCAGAACTATTGTCCACTTTGGCATTTAAATGGGACATGAGATTTATCTTCCCTGCTCTTGGGAAAAATGCCCGGGGATTTTTAGTGGCCTCAAGTGGCCACAGCCTCAGATAAATGGGTTAGTGCTTGGAAAGCACTTGGAAAATGTAAAGACCTAGAGACACGGCACAGTGAATATTATTGCCACCTGAGTGATTGCAGTGGCAGGAAGAATGTCTCATGACAAGGAGCTCTAACACAATTCCAGCTGTATTACTCAGACAGTAGCCAGGTGGGAGCATGACCATTTGACAGACAGCTCTTCCATCTTCCACTAGTATTTCCTCAGCCCGTCCAAATAAGTGCAAGAAACATTCAAGGAGTCTAGGAAGGAAAACCGAAGGCCAGCAGTGTCTGGTCTCTCTTCCCCTCACTCATCTCACACCCATCAGCCCTTTGCTGCCTGTCCTCCCCCATTTCCACTTCCCTTTGCCTTCCTGTACGCCTCTGGCCGCCTCTCTCTCCCACTCAGCAGAGCCCATTTAAAACTCACATGAGTTCCAGTCACCTTCACAGTCCTCTTTCATTCCTCCTTCTCCCGAGGGTGTCAAAACAAAACTCACGAAACACAAACCTTCTGCAATTCCAAACAAACCCATAGTCCTGCGTCGATCCCAGCTCTGTACAGTTTCTGTTTCCTTGGCTTCCCTAGCCTTGCTGCCCCTCTGAGCACGCACACCCCCACCCCTCCCCTGCAGCTCCTTGCTGCCCTTTATTTTCAGTTACTCAAAACCTCCCCAGTGAGGCTTAGCACATAATCAGCGCTGGCTCAGCCCCAGGCTCTCCAGCCCCTTGTAGGGACGTGAGTCGCGGATCCCTAGAAGTCCATGTTGCACCTTTTCCCACCAGGTTCTGCTACTTCACCTACTTGTCTTGGCCACTGGCAACTTCCACTCACAGCGTTCCACCCGCTTAGAGAGATTCCTCCCTCCAGAGTCACTGAGACCTGCTACATCCCTTCCCCAGGAGCATCTCAGTGAGCACCCGATGCAACGGAAAGCCAGCCAGGCCGAGGCAGAGAGAGAGGAGGAGGTTCGCTCTGATGTGAAGAAAGAAAGAAAGCATGACATGTCCTTCCAATCACAATCCAAAAGGCACCTTTGGCATAGCCCCGATGGCTGGAATGAAACTGGGCAGCCCATCTCCCTTCTGGGCCACAGACTTCCCTGGGCTCAGCTCCCAACTGACAGAGAGCCTGGGAAGGAAGCAGGCTGCTTTTGCTGTGGTTTTGTTTGCTGACTCAGGGAGATCTGTGCGAGCGCCTGTCTCCTCCCTTCACCCACCTAGCGGCATAGGCTGCATGAATTCTCAATGCCACATCCATCTCCAACAGCGACACCATCTGCCTGTCTCTTGGGAGGCAGTGGGTAGTGCCCCTCCTCTAGCAGGAAATCCCAGTGCTCCCTGTGCACAGGGGTTAGCTTGGAATGAGCAGGCTTGTCTCCGGCCCCAGTGATCCCATCCATGCCAGTGTCGGTACGGATACAATTAAGAGGTTCAAAAGCGACTTGGTGAGTTGGGTGCTCAAACTAGGACACCCGAAAGGGGCCTGATTTGCAGAGAGCAGATAATCCATATCCCCTTTCAAGTGTCTCCAGCCAGGCCTCAAGAAGCATAGGTCCCCCCAAACCACTGGGCACTTTTGCAAACATAGGTCGTATCCATACAAGGATGCAGGGCCGGGTTCTCCACCGTCTCACCTCTTGCGAAGTCAATGACCCCATGCAGACGCGGTGTGGTGTGTGGACGATGGTAGTGTTTTAAGTCCGTTTTGCACAACTGTGATTGACAACAGCAATGGCAGGGCAGTGAGAACCAGGCCCACAACGTACCCTCCCCCCCCCGTTTTCATCAGCAGAATGGGGCTTGCTCCCTCTTGTGCTCAGATCCTGTGACACACACACACACACACCATGAGAGGGGTAGGGATTGCTGCCCTGCACGCAAGGCCAAAGGGGGACCATGCCCCTTAGCACTGTGCATGGTTCTCCCTCGTGCCTGCTCAGCTGTCTCCCGCTGACCCAACAGCTCCCTTTAGTGGTGCAGGGCGTGCCCAGAGGGCGAGGCTGGGTGACTGGCTCCTGGGATGATGCACATTGTTTCTTCGCCCTGGGGAAGGTGATGCAGCCTAGGGCTGTGCAGTGTCTCAGGGCCAGGAGCCACGCCCCCCTTTCTGGGAATGCAGACCCTGCTCGGCACACTGCTGGCTCAGGGCAAACAATTAATAACAATACCTGCAGTAATGATTAATGGCAACTGCTCCCTCGCTGGCACAGCACCGAATGCCCCGCGGAGACAGCTGGAAAGAGACACCTGTACAGTGTGATTGATGGTGTTGAACTTAACAGCTGGGCTGCCAGGAAGAGGTGGGGGAGGGCTGCCATGAGCACAGAGTTGCAATGGGGCCATGGGGCATCTGCATGGACAGCCCTGGCGTCATGGGTACCCAGGATCTGTGCGATCCCCAGGGATGTGCACGGCTTGGGGGTGGGTCCCACAGCCTTTTGCACAAGAGGGAGCAAACCCCATTCCCTGATGAAAATGCAGGGGATGGTCTGCATGACTACTTCTGGAGGCAAGGTGGGTGTGACGCTGGCAAACCAGGTGCCAGCAAATGCCGAAGTCTCCAGGTCTCCACTGAACACTGACAAATGCATAGCTGGGATCAGTCTGGCTCACCTGTGTGTTGGTGGTGTTAAAATGGGTATTGGAATTATAAGAATGTGTTTAAGGTTTAGACTTGATTGGATGCTGGGGAGTTGCCACCTGCAGTAATCTCCCTTATAACCTCTGTATCCCATAACCATAAGATAATATTGGACTGGTTGTAGTGTGAGCCTCTGTGTAAACCACCAGACAAGAGCAAGACATTCAGTAGCATGAGCTGCTGGTCTCCACAGAAAGTGCTCTGTCCTGTCCAACAGGAAAGGTCCATCGACACCAGATGGACTATTGTGGGAGGTTAAAAAGGACAAAATACACTGGTTGTTCTGCCCTTCCCCACACGAAGTTCAAGTCATGCAAATGGATTCCTCCCTTCAGCTGAGTTTGCAGCTCAATGCGCATGGCAGGAGGGGGATAAAAACCCCAAACAGAAGGAAGTGAGGATCCCTATGCTGCTTGGACTCTGAGGGGCAAGTTTGCTAGGTATAAGCAAGAGATCCCCAGTACTTAGCCCTAGGTAGCCCAAAGGATCATACAGAGATTGCTTATTATAGAAGCTTCTATTATTTTTTGAAACTTAAGATTGTAACTCATTTGTGTATGTATGCTTACCTGCTTTAACCCTATAAAAAACTCCTGTTTCCTTTTCTTACTTAATAAATCTGTATGTTCTTTATTATAGCACTCTCTTTGGTGTAAGATCTAAGGTGCTAGTGACCTGGGGTAAGGAACTGGGAGTCACCTGAACATTGCTGTAATTATTAATGTCAGGGACCATCTATCATAAAGATAAGCTTTCCTCAGGGGCAAGTCAGATGGGCATACCCACGGGGTCTGTCTGTGATTGCATGTTTAGGTTGTCATAGTACCTGAGGAGCGTACACCTGATGAGTGGTTGGTGAAATCTAAGTATAAAACTCAGAGCCTATTAGGGGTTAGTGCCCTGGTCCCTAACCATCTGCCCTGAGGTTGGTACCCACTCTCTTGAGTCATTGCAGGCAAGATTAGGCAGTGGTGCTAGAGGTGCACAAGGGCTGGGCCAAGAGATCTGCCACCTTGTACAGTTTGCAGGTGGGAAACCTGCCCTTAGAGGCCCCTTGAAATTCACAGGAGGTGGGCTCGCTCTTCCCTACAGCATGAGATTCCAGGGGGATCTCTCCAGATGTTTCCATATTATGGAATTTATTTGTGTGATTCCCATCTTTTCTGCAGAGCTCTGAAATCCTGACGAGTTGCAGCTCCTTCTTTTTATGCATCCCTCCCCCCCCCCACCTTTTATTTTTGTTTGTATCTTGCACTGAGATAGTGTGGGTCTTTTAACAACGTTGAAAGGGTACTGATGGAGAAGTGTTTGCAGTATGCACACCAGCTCTCTGGAATACCACAATTACTCGCATAGACACAAATGGACAGATTCACTGGTGCGCTCTGGCTTCTTGGTACCACGCTGACATGGCAAAGCAGCAGTGAACTTGGCTCAACTGCAGCGATGCCAAGTCGCTGGAGGGCAATGGTGAATCCGATTCAGAGATTTTTACACCAGATGAGTTCTATAGCCTGATGCTAAATTTGTTTCATCTCTGCTCACCTGGTCTCTGATCCTAGTTATGTAAAAATGAAATGAATTTCCTAGTTCCTATTGGATGTTTGTCCATCGAAAAAACAACCACTGTGAATTTGGCAAATGGCAGGAGCTCCTCAGAACAGGCCCAGGACTGGAATAGCAGGGGCTACAGATGAGGGCTAAGGTATGCTGAGAGAGAGATGTAAAGCCAGCACTAGGCATAAGCAGACTAAGTGATTGCTTAGGGCCCTGAGCAGCACAAGGGGGCCCCCTATTTGCTTTTGATTATAAGAACGTGTCTGTTTTAGTATGGGGTGGGGGGGGAGAAATATTCCGGCTAAGGCCCCTCATGTGCTAGCACCGACTCTGGAGAGGTGTATGGAAGAAGGGGCTGTGTCAGGACTGCAATGGTGGAGCTACATGTCAGGGCTCAGGTGCACTAGAAGACGTGGACGTGAGAATAGAACAGCAGGGAGTATTGGCGGTCTGAACAGAGGTGCGCTGGCAGAGCCGTGTGTATGGGGAGCCCAGCACTGGACCAGCAGAGGTATTGCCTGGCCTGCACACAGGTGCCCTGATAGAGCTGTGTGGGAGCCTACACCGCCCATGAGCCTCCCCACGCCCTTGCCTACCGTTGGGGCGAGTCTGGGTCGAAGCAGGTCCTCCGGACATCAGCCACCTCAGGGTCGCAGCAGTCCCCGTCGTCGAAGTCGTCCAGCATGTTGTTGCACTCCATGTGGCAGACGCCGTCCCGTCTCTTCCAGGAGTAGCAGCGCCCCTGCAGGCGGCAGTCGCCCCCGTCGTAGCCGGTCAGTGGGTGCTCGCACTCAGGGTCGCAGTGGTCGTTACCGATCTTGCTGGGCTCACAGTTGACGAGGATGGTGCGGTGACGCAAGGAGGAGTTGTGCACCTCATGCAGGCTCAGCTGCCAGCTGATGTTGTAGCGGGCAAAGGCCTCGCTCAAGGCCTGATGCTGGCGTGCCACCTGCTCCCGGCTGACAGTGGGGTGGAGCCCCTGGTCGTCGTGGATGTTGACCACCCGATACCGCACCACCTTCTCGCTGCGCAGTGGCCAGTGCCCGTTGTAGTGGGAGATCAGCTCCACATTGTCACAGGCTGTTTGCCCGCAGGTGGGGGGCGCCAGTGGAGACAGCAGCTCAGGCTCTGGCACATGGAGGGACTCGAGCAGCGGGTAACCCCCATCCTTGAAGGCCACCCACTGCTCCTCCAGGCGGGTGAAGCCAGCCCCAAGCACCATGGCAGCTTCCGCACCCTCGCTCTTCCGTAAGAAGCCACGCTGCAGCCTGGCCTGGTGCAGAGCCACGCTCCAGAGTGCCAGCGACGCCAGGTGCCCACGGAAGTTGTGCCCATCCTCAGAGCTGTCCCCTCCCAGAATCAAGCTGCGGCACGAGGCCATGAAGGGACTATGCAGGGCGCCGGCCTGCCAGTCACTGTTGCCCACCCGTACCCCGTCCAGGTAGAGCGTCATCCACTGCCCGTCATACGTGGCGGCCACGTGAGTCCAGGTGTTGAGCTGATAGCGGCGGTAGCCAGACACCACGGTGGCTCTCCTCATCCGATCTGTCCTGAGCAAGAAGAAGAAGCGGGCATCCTTCCTCCCTGGGCGCTGCAGCGTGCGAATGCCCAGCGCCCAGCCCTTGTCGCTGGCCGTGTGGGAGCAATTGTCAAACACACCTGCAGGGGGCAGGAGAGAGCAGAGAAGGGACTCGTAAAACGTAAAGCAAGGGACACGAAAGACTGTGACAGGAAAGCATCCAGGCCAAGAGACAGGAGAGCTGGGACTCCTGCTGCTATGCCCCACAGGTTCAGAGGCAGGGGGAGGAGGATCTGGTGGAACCTGCAGAACCTCTTAAACCTTCACTCTGCTGCTGAGCTAAAGGATGCTCTGGGGCCTGCTATGGGAACCAGAGGGCTCCATGTCCTGGTGCCCTGTCCCGAGGCTGCAGCCATTCCACAGCATCCTCCTGGGGATTTCTCCCCCTCCTGCCCAGCTGCCCAGCACAGCCCACATCTCGCGGAGGGTGGGTAAGCTCATGGCTAATGCAAGCCCTTTCTCGAGGCCTACACATGCTCTCCCCACTCCCCAGTCACCCACGCATGACCCGTGCCCTTGGAGAGTGCTTCCAAGGGCCATGCGCTACGCTTCCTTGACACAAGGCCCTGAACGAGTGCAAGCTCCCACACCTGGCACTGTCACAGAGCTGCTGCCACTAGAGTCATAACTTTTGTTGACAGAGCACTGTGGGCTGGAATCTTGCACTGCTCGCCACAGCTGGGCCTGGCGGGCACTTCCCCGGAGACACTGCCTAGTGGCACACTAAAGCAATGGCCTAAAGACACTCTGCATTTCCTTGAAATTCATAGCTGCCACTGGCAAGATCGCTGCGGGAACCCATGCCACCAGGTTGGCTAGAGAACCTTCCACCAGTGGAATCCTCTGGCACTTCCCAGGAATGGGCGGTGCGTTTCATAGGCCAGGGGAGGCTAAGCCTCCCCAAACAGCCAGGCATGGCCCCACCCATGCTCCGCTCCGAGGCCCTGCCCACGCTGCTCCTCTTCCCGCCTTCGCTCAACCTCTCCCCCAAAGCTGGCGAGGACCGGGGCTGGAGCTAGGGTGGATGGGCTGGCAGGCTGGGACTCAGGGCGGCTGGGGCTGGGCTCCTCCAGCCATGGTGAGGAGCACGGGGCTCCGGCAGGGAAGGGGGGCAGAAGGGGCAAAGCTGGGGGCTAGTCTCCTCGAACATGCGATTCACGTGCCGCCCATGTTCCCAAGCCCTTAGGCGACCCAGAAAGCATTGCTGTCTCTCCGGGTAGGGAGGAGGTATCTAAAGCAGCAGCACAGTCAGGAGAGCAACACCAGAAGCAATAACTCAAAACACATGTCATCTGTTTTTCTGTTGGGGGAAGGGGCAGGGAAGGGGAATCTTGGCCAGATTGAAAACACAAGCGTAAATGAACCTGATCTGAGTCAAGAGAACAGGCCGCCGGGTGCTCTGCTGGGTGCCACTACTGTCTGCAGAAGCAATTAGCAGGTGGAGGGACAGCTAGGGGAGGGGAGAGATGGATGGGAGAACAGGACGGAGAGTAAGCGAAGGGAGAAGGGAGGGAAGGAGAAAGCGTGAGAGGCGAGAGCGTGAGTGTGAGGCGAGGGAGGTGTTTTTGAGCAGCTCTCCGTACAGTGTTCCTCTGGGACGGGATTAGATGCTTCGCTTTTTATCTGCAGGCCAAAGCTTTTAAGAATTAGAACACGGCAACCCCAAGCAAAATAGACTCCTCCAGGAATTGTTTCCCTAACAGCTTCTAGACAGATTTATAGCTTTCCTTTACGCTCTAGTTTTCTTCTCAGTCATGCACTCAGCCTGGGTGGGCGAGGGTCAGAGAGGGAAAGGAAGGACTCATTCCCCCTCTCCAGACCTGGTACAGCACAGACAGGTGTGATGCAAGCCACCTATATGCCGCAGCAATGCACCTCAGCCCAGCTAGAGGGCAGCCAGCCGGGCAGGGCAGGTGAGTCTCCAAGTCTCCCATATTTTCCCCAGGTATAATTCATTTTCAGTGGGTTTGCACTAGTGGTGGGTTTGGCCTCAGATCTCTTTGCACCTACCCTTACATGCATTTGGGGGAGGGGGGCAATTTTCAGAAGTGCATACGTGACCAATGCACCTAAATCCCATTGGCTGTCATTGAGACAGCCTCCTAAGGATGTACATCACTTTTGGAAATGGGCCTTGGCTCCTAAGTCACTCAGGGCCAGATCTTTAAAAGGTATGTACATGCCTAATGAAATTTTCAAAAGCCTCTAGGATCCTAACATCCGTTGAAATCAATAGATGTCTGCGAAAATCCAGCTAGGAGTCTAAATACCTTCAAAAGCTGGCTCTTCGGCATTGTGTAAACGTTACCCTTCATGTTTCAAGATCAGCTTAAGTTGAACTGGTGCAACTTTCTCCTTCAGACAGGGCCTTCAATCAGTGTTTAAAGAGATTTAGCCAAAGCGGTGCAAAGCCCTGTGTGGACACATTCAGTTCTGTATAAAGCAGGCCAATGTCAGTTTGGCTTAAACCAAGTCGTAGTCTGTCTAATTTAGGGGTTTATACTGCTGCCCATCACCGGAGTATGAGAGTGTTACCTGACTTGAGCTAAACTATAATTAGCCTGGTTTACGCTGACATCAGTGTGTCCACACAGCCCTTTTGCACCAATTTAACTAAATCGTTTTATTTAAAAATTACACCTTAAAATTAAGCCAGTGCCACTTTCTCATGTAGACAAGTTTGGCTGAGATTTTCCAAAGTGACTGGGGCCTCGGAAGGCATCAACGTGTGGGTGACCAGTTTGAAATACCTTTCGAGAGAGTGGGTGCTCCGCCTCACACCCCTTTTCAAGGGTCTCTAATTGGGCGCATGAAATCTGAGGCACCCAGAATCACGGTTCCCTTTTTAAAATCTTGGCCCTCACCTAAGACCAACAGCTCACGGCAGCAAAATGGAATTCAAACCATCTAGAAAACCCAGCAAACAGAAAAGCAACTGAGCCCTCCAACCCCTGTCTGGGGATCCCGCCTTGAAGGGAGAGTTCATGATAACTCTTCAACACCACTACCCTCCCTGCCTCTCAGAGCCCCATGCCCTCCTGTTCACCACCGAGACACATCATTGCCAGATGTGGTGGCTCCACGCAGAGACATCAGACACTGCTAAGAGTACCTGCAGTGCATTATATACATGCCTTTCACACGCGCACCCTTTCCTCTTGTCACAACTCCAAGATGTCCTATGCTCCAATACCACTCCTGAGTTTTCCCTCTGTCTACACCTGGGGCACTTCTCAGTCTCCTGTCTCAACGCATCTCTCTCTGCTCCTGTACTACAGAGTGGCTCCCTTTTTGCTAAGGTCTTGTCTACACACAGACATTGCCCTGGATTAATGTAAATCGGTTTAGAAACAGATCAAGGCCTGGTCTATGCTAAGAAACTAGGTCAGTATAACTCCCTGAGCAATTCAGTTAAACCAACCTAACCCCGGGTGTAGACAGCGCGAGGTCGACAGGAGAATTCTCCCGTCAACCTAGCTGAGGCCTCTTGGGGAGGTGGATTACCTACGCCAATGGGAGGTAGCATCTTCGCTGAAGCGCTACAGCGGCGCAGCTGCAGTGGTGCCGCCGTAGTGCTTTGTGTGTTGACAAGCCCTTAGTTAAACTGGCGTAAACCTGTGTTGACATACTTATATTGCCTTAAATCTGGCTTGTATCAATTTCCCTTTCACCTGTCAATTACCTTTAATTTGCAAGTGCAGGCCAAATCAATACAAGCCAGGTTTAAACTGATTTAAGAGGGTTCACATGCAAGGATGCATTGGCTCAACTAAACTGGTTTGTAGACCTGGCCTGAGACTTACGTACAACCAAAATTGTGCAAGCTTCTCTACACACAGACCAATGCATCTCAAGTTCACAGCACCCTCTGCCACTGCAGTCCTGTCTTTCTGTCTATTGCATATCCGACCTGGCCATCACCATGGTATCTAGGCATTATGTACACAAACGAAGGAGCAACAGTGATCTGGAAAGCTCATACTTTCTATCCCTCCACAGCCGTCACGGTTCTCCTCTTGCTTATGTTCCCTGGGGAAGTCGTAGCTGGGCGGTCTGTGGTCCTCTCTATTTCAAGGAGGCCTGTGCAAAGAGATGTGGAGGAGGAGGAGGAGGAGCCATTCATCCTGACCCTTTGGAATATGTTCAAGGAAAACAAGCAGACCCAGGTTAAGCAGACCCACTCATTCCTGCCAGGTCTCATAAACAAGCCAGCCTTGTGGTCAGCTATGCCAAAGGCTGCTAATACATCTCATATATGACATCAGCATGGATGTTCCTTGCGTGTATAGGTCACCCGCTGCCATGCTAAAACCAGGCACGCCACCACTGCACTTCAATCCCGACCTATAATACCTCTTGATAATCCAGGCCAGCAGCTCTGCCCTTGCACCTGACCTTCAAAGATTTCAGCAAAGGCAGGGCCAAGTTAAAGAGGAATTCTGACCCAAGTTTTGGAGGCGATGACATGGAGAATTACAGTTTAGAAAATAATCCACAGCAGCTGCCTGTTGTGGTGTTTTCAAGAACTGAGACAAAAAGAGAGGGGAGAAAAGGGGAACAGAGAACAGAAGCTGCTATTCGCATAACTGATAATCCGGGCTAATGCTAGACATGTGTCCCAGAAGAGACAGGAACTAGGACAAGGCATGTGTATTGGGCATTCCACAGTGGAAGGGACGAGGTGAAGTAGTAACGCCCTGGGAATGCAGGAAAATAGAGCCCAGCCAAGAGAGCAGAGTGCTGGGGATGCTGCAAAAGAGGGAGAGAATAATCAATAGTCTCAAGAGCAGCAACAGGGAGAGAGCAGGATCCATGCTCAGATGCGAGGAACAAGGCATCTTCAACTCCTAGAGAAAGGTACTCTGGATAGGAGGAAAGCCTGAATGCCTCGACGGCAGAGAATAGCACTTGCTAATGAAAAGTGGCTGTAGATGGGAGGTTGTGGTTTTCTTTTGCTTGGGGCGGGAAAAAAGCCGGAGCCGGCCCTGCAAATGCGATGGTGGAATCTTTTCCAGCTGCAAAGTTAGAATGTAGCAAACATCTGAGCGGAGTAAGGGTGGTTGGGAAAAGTGTTCATGGGGACAGTGGAGAGTCAATCGGCAAGATGTTGAGTGACGCCTGGTGAAAGAAACCAGATCAGAACAGCAAGTGATAGTGGGATAGACCTTTCACACATCTTTGCTGGCAGTGAGCACTGATTTGGACCATCCCCTGTCAGGGGTCCAGCAAGTGCTCCCTCCCCCGCCCCCCACCCAGCCATGAGTGAGTGGTGTCAGCATGGAACAAAGATGTAGGGGGAGTAGGCAGAGGTGAAAGCAAGCCAGTACGGTACGGTACGGCGTATCAGCAAGAGCCGGTACGCCATGCTGGACTGGACCAGCTTCTCTGGCAGTGATTTAAAGGGCCCTGGGCTCCAACTGCTGCGGGGAGCCCCAGGCCCTTTAAATCACCTCCGGAGCTCCGGCAGCCGGGCTTGAGTGAGGATTTAAAGGGCCCGGAGCTCCAGCCCCTGCCGGAGCTCTCGGGGTGCTTTAAAGGGCCCGGTGCTCCCCACAGCGGCCAGAGCCTCTGGCCCTTTAAATCACTGCCGGAGCCTCAGGGCTCCTGCAGCCGGGCTCCCGCGGTGATTTAAAGGGCCCGGAGCTCCGTGGGGGCCAGAGCCCCGGGCCCTTTAATTCGCCCCTGAGCCCTGGGCCTCCCAGCTGCCTTTGCAGCTGGTAGCTCTGGGGTGATTTAAAGGCCCTGGGGCTCCCAGCCACAGCCGGAGCCCCAGGGCCTTTAAATCATGAAAGGCCCCGCCTCTTCCGATTGAGGCCACGCCCCCGCTCAGGACTCCAGCGTACCGGTAAGTCCTTTAAGTTACTTTCACCCCTGGGAGTAGGGCAACTTTAGCAGGGAGCTGCAAGGTGGAAGGGAGTGGGCAGAGGGGGAATTAGAAGGTGGGAAGAGGGAGAGGAGAAGTTTGAAGGGGGCCACAGAACGGGCTTGAAGTGTGTTGTGGATGCAGAATGAGGGCGAAGTGGGAGAGGTGGGTGAAGGAGAATGTGGATAGAAGCCAAAGGAGTGGTGAGCCTGAGGGGTGAAAGAAAAGAAAAGAAAACCAAGTAATAATACAAATAATAACCATTCATCTCTGGATCTCAGCATGCTTTACAAGGGGGCTGAGCCTTATTATTCCACATTTACAGATGGGGAAACTGAGGCACGGAAAGGGCAAATTGCTTTCCTTAAGCCACACAGTGGTGCCCTGTCCCCTGCACTGTAAGGCCTCCTGCAGGAGAAGGGGAGGAGTTGAGAAAATGCACAGGTCATGGGAAACCAATCCCCTGGGCTATGAAGAGGCACAGCCTGCTACTCCCTAACACAGACTGCTAGCAAAGCGAGAGGGGTAGCAATGGAGTAATGACTCAGCCTAGGTGGGCCATGCTGGCAGGATTCACGGGGGGAAATCACAGGGAAGCCAAAGCCCAGGAGTCACCGACAAAGGAACAATCCCAAGTGCAACAGAACCAGCTAAGAGGGGAGAGTTCTGAGGGCGTGGAGATGCCAGAAGGACTAAGCAAGAGGGAGGTTCAGGCCTAGAATGACTAAGCCCGGGTGATCTCGCTTAGCAGGTAACAGAGACAATGTGAGAGATCCAGTTCTGTTATCTTCCTCAACTACCGCCTATAATATCTTCAGGTAGGGAGAACCCCTGACAACACCACAGGCACCCCGGGACACTATGACAGTCCTGTCCTCAGGCTCCTGCACTGAAGGGGGTGGGGAGGAAACACTGAAGAGACCAAGAACTGGCGTAAGCTCAACATGCATGAAAGCACTGGCAGTGCCACCTGTACCCAGGAAACTGCTCCTCCAACATGCAAACAGAGCTCCCTGCTGTGGACAGAGGGAGCCAATCAGACAGTGACTCAGAACCGGGGTGGAAAGGGAGAGTAGCATTCGGCTGACTCAAGCCCTGGAACCCTGGAGCTAGTTACTAATGTCGGTGCCAGCAGTCATGGACAGCTCTCTCCTCTCTGTGTAACAATGGGCCTGGCCCCTTGACAATCTGGCTAGCCAGGCAGGCCAAACTCGACACCTGCAGGCCAGAGAGCCAGATCCACACAGCTGCCCTGCTGGTGTATCTGCAGAGTACCCTGCCAGCCTCAACCTGCTGCGAACAGAGTTGGGAGGGCATGGAACCCCTCAGAGGGCCGGCAGGCAGCACAATTAACACCATGTTTCTGTTTTCTTTAGTGCTGTTCGTCTCTATTCCCCTCCTCGCCTCTCACCCAGCACCTGCGGCTCCTACCACAGCAAAGATGCAACCGCCTCTTTGGAGACGCAGGAAGCTTGTGCTGCTATGGCAAGCGCTTGCCAGACTAGTGGAAAAAAAGACATTCCAGCTGCTTTTCCTTGAGGTTAAGTGGAGTTTCCATTGGTGGAGGGAAGCCTTCTGAGCTAAGGTGGCGTTACGGAAGAGCATTAGGGCAGATGGGGGAGACGATCCATAAATGCTCACAGTGGGCTGCAGGGAGGGGATGAACATCCGCAAGATCAAACAGGAAGAGAAGAAGCAGAAAAGTCTTCTACACGCCCATAACTGAATCCCCTCAACCTGTAAACTCTTTCGCTGCCATTCCCACCTTTGGCCAGACACCTTTGGCTGCCATTCCCACCTCTGCAGACCAGACACAAATCTTGACCAGCCTATCTAATACCAACCCCACCCACAGCACCACCCTGGCCTCAGAGAGTGGCTCCTTCTCTAAGCAGGTCTGTGAGCCTCTCCTCACCAACCCGCCATACAGAGCCAGCTCTCATGTTTTCATTCCAAGTTCTGATCTCCTGATCCGCCTCAGCCAAGCCCAGCACCATCTCACAGCTGTTTCGCTTCTAAGAAAGGATTTGGTGGCCTAGTTCATAGTGGACAAGTGTCTATATTACAAACGTTATCAACGCATCAGACCCTTTGTTGGCAGCCTCAGTAGAGAGGCCCAGAATACATTGCACCATGGAGACTGAAATCCCTTACCCTGCTAGAAGGGCTCACTCAAGAGCAGGACAGAGGCAGGGTGCTGGGGCGAGGTGAGGGAAGCCTGGCTTAGCTGCTGTCACTTGTGCTGTACCTGCTCTGTTGCAAAACAAAGGCCCTGTCGTCTCCAGGGCGGGTGGGTCAGCACCTTTCGCCAGCATTAAATTCACTAATGGCCGGTGGAAAAAGGAGTCCTTAAAAGTTTATCAGCCATGCTCCCGCCACAAAGCTCTTCTCCTCTCTTTCCCCCCCAAACACCTCTCTCCACCAGCGAGCAAGGCCCCGAGGGAAGACATAGTTCTGCACAGGTGCAGGCTGGGGAGCTTGCCCTGTTCTTACGATTCCTGTGGTCATAATCAGACTGGTCTGGCTACCTTTGTGTGTGGCAATAGTGCCACCCTGTGGCCAGCAGGCACGTATTCCCTGCAGCCAGATCTCCCAGGGGGTTTCTTGGACAAATACCAGGGGGAACTTTGCTACTATGGTCTCTTGAATGGAACTAAACACCGAAGCCCTGCCAAGTAAGGCTGGGAATGTGAGAGAACAGCAATGGCTAACTCAACTGGGAGGAATGGGAACCCCCCATCCAAACCTGCAGAACAACAGTGGGATGCAGTGGGGGGGGGGGGTGGGTTAAAGGAACCCTATGAGCTCAAGATATACCCCCAAAGAATCTTTTCACTTGTCCTTGCTTCACCTAGCCCAGAACCAGTTGATGAAAGGAAACATAGAAACTAGGTAATAGTTTGGATCTGGTCTAGATTTCGGTCTGAACTTCCCCAAAGTTGAGTGGTGTTTGGGGCTATGGGGAGGTTGTTTCAGACACATCTCTAATTCAGCCAGCATACGGGTATTTCACTCAGGGGATCTCTCTGCGATGGCCAGTGACTGGGTTCAATTAACCCGAAGTGTCACTGTTAAGCTGTCACCTACCACAACTCAGACAAAACACAGCAGCACAGAAAGGTGGAAATTAGGTGAGGTTCATTTCCTACACGTACATATTATTGTTCCTAAATGGCAGTAATTTTTTTCAGTAATGACAATAGTTATAAGACCAGAGGAGTATGGGAGAGAGGTCAACTTGGTCTGAACTTAATAGGGATAAGTGGACCAGTTTGACTACAACAGAAATTGATCCCAACCTTCAAGCAAAACTGCTTAGAGGCTCAAAAAAACCCACACACAATGACCTAGTTTGATTAACTTTCCCAACCATTATCCTTCCATTTCCCCTGTGCCCCTACTCTTCTCTGCCCCCATTCAGGTCTAGAATTTCCAGAACACAAGGAGGAAGGTTTGTCTCACAGTATTTCTGGCCTGACTGGAAGTGAGAAGTCACCAAATCTCCTGAGGCACTCGAGATTTCTCGACCAATGTTGCAGACTGAAGAGGTTTGCATAGTTCCTGCAAGGTTTAGAGATGCATCCAACCTTTTTGGCACTTATTGGAACTGAATCTGAACTCCAAACCTTTTGGGTTGACCTATCATTTAAGATTAGGGACAGACCTCAGATACCTGAGGGCATGTCAGGTCCACATGTTCCCAATGACTCCTTGATGGGAAAGATTAATAACCTTGTTTCCTGTTTCAAGGTATCACACCATCCAGCTAGTAGCTGCCAGGTGTTTATCCCATAAGGACATACCTCCACTGATCAGTCCCAGATGCTGTTTTCTATTCAGTACTGGTGCCAGCAGCAGGTTAAGCAATTCTCAGATATGTATTTCCCCAAGGGTCTCCTCCAGGAAAACTCCCAGACCACACAGAGTTGCCGTCTGGAGCTAAATCTCTGAGTCTGACAAAGGTTGGGCCCAGTACACAGGGTGCAGGGCTATGGGGAAGCCATTTACACTGGTACAAAATGGATGTAAAGCGTTACCAAATCAGAATGGTAGGTGATCTAAAGCCACTTTGCACAGGGTGCAGGGCAATGAGGAATCAGGTCCAGAGGTGCCAATTTGAACCAAGTCTAAACTCTGCACCTTTAGTATCAGGCAGTAGGCGCTTTGAGGGATTCTGCTGGAAAGTTCTGCTGGCTCTGGATCAGACAGCCAGGATTGTATTTTATGACCGGCATGGCTTGGCTCGCACAGTTGGATGTCTCTTCACCTGCTACATCTTAAACCACCCAGCACCTGCTTGCTCTGGATGCACAAGCCCAGTTTGCGGCTGGGGGAGAGGTTACCAAGGGGCAGCCCAGGGGCACCCAGTTTGAAGAGATGGATTTATTAATCATGCCACTCTGTGCCCAGCTCTACAGTTGGACCTAAATGGAGTCTATTCATCTGGCCCACTCTTCTCCCTAAGGTGCTGGGGTTTCAGATCCAAGGGAGCCTAGTTCTAGCCCATGCCTGGGGCTGGCGCTTTGCATCCTATGCAGCATTGCTCCTGGAGAGACCTTTCCCCTGGGGACCTGCACCCACTGGTATATGGGAGCTTATGCTGAGCAGGCAGCTCTCCCTTGTGAACTCTGTGGGGTTTGACCCCCATTGGCCACAGGCTGGCATGCACCCCACTCCCCCAGCAGGGCGCTGCGCTGGCACAGGGTTACCTCACCTGCTATGATGGCCGGGTTGCTTTGTCCTCCCTCAGGCTTCACCCAGACCTCGATGGTGAACTGGCCCCTGGGGACCTCAGGCAGGACCTCGGGCCGCACCAGCAGCTGCTCCCGGCTCCCGGAGAAGTAGAGGGCGGAGACGCCGCCCGGAGGGGGGGAGCTTGGCCCTCCCCAGCCCGAGCCGCTGCGTCGCCGGGAGAGCTGGCGGGGCCTAGTCCTAGGGCGTGCGCGCTGGTGCAAGGCATCAGGCTCTTCCCACGTGTCCTCCACGCTCCTGGGGTACCGCAGCCGATCCAGTCCCGGGCCTTCCCCGGGGCTCCACGCGGCGGTGGCGGCGCCTTTGCCCGTGGACCCGGTGCTGCTGGGAGACTCCCGGACGCCTGCGCTGCGCGCCCCCTCTCCGCGGGGCTGTGCGCCCGGGCTTTGCGCGCCTCTGCCCGGGTAGAGCGCACGGGGGTGGTGCTGCGGGGTGGCCCTGGCTCGGCGGAGCTTGGTCCCTAGCCAACATCGTTCCCCCTCCAAGGAGCTCTGGCTCTGTTCCCTCCTCAGCGCCAGCGGCTGGGGGTGTCTCCAGGCTGGGTCAGAGTCAACAGCGCTGAGCACCCAGGTAGCTAGGAGCAGGGGTGTTGCCAGCAGCATGCTTCTGCGCACCCAGGACCTTGAGCCAAGTGGGCAGGTGGACTGGGCCAGAGAGAAATACGCGGGCTTTTAATCAATGCACGTGGCGCCGCTTGATCTCCTGCGCAGCGCTTCACCCAGCGGGGTCAGGGAATCGTCTCTCCCCGTTGGGATCCAAACCCAGGTGGCTCTCTGCCCTTGCCCACTGATCTTCTGGAGTCCCTGCTCTGCTCTCTGCCTTTCCCTAGGTCTCTCCCTTCCACTGCCTGCTCAGGACACACCGCTCAGGTTTGGTTTGTGGGACAGCTGCTGCTAGCAAATGAGCGCCTGGTCATGTTCCCACATGGCTCTCCGGCTTGCGCATCCCTTCTCAGGTTCACTTCACAAACTTCCCTTCAGCATCTTTCCGGGCAGAGCCTGTCTCTGCTCCTTTCCCCTCGCCTTCCCTTTGCAAGGTGTTCGTTGTTCTCTCTTCCCGCTCCCCTCGGGCTGGTCTTGGGGTGACCGAGGGGGACCTACAAACACGATCAATAGCCTCCCCCTCTCCACAGAGGAGTCGGGAGCATGCAACGCAAGCTATTGCTTAACTTCCATCATCGGGGCTTGTCTTCTGTTTGCAGCTCATTCCTCGGGTTGGTTTTTTGGGGCTCTTCCCTTCCTGTAGATGGTCCACGTTCTTTTCAGGTGATGTCCAGTCACTGTCTGGCTCTGAGGTCCCTGTGAGATCTGCGCCCTTCTTGGGGTCCTGTAGGCTCCTGCGAAGAAAAAGAGACGAGGGCAGTGCATCAGATGCACTTATCTAGAAAGTCTGGCTCCCCCCTCGCCCTGTTTGTTTGCTTTATTTTAAAATGATGATGATGATTGATGTCCGATACACATCACTCCACCTCCTTCCCTCCGCGTGCCCTCCTCCCTTCTGGAAATCATCACCTCCTCACATGGGCACTGGTGGATGCTGCCCCTCTTGTTTTCACTCTTGTTCAGCCCAGACAATCAATAACAATCCATCAATAATCTCGTCCCTCCCCCCTCCCGCTCCCATTCTACAGTGATCCGGCCAAACTCTTGCTCAGAGACACCAAATTTCCACACTTGCAGCACACACACACACAACCCAGTCTACTTCGCTTTTCAGTCCCATTTAAGCAACGCCTTTTTGCGACTGGTTTTCTTCAGGCTTGCTCTCGAGAGCCAAAGCGGTCTGTAAGCTACTGGGGATGGGCAATTGCGGGGGGGGGAGCACAATAATCATAATAATTAATTATTATTAATAATGTATCGCTAAGAGCTCAGCCGTGGTTATTCTGTGGGAAGCATCGTTCTGAGGTTGCATGAATCTCTCTCTCTTACTGGAAGTGCCTCTGAGACACTGCTAAAGCATCAGCTACAGACGTACAGGGACAGCACATGAAATGAACAGGGTTCAGCCCAGGAACCAGACAGGGAGGTCTCACACGGAACGGAGGTAAACGGGCAAAGAGTCTTTCTCCCTGTTTTGCCATGTGGTTATTCTTAGATACCGGCGATTTCTCACACTCCATCCCTGTTACACAGAGGCGCCCACACCTTCGCTACTTCTGCCCAGAGCTACAGGTAGCAAACCCGCGTGACTTCCCTTTGCTGGGCAATGTAAACCCCCTTTTTCTCCCTTGCTCTCCTGAAGTCGCGCCCAGAGAGCTATTTTGACAGCATGTCCCTTTCTTAGCGTGGGGAGTTTCTTTACATTTGCTAGACACAAACCCCACCCCCACCTCCAGTCCGCCCACCCCGAAATAAAACACCTCGTTTCGTGGAATGGGTGTCTCCAGGAGAGGCTTAAAATGCGCTTCCCAGAGCGTAGCAGGCACCATTGTGCAATCCGTAAGCGAGCGGGGCTGAGGAGAGTCTTCTGGGTCTTCTTGGCTGGGGGTCTGTGCGTGCTCCCATCTCTGGTCCCACTCTCCGTGCTCTCTGGTCCCTCCGGGCTGCTTCCCCTCCCCCCTTGCTGACCCTTAGTGGTGGAAACGGGCGCTCATGCCGAAAGGTGGGAAGAGGAAAATGCAACCCATGAGAACGGGGCGCTGGGGAAAGTGGATGGGTGGGAGAAGGGCAGAGACAACAAGAGGAGCGAGAGAACCAGGTGCAAGGAAGAATCGAGGGCTCCTCCCCCTTCCCAGAAGGAAGGCTTCCTAGCACTCCTTGCACGAGAAAGAATAACATGCTGGCTTGTCCCCCGTTTAAAATGGGAAGTGAGCTTGCATCACCTCCACTGTCCTTGCCTGTTATTGGGGATCACAAGCTGGGTCATTGCAGTTCAGCATCCATTCATAAGGTTTCAACAAGCATCTGCACAGGTCTCCAGCTTAGCCTCTTTCGCTCTCATTCCATTGCTCACCACTCGCCCGTTCTTGGCAGTCCAAAGAGGTTTTTTTATTATTATTATTTTTAAAGTTGAACCATGTCTGTGTTTTCCTCCTCTTGTAACTTTTGCTGTGACATCATAAATCTGCCCGCCCTCTTTCCCTCTGCTCCTCCTTTCTCTCCCACCCCTCACCTAGGGGGGAAAGAGAAAATCCCTTGTCAAGCGGGGGAGTGCTCATGTCAGTTCCAGTGTGTGAAATGTACAAAGCCGAGAGACCAGGGTGCCCCGTTCCCTCCGCACCGATCCAAGCACCAGGCTTCTCCCAATGATCCCATCTGTTTGACATGTGCGGGAAGGTGGGCTGGATTCGAGTCATGGGGGTGGGGGGACACCACAAAATAAATCCATACTAATCGATTAATTGCTTAATTTCACAACACGCCGCGGGGAATCGGATCAAAAGAGACACACAGAGCGAGAAGTGCATAGAACCCACCCGCCGTGCCGGAGGAAAAGACGCAGTATGTGCCAAAGGAAACCCATTTAAAGTGAAAAAAACAAAAACTTCAGAAGTCGTTGATTTGTTTATGAAGAGCCCGGTCCCGCCCTCACACAAGCGCGCGGCTCTCAAGGTGGGCACGTTCTGTTTTGAAATCTCAACACGAAGGGATTCCCCCCCCCCCCTTCACCCCAAAGCACTATCTGTGGCGATCAGACTGGAGCTGGGTTGCCAACAAAAGCTGGGAGGCCCCTTCCAGGGTACCGGCTTTCAAACCGGCAAAGCTGGAGGGAATGGATTTAAGGACACACAGCAGGAGCTGCCTGCGTTTTTTTAAGAAGTGGGAGGGGGGAAATGGATAGTGTGGAATATCACTGTTGGAAAAACTCGAGTGATGAAAGGAGAAAGACAGCACATTTCTTCTCTGAGGACTGCTTAAGAAGTGTCTCATGCGGCAGGTAAATGTATAGGGGGAAGAATTAGAGCTCAGGGAGAAACGGGAGGACACACTCATATACAAAGCAAACAAAGACAGGCAGAATATTGAGACAGAAAATTAAAAGGATGGATCAGAATCTGGGAACCAAGAAAGAAATGAAGAAGTCAGAGGGGGAAAAAAAGACAGAAAGAAAAAGACAGAACAGGATCACGAACAAACTAATTAGATTAGATAAAATAGAGATTGAGAGAGAGAGATTACAGTGACAGGGATTTCCAGTCATCAGGCAAATACAAAATATTGCAAATCTACCTTTGAAAGCTTTCTGTTAGTGCAAGGCATATAATGTTACCTGTTGGCTTCTGCTTGTGTCTGCCAAATGGTCTGTCTACAGCATGCACTGGGCCATTGCCAGCAGTTATTGTCTAAAGCAGGGGTGGGCAAACTTTTTGGCCCAAGGGCCACATCTGGCTCTGGAAATTGTATGGCGGGACATGAATGCTCACGAAATTGGGGCTGGGGTTCAGGAGGGGGTGAGGGCTCTGGCTCGGGATGCAGGCTCTGGGGTGGAGGAGTTTAGGGTGTGGGAGGGAGTTCCGGGTTGGGGCAAGGGGTTGGGGTGTGGGAAGGATGAGGGCTTCGGATGTGGGTGTGGGTTCTGGGCTGGGGCTAGGGATGAGGGGTTTGGTATGCAGGAGGGTGCTCTGGGCTGGGTCTGAGGGGTTTGGAGGGCAGGAGGGGGATCAGGGCTGGGGCAGAGGGTTGGGGCACCGGAGGGGGTCAGGGGTATAGGCTTTGGGTGGCACCTACCTCAAGCAGCTCCCAGAAGCAGTGGCATCTCCTACATGGAGGCGTGGCCAGGCGGCTCTGCGCTCTGTCCTGTCCAGTCGCCACCCCTGCAGCTCCCATCAGCCGCAGTTCCCGGCCAATGGGAGCTGCGGGGGTGGCACCCCCTGGCTGCCCCTAAATGTAGGAGCTGGAGCGGGACATGCCACTGCTTCCGGGAGCTACGGCATGCGCACGTGGAGCAGCCCCTGACCCCGCTTCCCAGCAGGAGCTCAAGGGCTGGATTAAATGGGCTCACGGGCTGGACATGGCCCACGGGCCGTAGTTTGCCAACTCCTGGTCTAAAGGGTGTGCCAGTGTGTATAAGTGTGAGCTTAGTTCAGTCCTAGATGTAATATAGCTCGACAAATGCAAAGCCCACCAGATTGTTTAGCTTAGTTTGGTGGCAGTGGTATGATTAATTATTATTATTAATGATCATCATGCCCCACAAAACCCTAAGCTAGCTAGATTACCACTCCACGTGGAGTTCAGAGTCCACAGAAGCGACAGCTGAGAGACCCTTAAAATGGTTTCTGATCGCTGAGGTTCTGATTCAAAACTGGACTCCTTGGGGACAGCCTGTCTGGGACTGATCCAGAGACTGTAGCAATAAAAGTCTCCAAAATATGCACTAAAATGAAAGATCTATATATAGGAGCTGAAGCAGGCTTAGCTGCCTGCTTGATAAAATGACACCCGGAAACAAATATTTCTGCAGCGCCATTTACTGGACTCTTATTCAGCGAGTGTTGGGGTGGAAGAAGAGAAATCCTGTGAAGGGTCTCCTTTCCCAGGGAAAAGACTGATTTATTGTTCCCGCTTTTCGCCTCTGTCGTCTATACTGAACAGAGAGTGATTTCTCCATATACTCGTCTTGTGCCTTAGTATAAAATTGTTTGCACATGTAGTGAGGGGGTGCCAGAACGCCGCAGAGTTAATGCAATTGTAGTAGAATAAAAGAGCATTTGGTTTTACATATACATTTACATGATCATTTCAAGATATTGTGAAGTACCTTACAAAGCAGTGAGGTAGCTAGCAGGACCCAAATCCATTACTAGTGCAAACTGGCACCATGCCAACCAACTGACTTCAGCGAGGACGGCTTTGTAGACCAAGCAGCTGCCATCATGTGTTCCGCAATAGCTCACACACAGGTATGGACCCACCATTGTTACAGAACAGGATATCACAGAGCGGGCAGTATTATCCTCTGCAGATTTCAAAAGATGCCATGGAGTTTTTAACTTTTAACTCTGTGTCCTCCAGAGGTGGGCGTAAGGGCTGGTGGCTTAATGTCTCAACCAAAGAGGTCCCCCCTAGCTGTCTAGCACTTTTAATACCCCATGGAATGCACATAGATATAAAGCTGAGGCCAAGCCCTGGGTGAGTCTTGAACCCACAGCATGGAATTGGAATGCAGAAATGAAGACACAACCTTGGCTGACAGCAGCAGACACTGAATATTAACTTGTGCTAGCTCTAGTGCATTCTCCACTGACAATGGGTAAGTTTATGCCAGAGCCACTGCCCCCCACCACTGTGCAGGTAAGATAGAGAAAACAATGCATAGGAGAGGATGCATTCTCTCTGCGGTTAGAACAGATCCTGACTGACTTCCACCAGATCCAATCATCTGGAACTAAGGCAGTGGGGGTGGGAGGGGTCAGAATTCAGATTGGGATCAAAATTTTGCAGTTCAAGTTTCTTGCTAGTTGGGAATTGAGACTCCTGAATTCTCATCCTGGCTTTGCCCGGACTGTGTAGCTTTGAAGGATTCACGTAGCTCCTTTGTGTTTCAGTTCCCTAAACCGGGTGTAATAATATTGACCCAGAACCCTATTCTCCAGGTGCAGGGTATGAGTACCTCCCATTGATGTCAGCAGAACAGGGGATGATGTGAGTCCTACAATTTGTAGCAGTGCTTTGAGATCCTCAGGTGAAAAAAATGCTATGGACAATAAGTGCAAAGTATTGTGAAAACATACATAAAAAAATAAATTCATAAAAGACAAGTGTGGCCAGTTTTCATGGCTCCACTGACATTTCAATAATTTGAAAAGGCATGGAGGTAAGCTGCATATTTCAAATGAAATTAACAATTACTGAGGTGCCTTTACATGTGACGAATGCATGAGAACGCAGACACCTATATCTGCGCAATGAAGTCTAGCAAACATATCAGTGCTAGCAATATGGTAGAGAGATCTTGGGCCTGATTCCCCATCATCCTGATCCTTTGCAGTCATTTATACCAGTGCAAAATAGGTGAAAAAGGCTAGTAAAGCAGAATGGGAGCATCTTGCACAACTGCACAAGGTGCAGGGCAAAAGAGAATTAGATCCCTTTTTTTCCTCCATATTGGTAGAGTCTCTTGGTATCATTGATGTTGCTGTTTCTTCCACTGCAGCAGCAGCAGCACAAAGACGCTGACTGAGAAGCCTGGCAAAACAATGCCTTGCATCAAGCTGTCCCTTACATTGCACCACATTTCATGCAATAGGCCTGTTCCTTGCATATGGCTGCTGGATGACAAAGAATAGACGTTTGCAGGAGTTTCCACAAACACTAGCAGAGTCTGATCACACACTTCAGCTGTCTTGCTTTCCAATTGTCCTATACTTGTATTGCATATCCAACAATCAGCTGTGGTGCCAGGCAGCATAACTTTGATTCACATCGTGCTGTATACCAAATGTCAGCTATATGTGCCCATCTATGCCCAATCCACCCAGATTCTATTACAGTCCCCAGCTACAGAACCTGGGTCCTTAGTTGGGGGAAAATGTAACAGATGGCATCTTCTGTGGGTTATATACATTATCTGGACAGGGAAAGCTCACTGTGAGCTTTTGAGGCCCAACAGTTTGAATAACAGGCAAGCCCACACTTCAATGACAGTCCCCATCTTTGCAGACATGAGGAACTGAACTGGGGACCCCCAGGGCTAAAAGCATGAGTCGTTACAACTTGAGCTAAGCAGCTGGCCTCCCTAGCTCAGGCGAAGAGAGACTCACATTGTCTATGCACTGGGCACAGCACATAAAGCAAAGCATGACCAGGGACGAGTGACCCTGCGAAGGATCGTAGGTTCAGCAAGCCACCCGACATTCAGCTCTTGTCCTAAGCGGATTAGAAGCCTGTTCAAATGATCAGGACCCCTGAAGCCAGCTCTCTTGGCCTAGCAAGAAGCAGCTCTCTCAGGAGCTTGCTGGGGCTTCTTGCTTCCAGTTTGCCTGTGGATACCATAAAGGCAGCTGCTCACGTTGTACGTCAGCATTTCCCATGCTGGCCCTAGCATAAATCCACACCTGCAGAATAAAATACTGGACCTTGATAGCAGTGAAAAATAATGAACTAAATGAGCTGGTGTAATTCAGCATAACCCCACTGATTTCAACAAATATGCCGTTTACCATTTGCTGTTTCCACAACCATTTCTGTCCGGAAAGCCATTTGCTAGAATAATCACAAAAAATAACACAGGCAGAGTGAATTTCTTTCAGACCTGGAATGAATATTTGCAGAATCTTTCAAACAATAGTTATCCCATCTATGGTGATTAAAGATGGGTTTCTCAAAAGCAACCCTTAGATGCTTTTGAAAATCCCATCCTAATATCTTATTTCTCCAGCCAAAAACAGACTCAGAGAACAGCTGCTCTGGTGATGAGTGCCGCAGAAATCCAAGCAGGTAGATTGCCCATGGATGATATTAAGGATTTAGTTGTTTCCAAGATAGAGTAGTATTTTACACTGGCTGGCATTGTGAATTAAAGATGAATCCACCACATTGCTCCAAATATGTACGTGTAGCCATGATGTCTTATGTCCTACTATTCAGCCAGTTGTGTAACACCTGTTTATAGTTTGGCACTGACCAACAAAATAGAAACATGAAAGGTTCAGGCTCAGTTCATATTTAATCCTAACCAGCTCCCTTATCTCTGTGAAAACCCATAAAATAGATTTATCCTGAGACATTCTACCTTACCAACAATTCATAAAGGTGCATCTATCCTTTACTGAACAATAACTGATCTCTCTCTCTCTCTCTCGGCTTACAAAAGTGGAGATCAAGATGCACAATTGATGTTCCAAACTCAGCAACTGCTCTGTTGTCTCAAGAAGTGCGGCGACTATACAGAATAGACACAAGGAGCCAAATTTGAACCTGATATAAGCAGATACAATTCAGCTGACTTCCAACATGGATTTTTCACCCAGCTATACTGTTCGGCTAATCTGGGTCTCATCTCCAGAGCAGATCTCAACTCTGTAAATGACCCAAACAAACACTGGAAATAATGGAGATGGAGGTTGCATCTCAAGAAGGGAGAACGTCATATCATTCACACAGCATATCATACAGAGATAAAAAAAATAGCAACTGATGAGTCAGGAGGTAGGAGCAGGATCACCCCCATGCAGAGTGTCTGACCAAGAGACATATTTTAGGTGAGGCTGGCAGCACCGCCTCTTACTGAGGTTGCCTAAGACTTCCCATTCTAAGGCCCTTTTGCGTATAACTTTGTTAAACTTTAATGGTTTGGGCTGAAATTTTCCATGCCAGGTGTCTGCCTCAGGCAGAATACTTTTGGAAGATTCCAGCCAAAACAGTTCAGCTGCTTCAGAGAATGAGGCTAGGGAGGAACACATCGTTTTACCCATGTTAAAAAAATTCCAGCAACCTTTTCTTTAGAAAGTTTAGCACCTCGATGCTTTGGAGTGGGGCCTTTAAATTTAGCAGGGGTGGAGTTTGTGTAAGAGAAGTGCCTTTGGCTGCCCCCTGGAAAAAACACCCCAAATGCAACTTGTTAACATTTGTATTTAGCATCTAGATACCAAGGGGAATATGACTGATAGGGTTCTTGGAGAGCGCTGAAGGTATGTTTCCCAGATGATGAAGGCGTACAGTGGAGTTTCTCTAAGAGGATTAGGGCCAATTGAGAATGGGGCCTTGTTGAGCTAGCTGCTGTACAAACATAGAAGCAGAGACAATTCCTGGTCCAATGAGTTTTATTATCTAAATTAGAGAACTTCCCCTTGTGTTTTCAGCTGGGGACTGTTCCTGTGTGAGACAGATGAGAAAACCACTACACTGTAGGAACCCCACTTCAATGGTTTCCTTGTGGAAACCAATCTCTACCATCTCCAAAGTAAAGTATATTTTAGCAATAGGTTGGAACCTGTTAGAGTCAATGATTTTTCCTCCTGCTAACAACCCTGAATTCTCCATATCAGGCACCCCATGCCTACCGTGGTTTGAACCAAAAGCAAGGAGCTGAGCACCTCTAAACTTTTGGGAAGTTAATTATCTGGATCCAAACATAGTGCCCAGGACTGTCTCCAATCTTCTTGCTGTGGAACCATCAGCACCTGTTCATTTCTTTGAATGATACAGGACAAGAAAATCAGTTTTGGTTTAATTGTTTTGTTCCCCTCGCCCTCTGCTTTGTTCTGATCCATAACACTGAATTTTGAGGCCTTATCTCATTTCCCTGGCTTTCCATGGAAAAAAATTTTTTTTTCCAGGGCATGTATGAAGTAATGTTGGTCGGTTCTGTAGCCAGTTTCTTATTAGTGCATCAATTGCTTGGAGCTACTCCAACATTGCTGGTAGTATTTCTCCTGGCATTAGGGAAGGGATTAGAGGAGAAAAGCTCTGAAGAAATATGGCACAGCTGGCAAAAAAAAAAAAAAAAAAAAGAAACCAAAAACCACCCAACCCTGGCCCAAGGAGAAAGGATGGAGCAGTTTATGCATTGCAGTTACTATACAGCTTGTATGGAACATGACCATTGTGCCTGGCATTATGAAATCTTCTAGTAGTAGATTAACATCCAACTTGATTTCACTCCACACTGAAAACAGACCTTTCCCATTTGGGCCTTGCCTTGACCACACAGTTAGCTCTGTTCTTAACTCCAGTTTTGTATCTTGATTAAAGCGAAGGTGGTGTTTCACTGCACCAAAGAGGGGTGTTTTTACACCCAGGTAGCTATCAGGCTGGAAAATCCTAGTGGAGGCAAAGCAAAGGAAGTTTAATTTGTTGTAACAAGTCGAGGTCAACCTGACACCTACCCATCTGGGGTTGACCTAGAGTAGCTACACTGAAGTGAAAACTACAGTGCCCTGGTCTCCACTGGGACTGTCCATCAGATAGTTCTTGAGTTAGCTATCTTGATGCAAAACCAGAATTTATTTTGCATGTAGACAAAGCATAACATGAGAGATTGTGTTTACATTCTCTCTGGGTCAACACCATCTTAGCTATTCTATATGCAGCAAAATCTCTTTTCACCTACGGTCATTTCTCAGTTCAGGGCTTGTTTTCACTGCAGTGTTATCTCAAGTTATAATTCAAGTTTTGCCTTCAATCCCACTCCCATCTACACACAAATATCATTGGCTTGAGTTACGATCAACCTAGCTGGCCCATCAGGGTGGAAAATGGGGTTGGGGGAGGGGTTTGGAGCTCCAGTGCTGCTGATGCTTGAGCTAGGTAAGGTAGTAGGGATGCAGCAACTCAAGTTAGGACTCATCAACTGCTAATCAAATCTCTGTGTAGCGTCACAGCATGGTCGCATAGCGTGGAGCAACTCAAGTCTACTAACTTGAGCTAACTGTTTCACTGAAGACAAGTGTCTCCTGATCATATAAAAAATAGTGATATTATTAGACCGTTGAGGCTGCAAAGTGTAGCTGTCTTTCTAGTCTAGAGATTCCAATGTTGAAGGTGCACATGCAGCCTTAGCTCTGCCCCTTGTGGGTGTGCCAGCCGATGCATTCTTGAATGACATGATCACACGGTACCTTTGTCTGCATGACTGTCATCTCATGCAGTGTGAAGGTTGCACAGTGTTCTGTGAAAGTGGCAGCTTTTTGGTATTGACTTTTGTAGCTAGTTGTATTTGTATGTGTGGAGGCTGGTAGGGGCAGTGTGCTGGGAGAGAAGCTGAGCCCTGATTAGGGGGCGGGGCTTCTCTGACTAGGGGTCCTATAATGGTAGCCAGCCAGTCAGGCAGCGGCATAGACAGCTACAGCGGCACAGAAGCCAGCAAACAGAGCTGTGAACTGGGGAGTTTGCAGGGGGAGTTTGGGGGAAGACTAAGAGGCAGGCAGAGGATCAGACAGGCTAGTGAAGGGAGTGTGCAGTGTTCTAGCAGTGTTTTAGTGCTTGTTGGGGGTTTGTTTTGCTGTGGGAGCAGTGGTAATGACCCAAGCAGTGGAAGACACAATGAAGATGACTGGATGTGGAAGCTGCGGCATGTACATGATCCTGGAGGGGGTACCTGATAAACATTTCATCTGTATGAAGTGCCGCCTGATAGAGCTGATCGAAGAAAAGATCCGAGGATTGGAGATGCAGGTGGAAACTCTGGTTGAGTTTAGAAGGGGGTTCGAGAGGATGATGGAGCAAAGACATGAGGAGGCTAAAGGGAAATGCTCAGACTTGCAGATGGAAGCAGGACCAAAGAACTCTGAGGGGAGACTGCTAGGTGAGGAAAGTGGACAGTGGAAGCATGTGACTAAGAGAACCAGGCAGAGGAAAAGACGGGCTAGTGAAGGAGAAATGGAGCTCAGGAACAAGTTTGCAGAGTTGGAAAATAAAGAAGGGGCACAGCAGGTGGTTGCTGAAGGTGAGAGGGCAAGGAAGAAGAGAAGAGCAGTTAGTGCTATAAGAAGAGGGGAAGAGTTAATGGAGATAACACCAAACATGAGCCCCAGGAGGATACGGGATGGGTTGCGGAGGATTGCAAGGGTGAATAGGATTCAAGAGGACTTGCAGCCAGAGGGAACAGGGGATAGACTGAAGAATCGCACCATCACCAGGAAAAGGCAGGTCTACATGATTGGGGACTCCTTACTGAGAAGAACAGACAGGCCTGTAACCATAGCTGATCCAGAGAACAGAAGGGTGTGCTGTCTGCCGGGTGCTAAGATACGGGATGTGGACCAGAGGCTGAAGAGGATCGTAACGGGAGCGGGAAAGAATCCACTGATTGTCCTTCACGTGGGAATGAATGATACAGCTAGCTTCTCGCTGGAACGTATCAAGTGAGACTAGGTCAGGCTGGGGAAGACGCTTAAGGAAATCGAGGCTCAGGTGATCTTCAGTGGGATTCTGCCTGTTCCTAGAGAAGGGCAACAAAGGTGTGACAAGATTATGACGATCAACAGATGGCTCAGGCAGTGGTGCTATAAGGAGGGCTTTGGGATGTATGGCCACTGGGAAGCATTCATGGACAGAGGACTGTTCTCTCAGGATGGACTTCACCTGAGTAGGGAGGGAAATAGACTTCTAGGATGGAGGCTGGCACAACTGATTAAGAGAGCTTTAAACTAGGAATTGGGGTGAGATGGTTGGGAGATGTCCAGGTAATCACGCCGGATTTTAACATTGAGAGGGAAGAAAACAAAGTAAGAAAGGATACAGCTGTGGGTAAGAGAATGGACATACAGAGGAAGGGTAGTGTAGATACCAGTCTAATAGGTGATACTGGTGGTAGAATGTCTGGTACTAATCGGGTAAAGAATGTGAGCAAAGCCAAACAGCAAGAATTAAGATGTTTGTACACCAATGTGAGGAGCCTAGGTAACAAAATGGAGGAACTAGAGTTACTGGTGCAGGAAGTGAAACTGGATATTATAGGGATAACAGAAACATGGTGGAATAGTAGTCATGACTGGAGTACAGGTATTGAAGGGTATGTGCTGCTTAGGAAAGACAGAAATAAAGGCAAAGGTGGTGGAGTAGCATTGTATATCAGTGATGAGGTAGACTGTAAAGAAATAAGAAGGGATGGAATGGATAAGACAGAGTCTGTCTGGGCAAAAATCACACTGGGGAAGAAAACTACTAGAGCCTCCCCTGAGATAGTGCTTGGGGTGTGCTATAGACCACCAGGAGCTGATTTGGATATGGATAGAGACCTTTTTAATGAAGTACATTCTAATGGGCATTGTGTGATCATGGGAGACTTTAACTTCCCAGATATAGACTGGAGGACAAGTGCTAGTAATTATAATAGGGCTCAGATTTTCCTAGATGTGATAGCTGATGGATTCCTTTATCAAGTAGTTGAAGAACCAACAAGAGGGGATGCCATTTTAGATTTGATTTTGGTGAGTAGTGAGGACCTCGTAGAAGAAATGGTTGTAGGAGACAACCTTGGTTCAAGTGATCATGAGCTAATTCAGTTTAAACTAAATGGAAGGATAAACAAAAATAGATCTTGGACTAGGGTTTTTGATTTCACAAGGGCTAACTTTAAAGAATTAAGGAAATTAGTTAGGGAAGTGGATTGGACTGAAGAACTTGGATTTAAAGGCGGAGGAGGCCTGGGATTACTTCAAGTCAAAGTTGCAGAAACTACCAGAAGCCTGCATCCTAAGAAAGGGGAAAAAATTCATAGGCAGGAGTTGTACACCAAGCATCTCAGAGAGGTGATTAAGAAAAAGCAGAAAGCGTACAAGGAGTGTTTAAGGGGCTGGACTCACCTCTGCAGCGCCTCCTGCTGGTCATCTGGGGAATCAGCTCAATCCAGCCCAGAGCGCCCTCTGCAGGCCAGTGATCCACCTTGTCATTCGTACTGGCCCCCCATGTCCCTCCCAGGACCCCAGTGCCCCTTGCTCTGGGTGCTGCCCCCTGGCAGTACCCACACACGCTGGGTCTCCCCTCCCAGGGGAACCCCCACCCACTAACCCCACCTCGCCTCAGAATAAGGCTACTGCCAGTCACCATCTAGCCCCACTCCATGGGGCAGACTGCAGTATCAGCCACTCATCACAGGGAAGGAGGGTTTGGACCTGCTGCCTTGGCCTACACCTGGGTTGCCCTCTGCAACCCCCAGTACCCCTTAGCCTAATGCTAGGCCGCAGCCTGGGGCTTTCCAGGCTGGAGCTCCCCAGCTCCTCAGCCTTTCCCCAACCCTGCTCCACTCAAGTACCCTGTCTCTGCTCCCTGCAGCCAGGCCCTTCTCTCTCTGAGTGCAGAGAGAGACTTCTAAACTCCTGGCTCCCATCCTCTTTATACAGGCCAGCCTGGGCCTGATTGGGGCATGGCCCAGCTGCAGCTGCTTCCTCTGCAGGGCTGGCTTTAACCCCTCAGGGCAGGAGCGGGTGTCCACCCCGCTACAAGTGGAAGATGGGAGTGATCAGCAAGGAAAGCTACCTTACTGAAGTCAGAACATGTAGGGATAAAGTGAGAAAAGCCAAAGGCTATGTAGAGTTGGACCTTGCAAAGGGAATTAAAACCAATAGTAAAAGGTGCTTTAGCCATATAAATAAGAAGAAAACAAAGAAAGAAGTGGGACCGCTAAACACTGAGGATGGAGTGGAGATTAAGGATAATCTAGGCATGGCCCAATATCGAAACAAATACTTTGCCTCAGTCTTTAATGAGGCTAATAAGGAGCTTAGGGATAATGGTAGGATGACAAATGGGAATGAGGATATGGAGGTAGATATTACCACATCCGAGGTAGAAGCCAAACTCAAACAGCTTAATGGGACTAAATTGGGAGGCCCAGATAATCTTCATCCAAGAATATTAAAGGAACTGGCACATGAAATTGCAAGCCCATTAGCAAGAATTTTTAATGAATCTGTAAACGCAGGGGTCGTACAGTATGACTGGAGAATTGCTAACATAGTTCCTATCTTTAAGAAAGGGGGAAAAAAGGTGATCCGGGCAACTACAGGCCTGTTACTTTGACATCTGTAGTATGCAAGGTCTTGGAAAAAATTTTGAAGGAGAAAGTAGTTAAGGACATTGAGGTCAATGGTAATTGGGACAAAATATAACATGGTTTTACAAAAGGTAGATCGTGCCAAACCAACCTGATCTCCTTCTTTGAGAAGGTAACAGATTTTTTAGACAAAGGAAATGCAGTGGATCTAATTTACCTCGATTTCAGTAAGGCATTTGATACGGTTCCACACGGGGAATTATTAGCTAAACTGGAAAAGATGGGGATATGAAAATTGAAAGATGGATAAGGAACTGGTTAAAGGGGAGACTACAACGAGTCGTACTGAAAGGTGAACTGTCAGGCTGGAGGGAGGTTACTAGTGGAGTTCCTCAGGGATCGGTTTTGGGACCAATCTTATTTAATCTTACTGACCTTGGCACAAAAAGTGGGAATGTGCTAATAAACTTTGCGGATGACACAAAGCTGGGAGGTATTGCCAATACAGAGAAGGACCGGGATATCATACAGGAAGATCTGGATGACCTTGTAAACTGGAGTAATAGTAATAGGATGAAATTTAATAGTGAAAAGTGCAAGGTCATGCATTTAGGGATTAATAACAAGAATTATTGTTATAAGCTGGCGATGCATCAGTTGGAAGTAACAGAAGAGGAGAAGGACCTTGGAGTATTGGTTGATCACAGAATGACTATGAGCTGCCAATGTGATATGGCCGTGAAAAAAGCTAATGTGGTCTTGGGATGCATCAGGTGAGGTATTTCCAGTAGAGATAAGGAGGTGTTAGTACAGTTATACAAAGCACTGGTGAGACCTCATCTGGAATACTGTGCAGTTCTGGTCTCCCATGTTTAATAAGGATGAATTCAAACTGGAATAGGTACAGAGAAGGGCTACTAGGATGATCCAAGGAATGGAAAACCAGTCTTATGAAAGGAGATTCAAAGAGCTTGGCTTGTTTAGCCTAACCAAAAGAAGGCTGAGGGGAGATATGATTGCTCTCTATAAATATATCAGAGGAATAAATACCAGAGAGGGAGAGGAATTATTTAAGCTCAGTACCAATGTGGACACAAGAACAAATGGATATAAACTGGCCATCAGGAAGTTTAGACTTGAAATTAGATGAAGGTTTCTAACCATCAGAGGAGTGAAGTTCTGGAACAGCCTTCCAAGGGGAGCAGTGGGAGCAAAAGACATATCTGACTTCAAGATTAAGCTTGATAAGTTTATGGAGGGAATGGTATAATGGGATAGCCTAATTTTGGCAATGAATTAGTATTTGACTATTAGCGATAAATATGCCCAATGGCTTGTGATGGCATGTTAGATGGGGTGGGATCTGAGTTACTACAGAGAATTCTTTCCTGGGTGTCTGACTGGTGAGTCTTGCCCACATGCTCAGGGTTTAGCTGATCACCATATTTGGGGTCGGGAAGGAATTTTCCTCCAGGGCAGAGATTGGCAGGGATTGGCAGAGGCCCTGGGGGTTTTTCGCCTTCCTCTGCAGCGTGGGGTATGGGTCACTTGCTGGAAGATTCTCTGCACCTTGAAGTCTTTAAACCATGATTTGAGGGCTTCAATGGCTCAGACATAGGTTTGATACAGGAGTGGGTGGGTGAGATTCTGTGGCCTGCATTGTGCAGGAGGTCAGACTAGATGATCAATAATGGTCCCTTCTGACCTTAAAGTCTATGATTCTATGATTCTTCATTGTTTGCTGTGTGGCATACTGCAGGAGTCCTGCAGACCACAGTCCTGTTTGTTACATAACCTTGCTTCGTTTGACATCTCAACTGCACGCTGAATTGGGGTGTCAGTGATGGGGAGGGGGAAATGTGATCATGTAATTAAGACTGTATTGTAATGGACACATACAAAGGGGCAGAGATAAGGTTATGCACACAACCTTCACTTTGGTTTTTCCAGGCTTTTGAGAGTTTCACTTTGCAACCTCGGTGTTCTCTTTATGTCTTCTCTGTGTGGAGTTTCCTAGATTTTTTTCCCCCCTCAAAGAAAAATTCAGCAGTAGAATGCTCTGTCCTGCACAAAACCTGAACGCAATGAGTTAAAGAGGGATAAGCCAAGGCTTCTTCAGAACCGAATGTCTTTCCTTATATATCTTTATATATTGGAGAGGATGAGGCAGGTCTCCCACCTTCATGCATTGTGTGGAAGAAGGCAGCCTCCCTCAGACCCTACTTTTGCATCATCACAGATCATATTCCATCTGCTCTTACATATTAACTAAAATCCATTTGACTTCCTGCAATATGCGTGTGCACTCTCCCAAGTAAACGGGTCTCAGGCCGAGATCCTCAAAAGGTATTCAACACGCAGTGTACTTACTTCGCTATTCCTGTAATTTATGCCACATACTGCCTTGTCATTATTTAACTACGTAAAGATTATGAGATATAGTTCCTATAAAATATACTGTCCCTAATTGTAGTCTGATATCTTTGTATACGCTTTGCGCTAAGGACAATAGCTGCACATTCCTGTCCAGTCTGAATTCTTGTGCCTTCCCAAAGGGAATCTCTTAAAGCAGATGCACCCTTGGCCATCATGCCATGGGAAGCATGTATAAATGACATCTGGAGTCAAATCATAATCTCCCATTTAAATGCCACCAAACTTTGAGGGCAGATGGTTTGAATCCAAACTGGATGCTGCTGTGAATTGTGCAGCTGAACTTTATTGCTGCAATGGGCCAATCAAAAGCCCCTTATGCAAACCACCTCAAACTTTGGAGGGTCCAAAATCCAGATGCAAATTCTGTAGCTCAGGCCCCTCTCTAAAGGGAACCAGTCTTTCAAAGTCTGTCATACTAGCAGCATGTTCCAGCAGTGGGAATAAGAGAGAAAGTGGAACCGAGAAGTTGTTTTGTACTGCATGCCCACCTAATGACTCTGATTGGCAGGTGGTGTGCAACTGTACTTTCGCTAGGGAAGATGAGATAAGTCTGTAGCTTTAAAGAAAAAGTAGACAGCAAGAGGAGTTCTCAGATGAGAAAGCAACCCAACAACGGAGGAGAAAGAGGAGGCCAACTACACAAAACCTGCCTGGCCAGATCAATCTAAGACATTCCCCATTTCCAATATCTTTAATGTCTGGAAGAGTGAAAAGTTGATATAAGAAAAGGGATAATTGAGTTGAATGGGGTTTTTTGGTCATATCACCTGGACTTGGTGTGGAACTTCGACAACTGAGATTAGAAGGAGCAACAAGACCTGAGACAGACGTAAAGCCAGGACACTAGCACCAGCATCGCTCAAGGCTGCAAAAACGTACCTGACATTCTGAATCAAACCAGTATGCTTGGCTTTTCATAGAGTTCCCACAGCACAGCAGCATCTTCATGGTCAAATCTGTCATCTAGGTCCCATTATAAACAGAATGGTGGGATGTGAAAGGCAATGGTGTTGATCAATAGTTCCATGCAAGCCATCTATGCACTGCCGATGTCAGCATGATCAAATCTAACATATCTAACAACCGGCCATGGTTTCCACACAACTTTTATTTGGTAATGCAGTGAACGGATGTTTAGAGCAGGGGACAAAAGGGCAGAACTGCAGGGGTCTTTGCTCAACTCCTTCTCCAACCTGGGGCATGCTACTTTAATCGCTTTGGGCTTCAGCTTCTCCCATCTTTAATGCAGGGAAAACAATGTCTTCCTTACAATGGTGTTCTGAATGTTCAGTTAATATTGGTGGAGAGTTTTAAGCTCCCTGGAGGAAGCAAGCTCTAGACTTGTCAAGTATGATTGCAGCAGCCATGTTAGCTATGTGTCCCTGAGGGTTATTTGGTATTTACAATTAGTCTTCTATTCTATTCCGGTTCTTACACTGCCCGCATCTCTAGTATCTCAGCACCTTCCACACTACAGCATTAAGCAAGGTGATGAACACCTGTCACATGCGATTGATTCTCTCATCCTCCCTCCAGGGGAGAATTGTGTGTGCAGTGGAGGGTTTTGTTTTGGGGGGATTTTTTTTAAAATGTACAGGTAGGAACAAAAGTGTTTGGCATGTTACTTTGTTCCCAGCAGAGAAAGCAGGGCTCAGATTCACCAGCATGCTGTCACTGCTTCATGCTGCTCTGGGAGTGCAAAAGCCGCCCCCAAACCATTTTAAGGTGAAACCCTGTTGAGAGCGGCTTTGCATTGCAGGAGTGGTGCAGAGCAACAGGAGTGGATTGCTGTGCCTAGCTCCAGATCTGTTTGTTCCTCTAGTACATCTCCCTGCCACTGCAGGATTATTTCCTTTCTTATCTGTACTGCAGCACAGCCTCAAGGTCCCAAACCAGATCAGGCCCCATTGTGCTAGGTGTTGTACATACACATACCAAGAGACAGTCCCTGCCCCAGGGAGCATCCTGTCTAAACAGACAAAGGATGAGGAACGGAGGCCCAGAGAGTCTCAATTACTTGCCCAAGGTCACACAGAGCGTCTGAGGGCAGAGCCAGGAACTGTATCCAGATCTCCTGAGTTCCAGTCCAGTACCTGATCCACAAGCCCCTCCTTCCATACACTGCTGTGTACTTGAGTGTTTTGTTTAGTCTACTGTCCAATATGCCAAGTGACTTGGGTTTCCTCCACTTACCTTGAGAGACAGCTTCTCAGGCTAATAGAGCTCACTGCCAGGATTCAGCAGAAAGCTTCCCATACTTAACAGCACCCTATTATCCCTAGCTCTGCCCTTTGTACCACCCCCCGCAGTTCAGTTCCTTCTTTGGCATTTATACCCGTCAAATATTTGCAGACTGTTATCATGTCCCTCATCTTAGCCAAGCGATACATATTTAGCCCTTTTAATCTTTGTTCCCTCCAACTCCCCTTGTCATTTTGGTTGCTGTTTTCTGAATTCTAATTTCTCAGCTGCAATAACCGATCACTGTAGTTACACAAAGTGATCGGCACATTTACTGACTGGCTCTTTACACAGGGCTGGCCATGCCATTCAATGTTCAGCAACTAGCCTACAAGCCATAACTGCTGGCCTTTAAATGTGCCCCCCCGCCTCCCCTTGAAATAGACCAGGGGCGGGCAAACTTTTTGGCCTGAGGGCTGCATCTGGTTTCGGAAATTGATGGAGGGCAGGTTAGGGGAGGCTGTGTCTCCCCAAACAGCCACGCGTGGCTTGGCCCCATATCTAACCCCCCCGCTTCTCGCCCCCTGACCGCCCCCGGAACCCTCACCCCTGACTGTCCTTCGCCGCCCCATCCAATCCCCGCTCTCCTTCCTGACTGCCCACTGGGACCCCTGCCCCCATTCAAGCCCCCCGTTCCCCACCCTCTGACTGCCCCAACCCCTATCCACACCCACGCCCCCTGACCACCACCCCGAACTCCACTGCCCTCTATCCAACCCCACCTGCTCCCTGCCCCCTTACCGTGCTGCCTGGAGCACTGGTGGCTGGAGGCGCTACAGCCGCACTGCCCGGCTGGAGCCAGCCACGCCACCGCGCAGCACAGAGCACCGGGTCAGGCTGGGCTCTGCAGCTGTGCTGCCTGGCCGCCCAGAGCATTGCGCTGGCAGCACGGCGCACTGAGGCTGCAGGGGAGGGGCCGGGGGTGAGCCTCCCGGGGCAGGAGCTCAGAGGCCGGGCAGGAGGGTCCCGCGGGCCATAGTTTACCCACCTTTGAAATAGAGGCTCACCGCATTGCTTCCCTCAGAAAGCTCCTGCATTGCATGCCAGTGCTGCAGTTACTACCCCTCCTGCTTTTGTCAAATGCATGCCTTCCTAGGCCTGGGGCCGCTAGCTGCCACCTGGCTCAGGGAGAACTCACACAACTTTCCCACTTTCAGATGGGGCCTTGGCCTCAGTAGCGTAGCTAGTGGGGTGCAAGGGAAGCAGCCGCTTCCCCTCAGCACATTTCCCAAAAGCGGCGCCTGCTGGGCCGGCGCTGGGGGCAGCACAGCCGGAGGGGGGGCGGCAGGCGCGGCCGGAGGAGCGAGGGGGCCGGCTCCTTGGCTATCCCGCCCCACGCGGCCCCAACATCGCCGCAGGCACAGCCACCTCCTGCGGTGGCTCAGGGCTTGGCGGCCAAGCGCTCCCCGCCCCAAGCCGGAGCCGAAGCCGGGATCCGCCCGCGGCGCGGGGCCGGGATCGGTTGGGGACAGGCGGTGGCGCAGGACAGAAGGTGAGCGGCGGGAGTCCGGTGCCTTGCACTGGGGGGTCCCCTCTGGGCGAGGGGCTCCCCGGGGCTGGGCCCGCAGGGCAGGGGCGCAGGCCGTTCTGTCTGGACGGGGGGCCCTGGTGCGGCGCAGGAGCCTGGAGCCCGGGGTGGGGGGGACGGGACCCCGCTGGTGGGGCCGGGCGGTGCAGCCCAGCGGGGGACACCTGCAGAGCGGGCTGAGCAGGAAGACTCTCCCGGGACCGCGGGGGGACGAGGGTATCCGCACCCCCGGGAAGCCCGCAGGAGTCCTGAGCCGGGCCCCGGGGTTAATCTGGGGGGGGAAACGGGAGGAGCCAAGGGGGGGCGTGGCCAGAGGAGGAGCCAAGGGGGGCGCCTTTTTTATGTTTGCTCCCCCTACACTTGGACCCTGGCTACGGCACTGCTTGGCCTGCAGTCCCCTGGCACTAACCGCGGTTGCCTCCACTGGTCTGATTTAGAATATAAGAGCTGCCATACTGGGTCAGACCAATGGTCCATCTGGCGCAGTATCCTGTCTTTGACAGTGGCCTGTACCATAGCTTCAGGGAGGTGCACAGAAGAGGGCAATTATCAAGAGATCCACCCCTGTTTTCCCTTTCCAGCTTCTGGCAGTCAGAGGTTTAGACTTACCCCAAGCATGGGGTTGCGTCCCTGACCATCTTGGCTAATAGCCATAGATGGACCTATCCTCCATGAACTTATCTAGTTCTTTTATTAACTTAATTATACTTTTGGCCTTTGCAATGTTCTGTAGCAATGAATGGCACAGGTTGACTGTGCGTTGTGTGAAGAAATATTTCCTTATGTTTGTTTTAAGCCTGCTGCCTATTAATTTCCTTGGGTGACCCCCAGTTTTTGTATTGTGTGAAGGGGTAAATAACACTCCTCTATTCACTTTCTACACACCATTCATGATTTTGTGGACCTCTGTCACGTTCCCCCTTAGTCATCTCTATTCTAAGCTGAACAGCTCTGCTTTTTTTAGTGTCCTTGAGCAGAAGCCATTACACATCCTTGATCATCTTTGTTGCCCTTCTCAGGGCCTTTTCAAGTTCCCCTGCAGCCTCATCTCCCTTGGGAGCAATGACGACAGCAGTCAGTGACCAAACAGTCACCTCAAAGCAAAGCATCATTCACGTAGCATGAAAACTTCTCAGAGACAACATAGCCTAAAACCAATCAACCAGCCTGTCTGACCAGATGCATCACCATCTTCCACGCAGGGACCCTGGGAAGACTAAGGCCAGATACTCAATGGTATTTAGGTTCTTAAAATCAATGGGATTTAGGAGCCTCAATACCTGAGGATCCGGGCCTAACTCCCTATATACTCTTCTGCTGCAGCCCTGTCCATGTCAGCTGGTCTCCCTGTCCCTGACAACACCCCCGCACAGCCTCTGGCGACTCAACCCCCTCCCCCTTGGCAGGAATTAAGTCTCTGTTTAACTGTTTATAATCCTTTTAATCTCTAGCCTCCCACTCTGGCCAAACAGCTGTGTCACTCAGCCTAAAGCTGCGAAGGATGCCAGTCTTATAACTACCCTGGATGTTTGCTAGGAGGTTGCTTGTCTGGGACCAGCATATTGCCTTCTTGTTTATTCTTCCCCAGCCCCTTAGTAGCTAGATCAATGCATTCACACAGGAATGTCTTATAACCCCAGTATGCAATCACATCCCCTCATTGACCCGGTCACGTACAACGTTCATAAGATGAGGTGTAGGCTTTATCTCACCCATGTTAGCACATGTGGGGAGGGATAGCTCAGTGGTTTGAGCATTGGCCTGCTAAACCCAGGGTTATGAGTTCAATCCTTGAGGGGGCCACTTAGGGATCTGGGGCAAAAATCAGTACTTGGTCCTGCTAGTGAAGGCGGGGGGCTGGACTTGATGACCTTTCAGTCCCTTCCAGTTCTAGAACATAGGATATCTCCATTATTTATTTATTTTTTTAATGTCAGCACTGCTTTGGCTGCGCTAGTCCTGTAGAACATGTGAGTTAATATCTAACATCCCACCTGGTCTGGATAAGGCCTTAGGGTACATCTTCACTTGGGTGAAAAGGTGTTTAGACATGTGTTAGCTAACATGCTTATTGTAACAGGGGTTAGCTGGTAGGGGTTGGCCCTAGTGGAGAGTCAGGGGTGGACCGTTACCAGCTAGCATCTCTGGCCCGTCTACATGAGGGTTTCACAAACATGTTAAAAAACACTGTATATCCTAGTGCAGGCAAAGCCTCAGGTTCAGATCTAAAGTAGTGCTGGGCACCTGCAATTCCCACTGAAGTCAGTGGAAGTTGTTGGGTGCTCAGCACCTCACAAGATCAGGCCCCCCCAAAAGAGCATGGGGGTGGGGGAGAGAGAGCAGAAAACCAGAGGAGATGGAAACCCTCTGTGGTCTTTAAATCTGTAGCAGGAAGCTAGGCAGGCAGGGTCTGGGGAAGGTTCTAGTGAAGCAGACAGAGAAGACAGGGAGTAGCTCCTTGTTCAGTGCTAGAAGAAAATGATTCTTTCTGTGAATCTTTGTCACTCCCTTAAGACATGGGGAGAGCAGGGGACAGCTTTCTCTGGGGGACCAGGACAGATCATATCGCTATCTGGAAACACCCCCAGGAAATCTGTGGAGGATTGTGCTAAGGCAAAAGCTTAGACATTCTGTCCCCCCGTGGTTTATTAACACTGGTCCTTGTGGTTCCCTTGGCATCTGCTGGGCACCCAATGTAAAATGACAAGGAAAAGTTTATACAGACCCAGGAGCAGAGCTAGTCAGGCAGTCTCTGGCAGCAAAGATGCTGCAGGTTTCCCCTCTCAGCCTGCCTGGGGCCCGGGGCCAGCGTGTGTAAATGAGATGGGTACCTTCTCAGGGCCAGATTTTCAGAAGAGACCCCGAGCAGCTCCTAGTGCTCTCAATGTGGAGGAGGGGTCAGATTCTCCACCGTTTTCAACAGGAGCTGAGCGCTTCTGAAATTCGGACTCCACTTGTGGCTGCGGAAAATGCTGGCCTTAGTGATTACACAGCACTCTGCGAGGCACAGTGATGCCACAGAACTACCCCGGCTTGGCTATCGCATGGACAAGCAGGAGGCTTAGGCGCAAGTCATTCCAGCCACCAGTTATTCATCGATCCAGACGCTCTTTCCCAGTGGTGGCTGTGCAGCCCAGGGAATATCCTGGAAGTTGCCAGGAAACGTCTAGGCCTCAGCTGTCCCTGGTCGGCTATTAGCATGATTTTAAACAACCCACTGAGAGCTGCTGCGGAGCAAGGATGCTGATGCAAAGAGGCTAGAAAGCATTTTGTATTAGCTCATTGGCTTCATCAATAACCACAGTCTGCCCATCTGTGAGGATTGATTGCGCTACCCGGCTTGCCAGACAATACTGCAGCCGAGGAGACAGCGCTCCTTTGACATCTCATAGGGCGAGGAGGTGGTTCACGGAGCTACCGAGGATGCGCTCCGGTGGGCTCTGTCCTGTCCTCCCTTATGCTCTTGAATCCTTTTCCCTCCAAGGGCTGGGAAGGCTCTGTAGAGAATCCAGGCTTTGCAGGCAGAGAAGATGGCTTTGTCTCTCTGAACAGTTCCTTGTGGGTGGTGGACCCTAGCCCAAAGCTCAGTCTCAAACAGGGGCCTGGGGATTTGTAGCCACTCTCATTCTGAAGCAATGAGAGCCATAGAGTTCGGGTTCAAACTCTCCCAATGTTCAAGCCCCATGCTAGAGACCATCATTTACCGTCTCTTCCACTCCTGAGCAGCTGCTGTCCTGGACTCTGCAGCCCGCCGAGCTAGTGGGGGCTAGCTTCTCCCTGGGACGTTCGCTGCTCCCTGGTGTTCTGTAGGTTGGCTGGGTGGATTGGGGGGGAGAGTGTACGTGGTGGTGATGGTAGGACAGTGTATAACACCACCCCATGGAGCCCAGCTATGTTAGGCCAGATCCATCGCTGGTGTAAAGTGTCATAGCTCTCCTGCACTCAGTGGTGCTGCACTGCATTACAGCAGCTCAGGATCTGGTCCCCAGTTTCCGTGTATGTTTAGATTCTGTGGAGGGATGGCCCAATACCACCCCTGACCCTGCTTTTTTGGGTGGAAGCGCAGAACGCTGCCAATCTGCTGGTCTGCATTTCGACTCCTGGACCTTGCACACAGCTCTGCCAGTGCACCTTGGTCCTGACTGGCCCCACGTCCTGGTACTCCAGCTCTGACCCCGTTGGATTTGGAACAACGCACTAAATGCAAAGAGAGCTGCATTCCATTGCCAATACGCTGGGCGTGCCAGCCACCTGCCATGTGCTCCTGACAGAACAGCAATGATCCAAAGTGAGCGCCCAGACAAACCAGCCTCATGGCCGCCCTACCGAGTCCATTGCTTGGGAGCCTGTGGGGGAAAACGGCCTGAATCTTGAGGAAAACAAGGTCCATGGCATTGCTCCTCTCCCTCCAAACAAGGTGGCGAGGTGCCCGTATTTCCTCCAAACAGTGGCAAGCGATCAAACCTACCAGAGCAATCCAGGAGAGATCCATGATTCTCAGCTCTGCCTTTCAGGAACCTTGCAAGGGTCTACTCATCTAGCCTCTGAGATCTACCAAAGCAACAGCTGACAATGGAACTGAGACAGTTTTGGTAAGCTGCTTCTCACGCCGCAAGGCAGGATCTCCTAACCCCCAGCCCTTAAAGGTGCATCCTGAAATAAGGAGGGGGAAAATAACTCCCCCCAGAGAGTTTTACAAAAGAGCCTGATGACCAATATGATCCTCTGGTCAGTAATACACCAGTGATATCCCTCCTCAGGAAGAAACATGGGTATTACCATTAAAGGGTCTATCACTTGTAAGGCGGGGCAGCAGTCATGCTTGTTCCTGTTGTGTTGGCCACCAGAATTCGATGGTTACCCTGCTGGTCAGGAAGGGCTATTTCCATATCGGGGATGAAACCACCCCCAGTGGGAATAAAGGGATCGGTAGGTCACATTCATTCCTAATGTAATTGCAGTCAAGTCAACACAAGGCTGGCATCTGATCTCATTACTCTGCATTTATATTAAGGTAGTTCCAGTGATTACCAGCAGGCTCCAGGAACAGAAGGTAGATAAGGCACTAGCCTGTGGTTCAGAAGGCCTGGTTTCAATTCTTGTAACCTGGGGCAGATTTTTGAAAACCTAGCCCCACATCTCTCTCTGCCTCAATTACCCATATGAAAAATGGGGACGGTAATTCTTCCTCTTTTCCACATAGTGTCTGCCTTGTCTATTCAAATTGTAAATCCCTTGGGGGCACCTGGCCAGGGGTGAAAGTAACTTAAAGGACTTACTGGTACGCCGGAGTCCTGAGCAGGGGCGTGGCCTCACCGGGAAGAGGCGGGGCCTTTCATGATTTAAAGGCCCTGGGGCTCCAGCTGTGGCTGGGAGCCCCAGGGCTTTTAAATCACCCCGGAGCTACCAGCTGCAGAGGCGGCTGGGAGCCCCGGGGCTCAGGGGCGAATTAAAGGGCCCGGGGCTCCGGCTGCTGTGGAGCTCCGGGCCCTTTAAATCACCACGGGAGTCCTGCCACTGCTACCCCGGGGCGGCAGGGCTCGGGCGGTGATTTAAAGGGCCAGGGGCTCCGGCTGCTGAGGGGAACCCCAGGCCCTTTAAAGCGCTGCCGGAGCCCTGCTGCCGCAGGGGTAATGGCAGCAGAGCTCCGGCGGTGATTTAAAGGGCCCGGGGCTCCCCGCAATGGCTGGAGCCCTGGGCCCTTTAAATCACCACCGGGGAAGCCATCCAGTCCGGCACGGCATACTGGCTCTTGCTGGTACGCAGTACCGTACCGTACCGGCTTACTTTCACCTGGCACAATGTGGCCCTGATCTCAGTTAGGGCCTCTAGGTGCTACAGCAATACACATTATCAATTAAAATAATAATAGATACGAGATTTATGCCACTTTAAGATAAGATTCAAGATGGATGGTTTCATTGCCGCTGCTCTAGAAGGGGCTGCAGGATTGGAGACTTGAATATGTAAGCTCTTCAAGGCAGGGATCTTATTCCTTTTCTGGGATGTTTAAGTGATTAGCAAGCATTATACACACCTAACAGTGCTTCTGAAAAAAGATCATAAAATAGATAAGATAAATAGATTGAGTTCAACTAGAAGAAGGTTAGGTGGGTGACTTGAGCACAGTCGCCAAGTACCTACAAGTAGAACAAATATCTAGCAGAGAAAGGTATAATGCAATCCAATGGCTGGTTGAAGCTAGACAAATTCAGACTGGAAACAAGGCATAAATGTTTAACAGTGATAATTAACCACTGGAACAATTTGCCAAGTGTCCCAGTGGATTCACCATCACTGACCATTTTAAAATCAAGATGGGATTTGTTTTCTAAAAAATCTGCTCCAGGAACCAGAACTTTGGGGAAGTTCTCTGGTCTGTGTTATGTAGGGGGTCAGACAAGATGATCACAATAGTCCCTTCTGGCCTTGGAATCTATGAAAATTGTGACCCAAACTCATACAACGTGGCTCTTTGGGCCCCCCTAGTGGCTAAACCAGTTTCCTGGGTCTGCTGCTACATACAAGCGTGTAGGGCCCATCATGTAGTCCAACATTCAGGCATCATACTTTTAGATTCAGTGGTCTCCGGTTCAGTCCCCCCAGTGGAAGGATGTCATAACAAAATAATTGTCTCCCTAAATGCGTCCAGCAGGAGAAGTGCTCTCACTGACATAACTATTTTCTTTTTAATTTTAAAACAGGAATATATTTCTGCCCCCCCCTCCCGCCCCACTTGAAATGTACGTACATGCACTGACACAGCTGAGGCGATGACCTTTTGAAAGCTTTGCAGCAGGAAGTCAGTCGCTGCCTGCAAGCCTGCGCTTTGAATGTAATTAAAGTCCTCTGTTTGGAATTCTTTGCTAATTAATATTCATGCTCTGCTCCCCCATCTGCCATTCCCTCATTGCTGTGTCTTTATGAGATTGATCATAAGGTAATTAAGTCAGACAAAAGAAAGGGGGGAGCTGACTGAGGGAAAACAACTGTATCAGCTTTTGATATCAGAGTGAAATTTCATGCAAAATCCAGACTGGTTTGGAGTGGGGAGGGCTGAGTAATGGATGTTTTTATTTTATAGCTAAGTGAAATTAACAGACTGGTGATGGCTATAGACAGAGCTGGGAATGCCTAAGAGACAGACTTTTCCCATCAATTCCAGTAATCTTTCAGAGCTTTCTTTAGCTCTTAAGGAAAGAGGGGAAGTACTAGAGTCTATGGAACCAGATTGAAAAGGATGAACCAGAAGGGAGTGAGAATAAAGCCAGGAGATGTTGCCAATTGTTTGATTTCCCTGTGTGCCTTCTAAATCCTTGCCACATTTAACTGGAATTGGAATTAACTAAATGATGTCTATTACAGAACACAAAGCCATCCTCATCTGGGGTGTAATTGGGGCAAGAGACCCCAAAATTCAGAGCCATGATTACATGGACGGGCATCAGGATAGTGAAGGCTGTCATTAGGCATACAGTGAGTAGATGGGTAGCTAGAGAACCATAGGGCTGATTCAAAACCTGCTGGAATCTTTCCATTGAGTTCAGTGGGCGCTGGATCGAGCCACGCCTCTCAGGAAAGCATCATGACTGACACAAGTTCCATTGAAGAAAAGGCCCATTTTCTAGGATACCTATCCCTAAAGCATGGGCTACAGAAGCAGGCAGGCTGCCCAACAAGCTGACTACTCTCTCCAGGGGGAAGGATAGCAAGATGTGGAGGTTGCATGGAAAGAGGTGGGTGGTGACTTTGGGAAGGAAAAGAGACAAAGAAGCTCTGGGAAAGGACAGAGGTGAGATATCCACTTCTTTCACTTGTGTGCTGGGAGGTTACCAGAGATACTCCACACCTAGCTTGCCAACAGACCTAAGGCTTGGTATTAGGACAGAGTGCCCTGAAATTCAAAGGCACACTCCTTGTGAGCAATCCGGATAAGACACCAGGGCCCCACTTTGGCAAAGTACTAGGGTATGCACTGAAGTCCCATTGATTTCAATGGGATTTAGTCAAGTGTTTGAAGTTAAGATCATTCTTAAGCACTTTGCGAAGCTGGGGTCCAGGAAACTCGAAGTCATACTGACCTGTTGAATTATAACAATTCTGCAAAATTCACCGCCACACTTAACTAGTTCATCATCAGGAGAGGACACCCTGAGGCTCAAATCCACACAACTCTGGTGTGCCATGCAGAGGAGACAACTTGCCTCAGCTCCAAGTTACCTTTTCCTGAAGTATTGGCGGGATACACTCAAAAGTAAAGGCCCCAAGTACCTGGTTTTCATAGATACAAGGCTCTCTGCATCACCAAGACCTGATCACCAGAATTGGCTGAAAAATTTCACACTTCAACATTTTTCACACAAAAGAGGGACAAATATTTTCACACTTTTTTTGTGTGTGCAAAAAACGTGCCCACATTTTGACCAGCTGATCACCTCTGAACACACAACTTGCAGCTAATACAGACTGGGTTCTGTAGCAAGATAGGAACAGCCATTATGGTACAGGCCCAGTGCTGACTGTGAGTAACCTGCTTGGTCCCAATTTCCATAATTAGCTGTGATCAGTGGACACAGTGTGTGTGTCAAGGCCCCTGAAATTCACCTCTCCCTGGGTGGCTTAAGCCCAGCTCCGTAGACTTTTCTGGCTCATCTTTTCTCTGGGACAATCAGGGAGGGAACAGGTTGAAGGCTGGAAAGAAGGCTTATTAGTAGAGCTACTGGGAGGAGGAGGAGGAGGAAGATGGTTATTTCACTTTGGTGGTGCCATTCATCAACCTAAACATTTAGCGCTTGGATAACATCAATTGCCAAGGTGTCCCAAACACAGGATGGACACTTCTGGGCTTTTATCTATCCTAATTAATTGTAGGCATTTAAAATACCAGTTTTAGGTGCCTAGGTATCATTATAGGTGCTTAAACTTGGACTTCAGTGCCCAAGTTTAAAAGCTGAGTTCTGTCTGAATCTCCCATTAGTATATTAACAGCCAAAGTGACCTATTCATCTGTCTACAGCATACTTGCTCTGTGACCATCCATCCATCATGCTTATCTAGCTGTCCTATTTATGAGCCTAGCAATCCATCTCACCAAAACTAATGCAGTCCAAATGACTGCATGATACATTGTTTTACTTTAGGGCTCTGCTGTTGTAGACTACATGGGCCCAGTTTTCAGCACTACTGAAAAATTGCTTGGAAGTGAATTGGAGCTGCTAGTGTGCTACACCCCTGAATATCAGGCCTCACAGACCTGGTCACAATTAGGTTCTCAAATGATCAGCATCCATCACTGGGCCCAGATTACCAAAAGAGCTCAGCTCCCAGTATGATGAGCCCTTTTGAAAATCTGGCCATATGTCTTTTTCCTGGGACGAGAGATACTTTTCAGTTGCCATTTTGATGTCGGAAATAATAAAATAGAGAGTGTATGCATAAAAACATGTGTGACCTTTTAACCTGGGTTCTCATTTCTCCTAATTAAATTGCAAAAGAGTATGAATATTTTGGTCCTACAGCAATATGTTCTCATTTATTATTGAAAGAACATGCTGCTCTCACATCTCACACACACACACACACACACAAGGTAGAGGCAGACTGCAGGAAACAGTCAGTAGCACTTGTTCATCCTTGATGAGCTCAGCCTGGGACACTAACCTGGCTAGCTGCTACCCAAAGCTGCTGGAAGCAGAATGCTGCCAGCAGGGCTCGCAATATGGGTGGATGGAGGATGGCATATGGCAGGATGTGCCATATGACTTGGCATCTGCTGAACTACTGCCAAGTGCTTTGTAATTCCTGAAGCTGGGTTGCTGGAGTAAGGATACTTTGAACCGTCCACCCCAGAATCTCAAAGGACTTCACCTGGCTGAATTAACCCCAACAGCCTTGTAGCACCGCCATTTTGGAGATGCAAAATGAATAGGATGTAAAAGGAAATCTGTGGCAAAGCTAGGAATGAAACTAGAGTTCTAGACCCTTCTCACCACTCGCTCATCTTTCCTCTCATCAGGGTTAAGGGAAAAAGTTCAAGTGCCTTATACAGCTCTGTTATAGGGAGTGACCAAGAAGCCAGGATTGGTCCCCAAGCTGGTGCTAGGAATGGAGGCATGCAAGCTGAGGGAACTATTCCAGCTCTTCCGAATTCTCCATGTTGTTTTGGGCCATTATTATGATAAGTTATCAATTGTATTTCAGTAGCACCTAGAACTGTGCTGAACACAGCGTGAGACAGGCCCAGCTCTGAAGAGCTTACAGTCTAAATAGACAAGGAGGGAGAGCTAACAGTGTTGAAGTGACTGAGTCAGGTAACGCCAGATCAGCCCAGAAGTGTCTGGCAATGGCAAAGAGAGATGTTAAGTGCTGCGGTTAGGGGACCTCTGAACCCACCGGGTAATGTAGAGAATGGAATCTTACTGCAGCCGCGTCTGCCTAGAATGTTTGCTGAGTAAATGATTTCAGACGACTCTCTTGGATCCTGAAGAAAGAGCTGATCGTTGGCACTTCCAAAACACAAGCCTGCGACAAGAGTAAATACTTAAGGATGGGGTGAATGAGCCCAGTAAAAATCAGAACCAGCCAGAGCCTCGTCACAGAACTAGAGCGAGCTCATTTCTGCCGATTCAGTGAACTTTTCTTTCTCAGTAGTGTTCTTTTCACTCGCCTGTCAGGCAACATAGAAATGTTGAAATACTATGAAAAACAAAGCCTAACCCTGAGGTATTTGTGCAGTCCTGTACACCTGTGCAAAGTGGATGTGAAATGTGATCCAAACAGGTTCCGTCAGGGCCCAGACCCACAAAGGGACCTGGGCACCAACGCCTCAGATTGAGGACCCACTGCGATCCACAAAACCCCCATTTCACTACCACCTAACCTTGGAGGTGCCTCACCCACTCAGCACCCATGCTGGCAGGGTGAAAGCACCTTAGGCACCTGCCTCTGGGCACATGCACCGCAGCCTCAGGTAGGCACCCACCTGCCTAGTTCAAAGCATGCCTCACTTTATACCAGGCAGCCAAGGGGGCAGCAGCTACCATCATAACCTTCAGCCCACTGGTTAGTGTGCTCACCGAGGATATGGGAGAGCCGGGGTCAATTCCCCGCTTCTCCTCATTAGGCAGAAGGATTTGAGCAGGGGTCTCCCACCTCTCAGGTGGGTGCTATGGGATATTCTGATCTTTGCTCTCGCAAGCACTATTGTTGAAGTCATGCCACTTTGGATTAATAAATATTAATTGGGCTAGAGAAAGTGAGAATCATTCTGTAGTCCAGTGGGTAGGGCACTCATCTAAGCAATGGGAAATCTCCTCAGGCAGAGGTGGGAACTGAAATGGGGTCTCCCACATCCCATGTGAATGCTCTAACCCCTGGGCTCCTCCTCCTCTTCCTCCCACCAGCCGTTTTGGCACCTATGGTGTTCTTGCAAGAATGGCTTAGGTGCCTGATGCCAGGGGAGGGGTTTCCAGCTATGCATTGCAAGCAGAGATAAGCGCCTCCATGCAGCCTGGACTTAGAGGGGCAGGGCTTAGGACACACCCCTCTCATCAGCAACTTCTATTAGCTTCCTTAGACAGCTCCCGATCTAGCATGCTGGCTTTTGCGGATCGCCTTCTCAGGCCCCTTTATGTCCCCCTGCATTGTATAGGGGGCCTGGGCACCTAACCCAGGGTTTGCAGATTCCAGGTGTGGCAATGCCTAACTTTGAAGTCCCTTAGGGTATATCTGAAAAAAAAAAACCCCACCACAAAAAACCCCCCAAAACAAAACCCCACAACAAGAAGTCCCAATGGACTCAGACTTCCCCTATGGCCCTCAAAATAGCAGCGTAGACCTTCCCACTCAGGCTCTGAACCCCGGCTAGGCAGGTAGGTCTCAGATCCTGAGCTCCAACCCATGCAGGAATGTCTCCACTGCTATTTGTAGCATCGTAGCGCAAGCCCCGTGAGCCTGGGTCTATAGCTCTGGGCTTGGAGACTTGCTGCCGCTGGGGTTTTCTGGCAGCGTAGATGAACTCTTAGTGAATCTGGGCCCAGTTGCTTATCCCAGTAGTAGCATTTTCACCTCCGTTTTGCACGGATGTAAGTGACTCCACAAGGCACGAGGCACTGGAGAATCAGTAGTGTAGCTGGAAATAAAGGGGTAGTCTCTGGAAAGAGCCTGCTCTTGGGAGATTTTCTGTCTAATTTGGCAGATTCCAGAGCTTTGGAGAGTAGAGAAGCTATAGCAAAGCATCCAAAGCTTTGCCTACATCAGCAACAGCTTGAAAGCACATGCGATGCAGGGAGGAAAAAGGCCCTCTGCCTTCTATGGTTGCGCATCAGCGTAACTACCAGCAATGCGTGAGGCTGGGGCCCATGGTTTGTTCTGTGAAGTTTACAGCCACTGAAGAGCAATATGCTAATAGCTCTAGGAACGGGACAGAGAATTCAGTCACTGAGGATTGTCCCAGAGCAGTTCAAGTACATAGACCTCTTGTTTGCACTGAAATCCGTAAGCTGAGACCAGGCTTATCTCCCCATAAAAACAGCCTGAGAGAAACAACTCAGCACTAACATCCAATGATGTTAGTCCCACAGAAACCTCCCCAAGTCCCTGACCACCCTCTCAGACTTAAGCACCTCAGTCCTATGGGGCTTAGTCTCTATTCACTAACACTGGTATAAAGCATGAGTGACTCCAGCATACCCAAGTGGAGAATCCACTCCCTGACATCTAAATATCCCATGGAAACTAGCCCCAGGAAAGACTCCCTTGAGCTAATGTTATAGTCACCCTCTCATTTCTCCTTACTCTGAAGCAGAGCGAGAAGCCAATGCTGAAGCAAGCAGCCTAAGAAGCCACCCTGAGCTCACGGCCCTGACATTCACAGCTCTCACAGCAGTTTTATTCAGTCAGCCACTAATGCATTTTGAACCCAAACCAGTTATCTCCTGGAAATTCCTGCTTTGCTTCTGCCAAAAAGATTGCCCTGGTTAGACATATTTAGATGACTAAGTGTCGGATGGCTCCGACTGCCAGCCATGGTGACCTCATAGCTGATGCGAGACATGGGAGCCGTGTGCACTTGATTGGAATGAGGTCTGTACGCCAGGAAGGTGCTTTGTGTGGTCAAATCATTTTCACAGTGCTTAAATCAAGCGATGAAATATTCATGGGGCACTAAGGCAGCTAACTGCTTTCTTATGGGAATATCAATACTGCTGGAGACAGCCTTAATTCAATATTCAAAAAGCCTGTCTCTCCTGTCGCTTCAGGTTCAGAGTTCTTTTCGGAAACCTTGCTTGTGCGTTCCTGCTCCATTAGCAGAGGAGAGAACGGACGGCTGGATAGCAGAGCGGGCGCGGGGGGGGGGGGGGGGAAGAGAGGGAGGGATGGAAGACAAGAGCCAGGCTGGGTGCTACTCTTTGTATCCTGGCGGGGAGCGGAGACACAAAACCCGCTGGTAAAGTTTGGCTAGCTGGTCAGGAGCAATCATGCCTAAGTCATTGAAAAAAACAACTCATGACCCAGGTAGGTTTGGGGGCTAGATTCTCAGCTAGTGCAAGTGGGGGCAGCCACATTGATGTCAATGCAGTAATGCTGAGTCACACCTGGCCCTTGGTCTGTCATATGGCTATGAGGTGGCTGGGCTCTAGATTTCCTTTTGGGGACTAGATGCCAAGCGTGGGGGGGAGGAGTGCAAGAGCGGAGGGGATCAGTTTGATCCTACGTTCTCTCTCAATTTATTTTTTAAAACAGATTAATTTAGTTCTGGCAAAAGATGTCAGATGGATAACCCTGGAAATGGAAGCCCTCTATTTATCCATGAGCTAGGTCCAGCGAGCTCCCCTCCATGCTGTCCTTTCAACAGGTCTCGACCTTAATCCGGAGGGATGACCGGGCAGCTCCGTATACCCATGTATCCAAAGCCCATTTAAGTCAATGGAAAGACTCCCTCAAAACTTGGCCTTTCTGCTGAGATGCCTCAATAGCAGCGCCAGTGCCAATTGTGGTGGCATACTTTAGGACATGGGCTCCTCTTCACTAGAAACCAGACTGACCACCCATCTCGTTTCACACAGAACAAGGAACAACCTGCAGATCTCCGTCCCTAATCATCAGGCTGTGTTTTAGCTACAGGGCCAGATCCATCCCTGATGTAACACCACTGAAGCCAGTGGAGCAATACATTTGATCCACTCCTTTTACAATAGCTCTCTTTAAATACAAAAGTACCAAGGTCAAAGCTTTTGACCAGTGTTATCTCACCGCTAACTCATAGTCATTTATACATTTGGTCTGTGGATCACAGCTGCCTTGCCCCTTATTTAAGATCGTGTGGTAGTGATCCCTACTGGGTGGACAGCTCAGGCTCTGTTGTGCTAGGTGCTGTACAAAAATATAGAAGAAATTCATTAAAAAGCAACTGGGAAATGTGTAACAAGTCCTGGCATGCTTAGAAAAAAGCACCCAGTTTTAAGATTGGGGGAAGCGATTTTATAATTATAGATTCTTCAAAAGAGAAAGACTGTTGTAAGAGATTTTTAAAGTTGTAGATCCATTCCAAGGAGACTGCGTGCAGCTTTAGATGTTTCACCCTAAGTAAACAGTAATGCTTTGACTGTGCTAGTTTGCAGCATTTTTTGCCTAGAGCATGTGGGGCCACAGGATCTCTTATTTACTGTTTGTATTACAATAGCAACTAGAGATTCCAACCAAGATGAGGGCTCCATTGTGGTAGAGACAGTCTTTCCCTATGACAGACTGTACCCCTGTATTCACCCCTTGCACACTATTGTAATAATCTTTGGATAAAGTACGCCTTATGAGGTATCATTTGAAAACTCATGATTTGCTGGTCAATATTGTCCTGGTAAAATTTGTGTGGCAACATTGTATAATGTAAAGTTACACTATTCCACTGTATGGTGTTACTAAAACATGTTCCAAGTCTGGGGAGTGGCCAAACCAGTTTCTCAGAGACAAAGGACAAGCTGACACCTCAGCCAAGTGTGAACAAGGCCAATGGGCTATTACCTGCTAAGTGGCTATTCACGGGCAGGAAAAGCGGCAAGGGCTATAAATTGACATCTTAGCAAAGAAACAGCATAGGGTTCCCGTCCACACAGCCGGACTGTTGCCGTGCTCCCAGCTGGAAAATGCTTCTCAAAGGGGGGACAGGACTATAAAAAGAAGGGGCAGATACTCCAAGGAACCCCTCCCTCTTCCCATCCATTCACTGCAAGAGAAGGAACAAAGGAAGCAGCCATTACACCGAAGAAGGGGTCCTGGCTTAAGGAGTTTGGCCAGTAAGACTATTGAGCACATGTGGCGAGAAAAACTTCTCTTTGAATTTAACATAGTTTGTTGAGTTAGGCACTAGTTGCATTTCATCTTTATATTTCTTGTAGCCATTTCTGACTTTCATGCCTCATTACTTGTACTCACTTCAGTCTCTCTCTTTGTAGTTAATACACTTGTTTTATTGTTTTATCTACATCGGTATGTTTGAACTGAAGTGTTTGGGAAACTCTATTTGAGATAACAGGATTTGTATAAAAATGCCAGACTTTATAGAGGTATGTATTGTCCAGGCGGGGCTGGGCAGTACAAGATGTACATTTCTGGGGAAAAATCTAGGACTGGGAGTGTGTTGAGGTCACCCTGCAGTATAACCAAGGCTGGTGAGAACCAAGGTGTGGCTGGCTGGCTGCAGCACACACAAACGTGGCTGGGAGTGACTTACATGCTGGAGGCTGTTTGTGAGCAGTTCAGACCGGAGGCTACAGCAGCAAGGCCTTATAAAGGGCAGCCCAGGTCAGAGATGGCACAGCTACTCACTAGTCTGCACTGTACCCTGAATACCTCACACTGCCCCAACAAACTGTCAGTCTAAATCGACAAGCCAGACAGAATGAGAGAACGCAATGCAACACAGAGATACTAAGTGACTTGCCCAAGCAAGTCTATGGCAGATCCAGGAACTGAACTGGGCTCTCCTGAATCCGTGTATCACGACAGACCCACCAGACAAGTTTTCAGTGGCATTGTTCAGGCTCTGCTAAGCATGGCTATAACTCTCTGCTCAGGTTTCACACAGGTGCACAGGGCAGAGTACCAAGAAGAGCTGGATTCGCTAATGAGCCTCCTTCTGCAACCCCCCATATTCATTAGGCAGATTTTTGTGCTAAAGTGACTCAATTTTTTAGACATCTGGACAGTGTAAAGAGCTTTGCACAACATTATTCAGAAAAGCTTCAAAATTATTCCAGCTTTATTGATCCCAAACCAGGCAAAAATTATTTCACTGAAGCATCAGTTGCAGTTACTCTACCTACCTCTACTGATATCATTTACTATAGATATTCCAGTACCACCGAGGAACCCCCATCCCAGATCAGATCCCCGTTGTACTATGCTCAGATTGGACATATCACAATGCAGACAGTCCCTGTCCTAGAGCACTCACAATCTACACATCAGATAAGAGAACAAAAGAACCCCCCCAAACCAGCCCCCCGCAAAGATGGAAGGACGAGGTAACAAAATGAGCAAAAAAACCAGAGACAGTTTGTCATTTGTTTTACCAATGCTGTGGTGATTTGTAGACATCATGGCAAAGAGAAGTTTTAAGGAGGGATTCAGAAGAGTAGCAGCTTTGCAAATGCTGAGTGGGAGTTTTTCCTAGGATGATGATATCACCTTTGATTATTAAATATTCAAGGATTAAAAAAAAATCAACATGATTTACTCGTTGCCCCTGTTGATGTTTGTTTACTGTGCATTTCAATCCCGGAGACAAACCAAAGCAGATCAATTGCATCTTCTGAAAATGCCTCTCTTTGAATTGGATTTTGCAAACCCTTTGTATAGCCAAATCAGAAAGCTGCTTTACTGCAGTCTCCCATGCTGGGCCCGTGCCCATTCAGGGTCACAAATGATGCCCCTTAGCAGGAGCATCAGAGCTGGCCACCAGTAGCAGGCTTAGAAATGACAACCTTGGTCAAAAGCAGGGACTGTGTATCGAGAGTGAGCAATGCCCCTGTGTGGGTTGCACTGGTGAAGTAGGTGTGTGTCTTTTTCCAGGGAGAAGGAAATCAGCCATCTGAGGGCCAGTGCCTGAGTGGAAAGAGCAAAGCACACTTTCTGGATTACTAATGCCAAGTGGCTCATGGCCTGGGGCCTGTCAACAACAGGAGAAACATCACCAGGGGAGCAGCAAGAGAAACCTACTGGCAAAGCTGGATGCAAGAACACCTCTGACTGGGATCTGGTCACATCCTCCAAGCGAAGAACCATCTTTGGAGAGTGACACTGGTGATTTAGTAGGTTGCACTCCTCCATCTGAACCAAGGCTGGACAAGTGCCCCAGCTCTGCTGCTGGAGTCACTGTCCGTTGGAGGACAAGCCAAACAGAGGGCCTGCTTAATTGCAGTCATTAAAAAAAATCCTTTCATACTTTATATAAGAGTCTGGGTGTTAGTCTGTGCCTTGGCCAAATTCCAGTTTGGATAATGACATGTGGCCTTCCTAAAACTCCTTCTGTATTTGCAACTGGATATGCTGTTCTTCTCTATTTTAAACTGCTGTGTGCTATTAAACAGCTTCCCTGTTCCACTCCAGGGGTAGCTGCTCTTCTTTTGTGGATGAACTGACTTCTGCATATGCAAGACCTTGGGTGCTGCCTAAGTAATCGTAGTCCCAACTGCATATGCAGGAGTCACTTCATCCACCCCAAGGAGTTTAGAATCTAAACCCTGGGATCCTTCGGGCTGGGAAGGTAGGTGTCATTATCCAACCAAGGCAGGTTAAATGGCTGGATTTCTCCAGAGGTAATACACAGAGTTTTCATTTTTTTTACCTTCAGGTGTCCATGGCCCCAATCCTGCAAACACAGATGTAAGGATTTTCAGAGTCCTACAGGAGTTAAGCTGTCAACTGCCATTGATGCTATGGCTGTTTGGAAAATTTCACACATGCATGGAAATTTTGGGGTTTTGGCCCAATGATTTTGAGACTAGATATGTGTTATGTTTTGGCCAAAAAACAAAAGCTTTGATGCTCAGGTTTGGGGGTTTTTTTGATGCAAAGTTGAATTGTTTTTGGGTGGAAAGCTGACACTTCTTGGTGAAAAAATGTTCGACACCACCACAATTTTCCATCAGAAACAATATTGAAGAAAAAAATTTGGCCAGCCCTAGTTGGGCACCTAACTCCTTAAGACGCCTCTGAGAAAGCTCAGTCTTAAGCAGCTGCATACCACTCCTCACAGGAGTGAAGTGACTCATAGTGGTTGCAGGATTGAGAACGCAATGATATTTCCTGTCATTGTTTAGCTGCTTTCCATAGAAGCCTGTTTCCCCTCCACCACTTTTGTCTTGTCCATTGAGACAGTAATACAAAAAAATAGCTTAGCCCTTTCCCTCTGCAAAGTACCTTATAAGTACTGGCCCAGCATCTCCGGCAGGGCCAAGGGAGAAGAAAGCTGCCACATCTCCCCTACTGGGCAGATCCTGAGAGGAGGGAGTCCCCAGTGGCGCTAGAACTGACAGAGGCAGCTCCTCCACCACAGCCCCTGTGACAGAGGCATGTCGGGGGTCATGCAGGCTGGCTCTCCTTCACTGGCAATGGTCTCTTGGGGGGCTACCGCCATCCAGCGCAGTTTCGAGAAATCTCCAGGTTATTCTGAGCTGTCCCCAGGCTCAGGGAGCTACACCTGACTCCCTTTCAGCCTACTAATGCTCACGGCATGCCTAGGTGGTACCATCCCCCTTTCACGGATCTACCTGTACAGTGTGGCTGCACACCTTCCCTGCACACACCCCTCATGGCATGACAGTGCAGCAGCAGCTCCACCCCTGTTTCCCTCCAGTCTCCAGCACCTTCCAGGCTGCGGTGGCCTAGCCTTCCAGCTAGCTCCCATAGCCCTTCCACCCCTTCCAGGGCATCCAAAGTTCAAAATAAACCCACTCATGACTTCCTTCAGGGAGGCACCGATAGGCGGCCAGCTTGCTCGGTTCCCAGCCCACCTTCTCTCCCACAGTGAGAGCTCCAGCCCTGCTCTCCCTCCTGGCCAGGCAGCAGCTGAGCTGGGCTCTCCCTTTTCAGCTCTTCCCTCAGAGCCTAAGTCCCACTTCAGGTGTGTGTGTGTGTGTGTGTGTGTGTGGTGGTGGGGGGGAGGGGGCTGATTGGGCCCCCAGCTCCGCATTAACCCTTTCCTGACTCCAGTAGGGTTTGGAGACCCCATCACACAATGCATTTACATTGGGCTGTTTGCCATAGGACCTAGGCACTGAATACAGAAATGGCACACTTCAGTGTCAAACCAGTAGGGCAGTACCTGGCGTCCCACCCTTGGACTGATGTCACAGGTGGTTCTGATGTCACAGGTGGTTTTTCTGTTGGTGGGTGGAAACACAGCTTACCCCCTCTATTGAGGAAAGGCTTATACAAACAGCTCTAATCATCCCTTCTGGCCTTAAACTCCATGGGTCTATGATTGTATGATGAGATCTGCAGTCAGGTGACCATCACCAAGAATGCTGCATCTCCACCACTGGGGAGCTTCCTCCCTGCTTCTCATCAGCTGTACTGCACCTGTCCATCACAGGAGCATTGGGTGGCACAGGAGAGAACAGTCCTGCAGGTAGATGGCCCCTCGGACAGGGGAGGCTTTGAAGGTGTGAATCAGGACTCTGAACTGGGTCTCCTGGTGAAGGGGGAACCCACGTGGCGTGTGGGGGTCTATGGCCCTTTAGAGATGGGCTGCAGTCGTTTGGCCCAGCTGTAGTTCCAGACTCAGCCTGAGAGCACCGCAGCAGTCCAGAAGAATTCTGACACCAGGCCTAGACCCCATGCATTCATGTGCACTGATTGTCAAATGGACGCTGCAACCCCTATGGATGTCAGAGGTCACTCACCAGCCATTGCAGGGGAGCATTGTGAATCTTTTCCCATTTCCATTCTCCAGCTGCAGCAGAACGATTCAGGGCCTGATCCTCAAAGGGATCTAGGTGCTCAACTTCCATTGAAATCAATGGGAGCTAGGTGCCTAAATACCTCTGAGGATCTGGGCCTCAGTCTCTTGCAATTTGTCCTGCTCCGGCTCCAGTAGCCCCCAGAAAGCACTGCCTGGAGAGAGCATGAGCAAGGGCTCAGGACTCCCGGGTTCTCTCTCCCACTCTGACAGTAACTTTCAGTGTGACCATGGCAACTGAATTTCACTTCTCCATTCCTAAGATTACCCATAAAACCTACTGACCTTTGTGAAGGGCTTGGAGAGCCAGAAGGTACAAAACCTGAAATCTCTACTTGGAAGAAACTCCCATGGACTTGAATAGAAGTTTGGCTTGAGTAAAAACTTGAGACTGTATTGCCGAGTGATCTGAATTCCACGGCAAGCGGGGTGACCATCCTGTGCAAAGGATTCTGGGGGGATTCTGAGGATTAGTATGTAGAGGTTCAGGACATGACAAGCCCTGCTGTGGGGGCATGCGGCTCAGACTACAAGCTGTAGCATTTGGACTCAGTCTGGCAGGATACCCTAGGCCTTGGGAATGGCTATTCCAGCATGTTAGGAAGCGAGCCTATAAGCTGTGAGGTGAGGGGTCACCGCACTCCAGAACAGGACTTCCCCAGATGCATTCCTGTGTACCTGAGCGGCCTGGATGCGCTGCCAAATATACCTCCCCCTGGGGCCTGCTTGGTTTTGGACAATCTTCATCTGTCATTCATCGAGGCTGGTTGGCAGGGCCCTCCGGAGGAAGTGGGCATGTTACATGCGCTGCCTGCCAGGAAAACAAACACTGTTTACACTGGGAAAGGGCAGGGGAGGGATTGTCTGGGGAGTCCTTGGCATCGGGCACTGCCCTGCTCTCAACACTGGCTGCTGAACACTTCATTAGCGAGGGGCTCGGCCCACAGAGACCAAAACAATGGCAAGGAGGGGATCGTTCTACCCATCTGCAGCACCCCACAGCGGTTAACCCAGGGGTCCCCAATGCTTTCAGAGTGCAGGCCACAGCTTTGTGGGGAAAGGACAGGGCACTGTGGCTGGAGACAGCATAGTCCGCCATTGATTCTATTGCCACTCACCTACTGTGTGACCCTGGATGAGTCTGTTTCTCCTCCTACCCTTTGTCCATTGAGTTGCAAGGCCTTTGGGGTGCTGTCTATAGAGGGCCATTGATCTAGGGTGGACCTTAGCATGCTTTGGGACTAGAAAGAATAACCAAAATGGCCTGGATGTGGGTGGGAGGAAAAGGAATCAAATATGACCCCCAGTTTTTTCCACTCCCCCCCCAAATCATTTCAGGTTTAGCACCCACACATCCCACACCCCCAACATTAAGCAGCCCATCCTATTTTTGGCTCATTGACCTCTCCCGTGAAGATCCTTGATAATGTAAGCAGAGTCAGGATGAGCTCTACCCTGACATCTGGTGGCGAATTATGGCGAGTGTGGAAAAGAACTCCAGGGGCTGATCTTGTTTGCATAGGCACACCCACTCGCCTGGCACGAAACACAGCAACTGAAAGTGGTTACTTTGGCTGGTGTGGGATCCCCAGTTTCTCTATTATTGGGGCAGGAAGAATAAAGTTTTGTTACCCTGATTCTGTGAATCAAGGCCAGTGGAACTGTTGTATGACAGAAGGACTGAGTGAGTCCTTCACCATTACCTAAGTAGCACTTGCTTGACAAGGGGCATGGGTTACAAAACCCAGTGAATTGAGAAAGGATGGGGATAGGTATTTGTACCTGATGGTATGGGCCCCCCTCTGAGGGTTTGAAACACCAATTGCACTGCCTCCTCTCTCCACTGTTGAATGTCAGAGCTAACTTTGATTCCCTTAGGAGTCTAGTTACAGGCTGCTGAGCTGAATTCACTTTGGGCCAATGGTGCACCAGCACTGGGGCTCCCCTACTATACTATGAGCTGAAATCACAAAAGAGCTGATGTTATTAAGAGCTGAGATCACTGAGTGCTGTGTTAACTAGTGGGGGAGCCTGAAGCTATATTGCTCAGCAGCTGGCGGAGCAATTTGTGGGGACGACTGGAGGAGCAGCGAGCGGCGCAGAGCCTTGCGGGGCCGGTTGGAGTGGCCCAAGGAACGGCGAGCGGAGCTGTTTGCGGGGATGGCTGGAACGGCTCACAGGTCGGTGAGCGGAGCAGCTTGTAGAGCGGAGCAGTTCGTGGGGTGGCAGGAAAGTGGACTGGCTTGTGGTGAAGGCTGCGGCGGAACCCCCATGGAGAAACAGACGGCTGGCCAGCCTCGGATCACGTAAGGTGCCCCTTAACACCCTGCGTGCCCCCCCCTTTTACTCTGGGGCTGCACTGACCAGGGACAGAGACTTTGGGGGTTGTTGGACTTTTGGGACTTTGGGTGGTTGCTGGACCCAAGAGACTTTGGGGCTGTTGGACTTGGGGGACTCTGGGTGATTTTTGGGTTGCTGGATTCAAGAACCAAAGGGAAAGGACACAGCCCCATTTGCTGGGGTGGGTTTTGCTCATGGTTTGTGTTATGAATCCTGTTTGTGGTGTTTTTCCAATTTTATGCTGATGTCGTTTACCTCATGTTATTAAACATTTTCTGCTACACTCAGACTCCGTGCTTGCGAGAGGGGAAGTATTGCCTCTTAGAGGTACCCAGGGGGGTGGTATGTAATTGTCCCAAGTCACTGGGTGGGGGCTCGAGCCGGTTTTGCATTGTGTTATTGAAACGGAACCCCTAGATACAGAACCCGGCCCTTGTTGCTGCCAACTTAGATGGGCAGAAGGGTTACATTTTGGTTACAATAATAATACTTCACCTTCCATTCAAGGGTCTCAAGGAGCTTCACAAGGGATGGACGAGTCTCAAGGATTCAGAAGTTTGGATAAGTATCAAAAGCTCAAGTGTGATTTGTGGAAGTTCATCCACAGAAATCCCAGGCTGGAAGGGACCTTGAAAGGTCATCTAATCCACCCCCTCCTGCCAAGGCAGGATAAAATAGATCTAGAACATCTCTGACAGATCATAGTATTTAATCCATAGGATAATATTTCTGATTCCTGGCTCAGAGATTAGCTACAGCTGAACCTTGAGCCATACTCCCCAGCTCTGAGCACCCTGAATTTTGGAGGGGTTTGGATTTTGAACGCAGATCTGAATTTTGTAGCTGACCTCTATTTCTACAAAGGGCCAAGCCAACCTTCTGAGATAGAGCACCCTAATCAAACCCTTCATGGGGCCTGTGGCAGGGCAGGGGTAAACCCCTGGAATGCCCTGCTAAAATGCTGGCTAAGCCCTGCTTTCTGGTAGGGAAGCCAGCAGAGAGCCCAGCTGCAGGCCCTAATGATGGCCAGCTCACAGCAATGACTTGAGTTAAGTAGAGGCAGCTGGGCTGAGAAAGGGGCGGGCTATAAAAGTCCCGGAGAAAGCTCAGTCAGGAGGCTAGCCTGGGAGGGGATAGGAGGCTTACATCTCTGTCTCTTCACTAAAGGCAGGGAGCCTCATGGTGGTTAGACCCTGGGAAGGTCTGAGTGAGGAGAGCTGTTGGGGGAAATAAAGGGGACTACATGGTTGCACTGTAAATAAAGACACAAGGGTGAAGCACCAAGAAGGCATGGGGACTCTTTATTTAACCAGGCGGCACAGGCTTGAGAGGGCGGAGACCTGTGCAGACCCTGTGACAGGGCCAAAACTGACAGGGCAGCATCAGGGTGGGAAGATAAAGCAGAAAGCTAGTCAGAAAGCAGTACAGCACTGTTGCCTAGAGGTAGCAGGCTGCATGTATCTTGAGACCATGATGCCTTTCTTTTTGTGTAATTTATCTTTACGTTGATTTGCAGAGGCAGCAGCCATTTTGTCCTCAAAGTTACTGCAACCTGTTAGAGACAAGACACACGCACTGTGCTCTCTCATGGGGATCTTACATTTGTTCTTTCACTTAAAGTGAAATAGAGAGCAGCTCAGTCTATGTCTGGTTTGTGCTTTGTATAAGGGAGCATAACAGGGGCTGCTCATGTGAACATCCGAAAGACCCATTCAGCTCCTGATTGAAATCAAGGGATCAGATAAACACTCTCACTTTGCCCTCCTGGCCCTTCTCTGGCCCAGATTCAGCATTGTCCTATGGACCTTTGTGCCAGGCTGCTGCAAAGGGTCCATAAGCCCCCACCAGGGAATATCTCTGGCACAGGGGGCTTCAATAGCAGCCACAGAGCCAGGGCTGCCTCCTCTACACCACTGCTTTAGAAGACATCAGCATGGGAGGCGTTCTACAAGGGGATGAGGTTGGAGAAGCGGCAGGCTGGAGGAGGTGCTGGATTGGAGGTCCCAGCCAAGGCATGGCCAAGTCAGTCTCGGGGCCACAGCACTAGTCTCAGCCCTGAAAACTGCTCTAGCTTGAGTACAGGGTCCAAACTGGCTCTCACAGCATCCCCGGGGAGAGGACGAGGGAGAGAACAAACCACACGTGACAGTGTTAGTCACATCACTTAATGGACAGCTGGAAGAGGCTCAGATACCATGATGAGGATGGGACAAGAACCTAGAGACTAGAAGAGCTGCCACTCCTTGCACTGGCACTAAAGCTGGTGCAGGGTTGAATTTGCCCCAAGTCTTGCTCTCTGCCCCTCTCCTTTAGCACAGCAGGGAAAACTTCTCACCTGTCATGCCACAATTAGTACTGTGCCAGCCCCACATTGTCTTGGGGACTTTTCAGTGGGCCTGAAGGATGGTCCCTCTCAAAAATCAGGACTAGCCCCTGAATATACAAGTCCAGGGAAGCCATAAATACTAGAAGGGATCTCAAGAGGGCCTTTCACCTGCTGCTGGAGCATCGGGTGGTAAGGGGGTATATCCCACCCACTCAACATCCAGTGCCTGCCAGGAGGCATGGGCACAGGAGATTCCCAGGCTCTGCTTTTCCTTATGAAATTCAGATCCAGCTCGCAATCATTGCTTAAAAAAAATAAATCTCCCTTTTGTTACCAGTGGCCCTGAGACCTGCGCAAGTCCGACCATCCTCCCCTTCCTCTCAGCCACCTCAAGCTGACAGAAGAAAAGGAACACAAGACAGGGTTGGAGCACAGAGGAGCCATTTCCCCAAGCTCAGACTCTTGCGTGGAAAGCATGATGGCAGCCTGCTTGTCTGTTGTCCTGCCAGCTACCCCAGTACAGAGCAGAGCGAATAACTGGGTTTTTGGCTCAGTAGCAATTCGGGGGGTGGGAGGAGTCAAACCAACTAAAAATTGAGAGAAAAAGGCAGTTATGCACCTATTCTAGAGCAGGGATTTGAACCTGGGTCTCCCACGTCCCAGTTGAGGGTCCTAAAGTAAACACCAAGCAAGAGGTTATGGGGGAAGCAGGGAGACGGGCAGCAATAGCATCACCCCCACCTTCCACTCCTCTTCTGGGCTTTTTGTGAATGGCCAAAACAATCTGCGTCAAATTTTCAAACTATTTTGAGTGAACTGAAGTCACATTTTTCAATCACACGAACTAGTCCGCTGAAAGTGTCCTCTGGCTCTGAGACAGAGGGGATATACAACGGGGCCCTTCAAATTCGAAGCTCATTTTGCGTTGGTGTCAGCATCCGCCCAAGGGACAGGGCAGCCGGAAATCAGTCCCATTGTCACAAAGAACACGATTGTTCTACACAGCCAGGCCAAGCGGGAGGAGCAAATTGAGCGTATGGGTGTACACTCCCATCTTGTCCATGGCTACTGAGACTTCCTTATGCGAGGTACACAGCCATCAGCTTCACCAAAGTCCTGTCCTGGCAGCTGCTGGGCACAGCACAAGCCACAGATTTGCTGAGGGCCAGCTGTGTGCTGGCTGCTCCTAACGTCCTTGCTAGGACTAGCTGGGGAGAAGATCCCCAGGACCTTAAAGCACATTCCTCGGTTCTCACTGGGGGAAGAAAGGGGGCAGTCGCTGGAGCTTGGCGAGAGGGAAGGTCTCAGCTTTCTACAATGTGAGGTTCAAATGCTATATGTCTTTAATAAGTGCAGAAATCACCTTCAACAGGATATTTCCTGGGGATGGATTAACCAAATGGGAAGGGCCCAGGAAATGCCTAGTGCCCAGATCAATGGTGTGATGGGTTTGGTCACAGAGACCTCCTTGGGACTGTCACCTGATGTGCTGAAACTACCTCTGAGCCCGTTTTCCCTGCCAGCTTGGGACTCCAGAACCCTGTCTTATTGAGCCAGACATGCTACTCCGCTGCATCACAGGGTACGTCTATACTTACCTCCGGGTTCGGCGGTAAGCAATCGATCTTCTGGGATCGATTTATCGCATCTTGTCTAGACGTGATAAATCGATCCCGGAAGTGCTCGCCGTCGACACCGGTGTTCCTGCTCCGCGAGAGGAGTACGCGGAGTCGACGGGGGAGCCTGCCTGCCACGTGTGGACCCGCGGTAAGTACCTTGTAGTTCGAACTAAGATACTTCGACTTCAGCTACATTATTCACGTAGCTGAAGTTGCGTATCTTAGTTCGAACTGGGGGGTTAGTGTGGACCAGTCCACAGACCCAGGGTCTGAACCACACCCCCAAAGCTGCAGACTTTAACCAAAACTGCTCAGCAGGTTTCCTATCTCCAGCACCCAGATCCCATTGGGTCCAAATCCCAAATAAATCTGTTTTACTCTGCATAAAGCTTATACAGGATAAACTCATAAATTGTCTGCCCTCTATAACACTGATCGAGAGATATGCACAGCAGTTTGCTCCCCCAGGTATTAATCACTTACTCTGGGTTAATTAATAAACAAAAGTGATTTTATTAAGTATAAAAAGTAGGAGTTAAGTGGTTTCAAGTAATAACAGACAGAACAAAGGAAGTTACCAAGCAAAATTAAACAAACATGCAAGTCTAAGCCTAATATATTAAGAAACTGATTACAGGTAAATCTCACCCTCAGAGATGTTCCAATAAGCTTCTTTCACAGACTAGACTCCTTCTTAGTCTTGGCCCAATCCTTTCCCCTTGTACAGTTCTTGTTCCAGTTCAGGTGGTAGCTAGGGGATTTCTCATGACTGGCAACACCTTCTTTGTTTTGTTCCACCCCCTTTTATGGCTTTGGCACAAGGCGGGAATCTTTTGTCTCTCTGGGTCCCCACCCCTCCTTCTAAATGTAAAAGCACTAGGTTTAAGATGGATTCCAGTACCAGGTGACATGGTCACATGTCCTGTGAGACCCCAAGCCTCCATTCTTCCCGGCCTGACTCACAGGAACACAGGAAGGCTTACAAGTAAACAGAGCCATTTACAATCAATTGTCCTGGTTAATGGGAGCCATCAAGATTCTAAACCACTATTAATGGCCCACACTTTGCATAATTTCAATAAGACCTCAGAGTTAGCTTCATATTTCTAGTTTTAGATACAAGAATGATACATACACACATACATACATACATACAAACAAATAGGAGGAACACACTCAGTAGATTATAAGATTTGTAATGATACCTTACAAGAGACCTTTTGCATAAAGCATATTCCAGTTACATTGTATTTACACTCATAAGCATATTTCCATAAACATATGGAGTGCAAAGTCACAAATGGCATAAGGAATCTTTATAAGAAGAGCTCGGTTTCACTTGTACAGGGCACATCTAAAATGCCAGGATGGCTAAAGTTCAGGTGTGAGTGAATTACCTACAGACCTGGGAACCACACACTACAGCAGTGGTTCTCAACCTATTTACCAGAACCTGAAGCTACTAAGGGCTAGTTTACACTTGCAATGCTAAAGTGCTGCCGTGGCAGTGCTTTAGTGTGGCTTGTGTGGTCGCGGCGTAGCGCTGGGAGAGAGCTCTCCCAGTGCTCTAAAAAACCACCTCCACGAGAGGTGTAGCTCCCAGCCCTGGTGCACAGTCTACACTGGCGCTTTACAGCGCTGAAACCTGCTGTGCTCATGAGGGTGTTTTTTCACACCCCTGAGCGAGAAAGTTGCAGCGCTGTAAATTGCCAGTGTAGACAAGCCTTAAGTTACAATGGACCCGCACCAATACCCTCTCTTGCTCTGGTGCTAGACTCCTGATTTAAGATCAAGGCATTTGAAGTCTTGTGCACTGACTCCTCCACTCTGGATAACATGCCAGGCATTGTTCTGTCTGCCTTTGAACTGCAATGCTGAAACCAAAGCACTGTTGTGCCTAATCCCCTTACCAAAAACTCCTCCAACCTTCCTAGGGAGGCTGTGGAATCTCTGTCATTGGAGATTTTTAAGAACAGGTTAGATGAACACCTGTCAGCGACAGTCTAGTTATTACGTAGCCCTGCCTGGAGTGCAGGGGGTGGGCCTAGATGACCTCTCGAGGTCCCTTCCAGTCCTACACTTCCATGATTTCCAGCCCTTCTCTACCCACCTCAGAAATGGTCCTCAAGCAAGACAGAGTTCTCAGTCCATCCATTTATTGATTTCTGATGAACCACAGTTAGCTTTTAAAGCCAAATGCATATTTTCCCAAATAAATTATAAAGGAAAAAGTTAATGTGGCCCAACACTTGTGCATTTCTCAGCCAGCAGTCAGGCAGAGATTGTCCCGGGGCAGACTAGAGGAAGGGGTTTGGAAAGGGAACAGGACACAGATGCAGAAAACTTACAGTTGGTTGTCTAAGGAAAAGTTAGTGACAGCAGTCTGGTCTCCCTTAGAGGATTGCCAAGTCTTTCCAGGCTCTATCCCTGGTGTCTGCCCTGTCCCCACACAAAGTTATGCTGCACAAGTCGCAGAGAGCAGGGGTGGGAGAAGGATCTGGTCTGGTGGTTGGATAAAGACAGTGCAGTGTCCCTTTCCAGTTGTTTGAGGCGGGGGGCTGTCATGCTGAGCTGAATCTTCAGGAAACCTACAAAAGTTGTGGTGTCCTTCTTTCCTGGCCCATTTCACCGTTGTCAGGCAGGGACTGAGCTAGGTAGAGGAAGTAGTTCCGGTCTCCTTTTGCATGAAATCTCCCTAGACTAGCTGAGAATGTAGGTACGGTTTCAAATCAAATTGCCTCAATCCTATATGTATATTTCAGCAAATTTCTGTTGCAGCAAAAACTCCAGCTGGTTTTTCAGGTTCACTGGCAGTGCACATCTGCTTGGTCTACCTTTGTAGCTGACTAAACCCCTCCATTCAGCAATATAGAGGGGTGACCATTAGCAGAAACATCTCTCTGACATAGCTCACCGGATCTCCTCCACAGGACCAAAAAGCCACTTCTCTTTTCCATTCTGGTACTTTGAAAACTGCTGTGTTCTCCAAACATTAGCCAGCCCTCAGGGAAGAAATTGGTAATAAGGCCCCTGGAGGGAATTACTCCACTTCCTCCCACTCCCGTTGAGACAGTATGAACATTTTACATTGCTAAAAATCACTAGTATGGGGGGGTTCGTTTTGTTTTTTAAAACCATTATTAGCTGCTTCTCCTTCCTCATGGGCTGCAAAAGGAGTCTGAGAAGCAAGGCTAGTGATAGCTACATTCCTGCAGTGCTGAAAAGTATCAAAATTTTGGCTTTTTATAGCAGACTTGTGTTATGGGGGTGGGGGAGATTTCTCTGCTTGTTCCAAAGGTCAAAAATATAATGCTCTCCTATTTGACTTGGCAGGGCCTTCAGCTCTTGAGAGCTAAACCATGTCACCCAGCAAGCAAGAGCAGCACCCCAGAGGTAGATGGAGAAGGACCCTGGAGGAGCTGCTCACAGGGATGGACAGGAGAAACCAGGAGCATTTTGAATTCTTCAGGGCATGAGGGGACTGGTCTCTTCAGTAGGAGAACACACTTGTGGCCAGTTCCTGGACATGGAGACATGCCATAGGGAATGGGAGCATTCCCAAATGGAGAGGCTCATTGAACTGGTTTCTGCCTGCTCTTGAGGCCCCAGAGCCAACCCTTCACCACCGCCTCCTCCTTCTCCAGTTGACACCCAGCATCTGCTGAGCCAGAGGAGGCCTAGTGGTTGGAGCAAGAGTCATGACTCTGGTTCCAGGCTCAAGGGTCAGAGCCAGAGTCAGGGACAAGCAGAACAGGATCAAGGCTGGGAACAAAGCAAGCACAGAGTCAGCACAGCTGCCGGCATAAGCATTGAGCAGCAAGTGACCTGTGCTTAAAAGCAGTCCAGCTGACTCCCTTCAGACCAGCAGGTGGGTCCTACCACAGTCCAGCTGAGCTCATTAATCTGCCTGGAGGCGGGGCCGACTAGTCCTGAGGCTCAGTTGAAGGGAGTTCACTCCCCTGACACATTCCATTAAACCTTCTACCTCATACTTTTTAATAAATGTTCTGCTTTGACTGTGTGTTGGTCCTTCTCCCGAACGATGAGCCAAAGGTGTTTTTCATTCCTGAATGGGCCGCAAGCTTCCTACTTCACGAATGGAATGGTGTGAAAAATCTGGTGGCATCTGAAGTGTAAATATTTGAGCCTCCCCCTGCAAAGTTCAGAAATATCTTAAGTCGGATGGACACAAGTGAGGGATGGGGAAAGTGCGGTGCATGGCGCTATGGGCTTTAAAAGGCATTGCTATTTTTCTACACAGCACACAAAGAGGGGTTTATTACCCAGGTTGACAATCAAAACCCCAAGAACAAAGAACAAGGGAGCATACCGGCAATAACAGCATTTCCTGATACCCCAGCCCCTCCAACTTGACGGGCTTTTGCCCACACTAGTGATTAGTGCTCTTGAAACAGCTGTTTCTTAGAGCAGTGGTAAGTGCAATTAAAAGTAAAAAGAAACCAAACTCTACCACACACAATGGGTGCAGTGCTCCCCATCCACAGCAAACTGTTAGAAGCTCATTAAAACAGTTCCAGGGCTCCCAATAAGAGCTAATGAAGTGTGACTAGTGAAAACTTTAAAAAAAAATTGCAGAATGACTACATAACTCAGCCTGCCACCAAACCCAACCTCAAGGTGATAACCCAATGGAGGTGCCCTGTTATAATTGTCTTTAGCATGTGCCAGAGCACACAAACCTTTTGCCTACAAGGGAACAAAACCCTCACAAAGCTGTATCCTCCCATAAATACGTACCAATGGGCCTTCATGTGCATTTCTAGCTGTTTTACAGGATGTCTGCCTGTGCCAAGGGACACCTTCACATCATCCTCTGCCTCCCTGCTGTATCAACACATGAGCACCTATGGCACCCTGGATTTCCCTTGCCTGCTGGGAACCAGGACTAGTGTACACATGGATGGGCTCCAGCTGCCTAGCCAGGATTCATAAACCAGACTTGTCCAGAGCCCACTGGGGATGGAAGCACACCCCCCTTTATCATCTAAAAGGTTATGAAGTGTGCAGCAGGCGAGCATTATATGAATGGCATTTGCCACATTGGCATCCAGTTGGGCACATAGGCAGTGCCAGCGAGCTTTCAGCCTAGCAACACGTACTCCATGCCTGTGCTGCAGTTATTTAGCTTGTAATTTAAGTCTCTTTTTCCAGGGTCATTGTTGTCAGAGTACAATGCCATGAGCCAAGGCAGGAGTGGGTATGTGGGGACCCCTCAAATAACAGTTGGCACAGACACGCCTTACGGAGTGTGACAGACCCAGACCAGTGGGGTACAGGAGTCTGGTAGAGGGCAAATATACTGGTCACTGGATGAGTAGTTTTCTGTTCCCTGAGTGACTAGAGCAGGGGTTGCACTAGAATAATCAGGAACCTGCTAGAACCAGTTAAGGCAGGCAGGCTAATTAGGGCACCTGGAGCCAATTAAGAAGAAGCTGCTAGAATCAATTAAGGCAGGCTAATCAGGGCACCTGGGTTTTAAAAAGGAGCTCACTTCAGTTTGTGGTGCGAGTGTGAGGAGCTGGGAGCAAGACGCGCAAGGAGCTGAGAGTGAGAGGGTGTACTGCTGGAGGACTGAGGAGCACAAGCGTTATCAGACACCAGGAGGAAGGTCCTGTGGTGAGAATAAGGAAAATGTTTGGAGGAGGCCATGGGGAAGTAGCCCAGGGAGTTGTAGCTGTCATGCAGCTGTTACAGGAGGCGCTATAGACAGCTGCAGTCCACAGGGCCCTAGGCTGGAACCCGGAGTAGAGGGCGGGCCCGGGTTCCCCCGAAACCTCCCAATTGACCTGGACTGTGGGTTCTTCCAGAGGGGAAGGTCTCTGGGCTGTTCCCCAACCCACATGGTGAATCTCTGAGGTAAGAGAATCCGCCGATAAGTGCAGGACCCACCAAGATAGAGGAGGAACTTTGTCACACTGGTGTCAGCAGTGGGATCTTGGGGTGCACAGTGCGGCGGAAGAAGGAGGGTGATTTAAAAACAAAAAACAACAACAACAACAACAAAAAAAGGGAGAGGGTTTATTTTTTTTCACCGCAATGGCTGATGTAGTGCGGGCACTGATACAAGCTACGGCGGCCCAACAGGAGGCTACCCGTGTCCAGGCAGCCGCCCAACAGGAGGCAGTGCGACTGCAGCAAGAGACTAATCGCCTGCTGATGGACCAGGCTGCTCAAGACCGAGCTATGTTGCGGGAACTGGTAAACCAGGTAAAGTCCCTTACAGAGCTGAATCGCGGCCATGATGGGACACGGCTCATACGGGCCAGCCATTGGCTGCAGAAAATGACACGGGAGGATGATGTAGAGGCATACCTTCTGGCCTTTGAGAGGACAGCCCTACAGGAGGCCTGGCCTTGAGATCAGTGGTCTGGCATCCTTGCCCCATTTCTGTGTGGGGAGGCCCAGAAGGCCTACCATGATCTGCCTGAAGAGGCTGCGGCAGACTACCCCCAGCTGAAAGCAGAGATCCTGGCCAGATCTGGGGTAACGACAGCAGTGCGGGCCCAGCAGTATCACGGTTGGAGGCACCAGGAAGACAAAACCCCGCGGTCCCAATTGTATGACCTCATCCATCTCACACGAAAGTGGTTGCAAACAGAGTCCCGGAGTCCGGAAGAGATACTAGCGGTTCCAGTCATCGACCGATACATGAGGGGACTACCACCAGACCTTCATGCCTGGGTAAGCCAGAACGAACCTTCCACCTATGACGAGGTCGTCGCCCTGGTAGAGAGGCGAAGGACAGCGAGGGAGCTGACCTGACCAGTTAAGGAAGAGGCACCCCGGGTTAAACTAGCAGCACCAAGCCCTAAAGTTCGGGTGACTGGGCCACCAGGAGGGACCAGGTGGAAAAAGAGAGAGGTTGAAGGCCCATCAGAGGCCACAAAGAGTCGGAGCACTGAGGGAGAAGAGAATCGTGATGTTAGACTGCCCAAACCAAGAAACCGGGGAACGCCTAGGGCTCCATACAGATGTTATGCCTGCGGGGAGTGGGGACACATAGCTGCACAGTGTCCCAATGCTGAGGAGCCTATGCAGTGTAACCTGGGGAACTGGGCAGATCCATGCTCCCTAATCCACCTTGTGGGGGTCTCACTAACCCCACATATGTATACCAGACCAGTGAAACTAAATGGGGTACGGACCACGGCACTGGTTGATTCGGGGAGTGCTATCACGTTTATCTCAGGGAAGCTCGTGAAGCGTAGTCAGCTGCTGCAGGCTAAACGTATGGGGATAACATGTGTCCATGGGACAGTTAGTTACTACCCCACCATCCCAGTAAAAATCGAGATCCAAGGGAACACTACTGAGGTAGCAGCAGCGGTAGTCCCTAAACTCCCATACCCGGTGCTCATAGGGAGGGACTTCCCAGGGTTTGGAAACTTACTCCCAGTAGGGGGATTGGAGAAAGATGGGGACCCTAAAATTGATGAGGCATCCACAGCAGACTGTCAACCCTCAATCTTCTCTGAAATATCCCCAGATTTGTTCTCCACTCCCAGACAGGGTAGAAAGACAAAAAGGGAAAGAAGAGCAGCTAAGGCCTTGGGAACCCGAATACTGACCCAAAGCCAGAGGGTCGCTCTTGTAGGTAGGTGGACCCGCGCAGCTGAAAAGGAGGCCACGCAGGAGGGAGAAGCACCTGAGTCTGACCCCCACCCTAATGCTTCTGAACCAGTAGAGGCAACAGAGACTGGGCCCCTAGATCTTGGGCAGATTGGCCGCGGGAGAGGGAATTTTGGACGGGACCAGGCAGAAGACCCAAGGTATGACAACATTAGGAAGGAGGTGACTGAAATAGATGGGGTCCCCGTGGAAGGGAAAACCCAGGGACCAGGACCCTACTTCATAATGAAGAAGGATCTCTTATACCGGGTTGCACCAGTACAGGGGCAGAAGGTACAGCAGATCCTAGTACCTCAGAAACACCAGAACGCTGTATTAAGTCTTGCTCATAGTCATCTTTTTGGGGGGCATTTGGGGGTAGAGAAGACCCTGGCACGAGTCCTACGATGGTTCTTCTGGCCCGGAGTACATGAAGAAGTGCGGAGGTACTGTGCCTCCTGCCCGGAGTGTCAGCTGCACAGTCCCCGTCCCCTCTTGAGGGCACCTTTAGTACCCCTTCCCATCATAGAGGTCCCCTTTGAGCGAATAGCCATGGATCTAGTGGGACCCCTGGAGAAGACGGCTCGGGGCCACCAATATATACTTGTTGTTTTGGACTATGCTACTCGCTACCCAGAAGCCGTCCCCCTGCGGAACACGGCCTCTAAAACTATAGCCAAAGAGCTGGTGGGGATCTTTGCCCAAATGGGGCTACCGAAGGAGATATTAACCGACCAAGGAACCCCATTTATGTCGAAGCTAATGAAGGACCTCTGTACGCTGCTCCATATACATACCCTGAGAACTTCGGTCTACCATCCGCAGACTGATGGGTTGGTAGAAAGGTTTAACCGAACCCTCAAGGCTATGATAAGGAAGGTCGTAAGTTGGGATGGGAAGGATTGGGACACCTTACTACCCTACCTTATGTTCGCTATTCGGGAGGTACCTCAGGCCTCAACTGGGTTTTCCCCCTTCGAGTTATTATACGGGCGTCACCCCCGTGGCATACTAGATATCGCCAAAGAGATCTGGGAAGAGGAACCCAATGAGGGGAGAAATATAATAGAGCATGTAAATGCAGATGCGAGACCGGATAGCCCGGGTTACCCCTATTGTATGGGAACATTTGGAGAAGGCACAGGAGGCCCAGCGAACCCATTACAATCGCCAGGCAAAAGTGCGACAGTTCCAACCAGGGGATCGGGTTATGGTGTTGGTACCCACGGCAGAAAGCAAGCTTCTGGCCCAATGGCAGGGGCCCTATGAGGTGGTTGAACCCGTGGGGGAAGTAACCTACAAGGTGCGGCAGCCAGGACGCAGAAAACAAGAACAGATTTATCACGTTAACCTTCTGAAACCCTGGCATGCACAAGGGGCATGCACAACAGTCCAAAAAGACCTAACCCAGGAAAATATGCCTTCCAAACAGGTGAGAGTGTCTCCCGATTTAACACCAAGGAGTTTATCCTGCAGACGGATGCATTGGAAGTAGGGTTGGAGGCCGTTCTATCACAGATGGTCGGGGAGCAGGAACACCCAATTCTATACCTCACTCGGAAACTCCTTCCAAGGGAACAAAAATATGCAGTGGTGGAGAGAGAATGCCTCGCTGTAAAATGGGCCATGGAAACATTGTGCTACTACCTGCTCGGGCGCAGATTTGTCCTCGTGACCGACCATGCCCCTCTTCAATGGATGCAGCGGAATAAGGAGAAGAACACAAGGGTGACCAGATAGTTCTTATCCCTCCAACCTTTCCAGTTCCGTGTGCAACACAGAGAAGGGAGCCGTCATGGCAACGCCGATGGCTTGTCACGTGTGCACTGTCTGGCGTCCCAAGCTGCCCAACCCCTTGGCGTTGAGCAGGGGGGAGGGATATGTGACAGACCCAGACCAGTGGGGTACAGGAGTCTGGTAGAGGGCAAATATATTGGTCACTGGATGAGTAGTTTTCTGTTCCCTGAGTGACCAGAGCAGGGGTTGCACTAGAGTAATCAGGAACCTGCTAGAACCAGTTAAGGCAGGCAGGCTAATCAGGGCACCTGGGTTTTAAAAAGGAGCTCACTTGAGTTTGTGGTGCGAGTGTGAGGAGCTGGGAGCAAGAGGCGCAAGGAGCTGAGAGTGAGAGGGTGTGCTGCTGGAGGACTGAGAAGCACAAGCGTTATCAGACACCAGGAGGAAGGTCCTGTGGTGAGAATAAGGAAAATGTTTGGAGGAATCATAGAATATCAGGGTTGGAAGGGACCTCAGGAGGTCATCTAGTCCAACCCCCTGCTCAAAGCAGGACCAATTCCCAACTAAATCATCCCAGCCAGGGCTTTGTCAAGCCGGGCCTTAAAAACCTCCAAGGAAGGAGACTCCACCACCTCCCTAGGTAACGCATTCCAGTGCTTCACCACCCTCCTAGTGAAATAGTGTTTCCTAATATCCAACCTAGACCTCCCCCACTGCAACTTGAGACCATTGCTCCTTGTTCTGTCATCTGCCACCATTGAGAACAGCTGAGTTCCATCTTCTTTGGAGGCCATGGGGAAGTAGCCCAGGGAGTTGTAGCTGTCATGCAGCTGTTACAGGAGGCGCTATAGACAGCTGCAGTCCACAGGGCCCTGGGCTGGAACCCGGAGTAGAGGGTGGGCCCGGGTTCCCCCAAACCTCCCAATTGATCTGGACTGTGGGTTCTTCCAGAGGGGAAGGTCTCTGGGCTGTTCCCCAACCCACATGGTGAATCTCTGAGGAAAGAAAATCCGCTGATAAGCGCAGGACCCACCAAGATAGAGGAGGAACTTTGTCACACGAGCCATATCATTTCTGGGGAATAAACTCCCTTCTCTCCCCCTTCAAGTACAATCCTGATCTCCTCAGCACCCTGGCACCAGGAACCTCTCCACGGTTCCGCACATCGATATTCAGGAATCTGCCTTCGTTGTGCACTGAGCCTTGCAGAATAAGCCAGTAGTAACCTTCTTGGGTCACCCACTCACTTGCCCCTTCTGGTGGGCAAAGCATTTGGATACGGATGCCATTGATGACCTCTGTACAGTTTGAAACCCCATCCTCTGCAATCCAGCTATTATTTTTGGAATTTTTCTTATGGCAGCCACCCATGGGTAAACCAGAGTGTTAAACTGTCTCAGAAACCTGCACAGCCCCTGCCCTGACAGTGGACTTTTCAATCACACAGTGGTTTGCAATGCACCTATAGCTGTCTGGGGTTGCCAGCTTCCACAGGGCAATAGCCATCTGCTTGGGAACCAATATAGCTTCTGCTACTCAAGTGTTCTGGTGCATGCTCCCAGGGCTGGCTCCAGCTTTTTTGCTGCCCCAAGTGACAGGAAAAAAAAAAAAAGAGAAAAAAAAGAAACACCCAATTGAGCTGCCGCCAAAGTTCCGCCAAAGAGGAGGAGAGAGAGTGAAGGACCTGCCGCCGAAGACTGAAGCGGAGCGATTGAGCTACCTCTGAAGTGCCGCCGAAATGGAAGAGAGGGACTGAAGGACCCGCCGCTGAATTGCTGCCCCAATAACAGATGAAGTGCCACCCCTTTCTATTGGCCGCCCCAGGCACCTGCTTCCTTCACTGGTGCCTGGAGCCGACCCTGCACGCTCCTCACACAGCTCCAGGAAGGTCTGTTTCCTCAAGTGGAAGTTCGAGGCCACTGCCAGTCATCCCAGGGTTCCAAAACTATGTAACCCCTCCACCATGCTGTATTGGTTTTCCTGCACCAGAAGCAAGAGTCACTGAAAGGGCACACCATGACAATACCAGCATTCACCATCTCTGTACACCGGGAGCTGAATGAATCATCACTGTCCCTCAAATTCAGCCATTTTCAATATGGCAGTAAATGCTGCCCAAATTCCATCCAGCATTCTGCTGAGTGCCCACTCTGCTATATAACCATTTGTCCCACTATAAGGAGGGGGAGCCAATCCAGCTCCGCCACTGGTTGTTCCATGCAAAATGCGGTGGAAGGCATGGAACAACAGTGAAAGGTGATGTAGCAGCTCCCAGGGCCAATCGGGGGGGGGGGGGGGGTCAGGAGGGCCATTTGGCCTGGGCCTCAAGCTCAAAGGGGGCCTCAAATTTAGACACTTGTTAAATTTTTTGGAATTTGATAAGTTTTGCAACTTGTTTTTATGCGCATCCCTATCGGACCAAAATGTAACACACACTCTCAACTTAGAGTGCAAATTTAAGCAAATAAGAGATGTGATTTGGTAAAAGAATTTTTTTGTTAATGGATATAGATTTTGTCATATTAAAGAGTTAAAAATGTTCATAAATATTAATAAAAATATCAGTTCCAATGGCACAAGATTAGACCGTGATGAACATGTCCTCTCAGATCAGCTGATTATATAAACAAACCACTACTAGTGGCTGGTGCTGGCTCAAGTGCGTATTGAAAGGTAGAGAATTGTTACATTTTAGTGTCTTTGTAGCTTTACGTCTAGTTGATCAAGGAATTTATGTGGGAGAATTCCTCATTATTATCTTCATATGGTAGCTAAAAGGTGACTGGTTGGTTGGTTGAGCCCTAGCTTGGTAGCTTGGCCATCATCATAGGCTTTCATAGTCTATAGGCCCAGATTCAAGATGAAAATTTGTGAGGAGACTCTTGTAAAGTGAGTTTCATGAGGACACATTTGAAATTTTTGGACATTATCCCTCTGTCTGTATTCATGTCTGTGTTTTATATGTGTCATCCCTTTGTCTTCAGCTCAGCCTGTTATATTATACCTTGCGTGCTTGAGTTTTGATTCAGTGATAAGGATAATAACCTGACTGTTTCATTTTGTGTTCTTAGTTAGTATTCCTTTGTTTTAAGTCTTTTCAGCATTTGTGTACATGTTTACAATAGAAGATTTCAAGTGTAGATAAGCTACTTATTTACAGCAGGATGATATTGATGATAGGGTGATCACTCGTTACCGAGTATGATCATCTTCCATGGGAGTTATGGGTTCTCAGATGGCTAATAAGGCCAATCCTTGAACCACAAGTTCTATTACAATGAGTGCAGATGTTTTCAGGCTCAGAAGGAGGCTGGTGACCATGACTGGAAGCCAGTCTCTCCTTCCTCCTGCGCCTCTTGTCCTCTTCAGCTTGTTGGCGAGCAAGTTCAAAATGCAAGGGACCATCACGTAGGACTTCACTCCATTTTAAGCGATCCTGGGCAAGTGTCTCCCAAGTGTCAATGTCAATATTACACTTTTTTAGGTTGTCCTTCAGCAGGTCCTTATAACGCTTCCGTTGTTCACCCGCGTTACAGTGCCCTTCTTTCAGATGAGAAAACAGGCGATGGTCTGGCATCTAGACAAAGTGGCCAGTCCAGCGGAATTGTAGTGGTAGAGAGGCTTGCATGTCTCAGTGACCCCGAGAGTGATGCTGCCTGGAGTCATGTGCTCCCTTAGGGCTACCCATGGCAGAACGGTCAAGGGTGAGGTTACAGACAAAGTGTGATTCAAGAAGTCCCTAACAGCAGAGCAGACGGAGGATAACTACACAACAGTTTCACCTCCATTGTGCAATGTTACAAAAGCTGTGAAGGTGGGTGAAGGCTGCAGCAGACAGAGGATTTCCAATTGTCATGGTGTCCATGCCATTGGTTTCAAGTACTGTATCTGTCAAGGATAGTGTGGTGACTGTTGTGCACCAGTCTCCCCACTTTAAAAGAAGTCCTGCACAGGCATCTTCCAGTTTTTTGGGAAAATAACATTTGCACAAGTCAAAAGTCCAGTGGCGAGCAGTGACGTGAACAGGCCAGTAAAATCTGGAAGTTCCTAGTTACAGACCGACACACAGGCAGTGGGTGTGTGATACAGTCATCTTGTTTGAGGATTGAGGCGGGTCGAGCATCTCGGCAGCTGCACCCATGACTGAGCAGTCCTTTTTAGGATCCACTCTGCTCACCCCACATGGGGAGGGGGTTAGAAAAGATACCTCTAGTGAGGCGGAGTGGTCTCCCTCCTCTGGGGTGGGCGAGGGTCCACTACACTCCCCTTGGAAGGCGGAGCCTAGGTCACCCCACCTCCCTCGCTGGAAGTACAGGGGCATGGCTGGAACTATAAAAGGCTGGCCCTGCAGCCCAGTGGGGGCAGAACCTGCAGAGGAGAAGGACGCTCCACCTGTTCTGTAGCGGCCCGGAGGGGACCCTATGCCTGGCTGTGCCCAAGCCCTGGACGCTGACGAGGACTGGCCTGGAGTGCCCGCCGATGGGTATCCTGAGGAGCCAGACGAGTCCTGAAGGCCAGAGGTACCAACCCCTGGGGAGGCAGGAAGTAGCCCAGGGGCAGCCATCGTGCCACAGGCTGCAAAGCCAGGTGCGGCTGAGTCGGCATGTTGCGGCTGGATCCCCGCTGACGCTGGGGCAGCCAACCCTGCCCCTGCTAGGGACCTGGGCTGGGATGCGGTGGAGTAGGGTGGGCCTGCGTCCCCCTGCCCCCACCCTCGTGGAGGGGCCAACTCCTGCCTGGCACTCGGAAGCTCCTGCTGTGGAGAAGGGGCCTCCCATCCCACACACCCACCTAAGACTGTATTGTTTGCTGGCTGCCTGAGCCCCTTCAAGCCCAGGCCCCAACCCACTTGTAGCTTTGGTTTAAGTGACGACAGTTTTAGTCGCCCTGACAGGGACTGTGTCGCCCCACCCCATTGGAGGCTCTAGACTGTCCTGCGGACTGTGGTTCTGGCCAAACAGGACTGGACCAAGTGGCCTCCCTCCTCCGGAGTGAGTGAGGTCAACTACAATACCCTAAAAATAGTCTTGCCTCTGTTTTTCCTGGCTGGATAGACACATCCAGGAGGATCATCACCTCAGTGGTCGAAAATGAAAGAAACTTTTCAACTTTGGAACTTGGAACGTACATACCCTGATGCACAACTCAAACAGTGACTGACCAGAGCGACATACAGCAATTATTGCTTGTGAATGAAAAGCAGCAGAATATTTTAAGTGTGGATAGGCTACATATTGACCAGATAGATCACTCTGAAGAGGAGATTTGAAAGTGGTGCAAGCAAGAGACAGCTAAAACAACTGAGTGAAGCAGCAGCTAAGAGCTCAAAGCCAGTAACTTCATTTCTCAAACCACTGGAAAACACACCTTACCCAACAAACAATGCTACAGATAATGAAAACTCCACAACTGCAACAGGTGATATTTCAATGCCAATACCTGAACATGAGGACAGTAGGCAAGAAGGAGATGTGCCAACAGTAACAGATGCAGCAGAATATCCTGTGTACGATCAAGAAACTCAACAGCAACAGGAAGATGTAGATCTTACGCAGCAAGAGCAATTCATGAGTACTACAGGTTTGACTGTGACTGACATTGGAATTATTGACAAGAGCAATGCTGCCCAAATGCAATCTTTTCTTCAAATTAGTTGTTTTGAAATTCCAAGTAACATTCCACGAGATGCTGATAATCATGCTTTCTCTACTCGTCTGCTGACAAAAACTTGTCCAAATGGTGAGACCTGCACAAGAGACTGGCTATGCTGGAGTACGGAAAAACAATCTCTGTACTGTGCACCCTGCTTCATTTTGAACAAAAGTGCTGCAAATGCATCAGTTCTCTCTGATCAATCAGGATGGAGCATCAACAGAGGTTGGAGGAAGATGAAAGACCAAATACCATCACGTGAGAGTTTGTCACACAAAGAAAACTATAAAAAGCAACAGAGGGTCCTGTGGCACCTTTAAGACTAACAGAAGTATTGGGAGCATAAGCTTTCGTGGGTAAGAACCTCACTTCTTCAGATGCAAGATGTTAGTCTTAAAGGTGCCACAGGACCCTCTGTTGCTTTTTACAGATTCAGACTAACACGGCTACCCCTCTGATACTTGAAAGAAAACTATGTTGCATGGAAATCAGCCAGTAGGACAGCATCAGCTGAAAGTTCAGTTGAGAATTTACTCTTGACTGAACTCTCTACACAAACTGGAAAAAACTTCTTGAGCGCATCCTGCATGTCATCCTTTTTTCTTTCTGAGCAGGGATTGGCTTTCTTTGGTTCCAGTCAACGTACTGGTGATCGTGCAAATGGAAACTTTCTAGGCATATTTGAGCTCCTCAGAAAATATGACCCACTTTTATCAAAGCATGTTAATCGTGTTTGAGAATCGCAAGAGAGTCAAAAGCGCATGCAAGTCAATTATCCCTCCACATGCATACAAAACAAGTTTATTGAGCTATGTGGGTCATTCATACAAACAACAATTCTTGATGAGATTTGAAATGCCAAGTATTTTTCAATCATTGTTGATGCCACTCCAGATTGTTCTCATAAGGAACAGACTACTATGGTAATTCGATATGTTAAAAATTGAAAATTTTGAGCTGTCTACAATCGAAGGAAGGTTTATTTTGTTTGATAATTTCATGAGAAAAACTGGAAAAGAAAAGAAATTGCTGCTTGAGTACTAGCAATTCTAGAAGGTTTTAAATTAGATTTTCAAGTCTGCATTGGTCAAGCCTATGACAATGGATCTAATATGGCCGGGAAGTACAAAGGTGTACAAGCAGTTCTGCTTGAGCATAATTCAAACGGTATTTTCTCCAGCTGTGGAAACCACACACTAAACCTTGTAGGTATTGACTGTGCTGAATCATGCAAGGAGGCAATTACTTTGGAACTGTTCAGCAAATGTACAATCTGTTCAGTAACAGTCCACAAAGGTGGGAAATTCTGAAGCAATATCTTCCTGTTTCACTGCATGAGGTGTCCAAAACTAGACAGTCTGCACAGATTGATGGTGTTCAACCAGTTGCGCAGCATTTGAATTCAGTGAGAAAGGCTTTAAATGAGTTTGAATCGCTCAATCTCACTGCACAGGCTCGAACTGAACTTCAGTCTATTGAGAAGCACAGGTCCAAATTTGAATGTATTCTGATGTCATCTTTGTGGATGAAACTACTTACAATGATCCATCAAACTAATCTGGTAATTAAAGCACACAATGCTACACTTGATGTTGAGAGGGATAACACTGAAAGTCTTATCAATGACATTCAACAGATTCGTGAACAATGGGATGGGATCCTGACTGAGTCCAAATTAGTAGCATAGAATATTGGCATTTCATCTGAGTTCTCCACCAATTGCAACTTACCTACTGAATCCAGTGCCGAGCAGCATTATAGGGTCAATGTCTTCCTTGTCATCATTGACGCTATTCAATCAGGTCTTACACGTCAATTTGAGTCACTGCAACTAATTTGTACCCTTTCAGGGTTTCTTTGGCAGTTCAACAGACTGAGTAATGAAGATCTACTTTCTGCAGCAGAACAATTTCAGCAACAGTACAACAAATAAATCTCAAAAGATCTCAGTGACGAGATCATCTTCCTCAAACATATATTCCACGAACTTTAAATTGGATTGCAAGCCAAAGGAATTGCTTAAAGAAATACTCAAACTTGGACTCTCTGGGGTAGCCAGACAGTCAGGCAGCGGCATAGACAGCTGCAGCGGCACAGGAGCCAGCAAACAGAGCTGTAAACAGGGGAGTTTCAGGGTATGTCTACACTACGAGAGTAGTTCGATTTTAGTTAAATCGAATATTTGCAATCGATATTAGAAAGTCGAACGTGTGTGTCCACACCAAGGACAGTAATTCGACTTTGTCAGTCCACACTACCAGGGAAAGCGTCGACATTGGAAGCAGTGCACTGTGGGCAGCTATCCCACAGTTCCCGCAGTCCCCGCTGCCCATTGGAATTCTGGGTCGAGCCCCCAATGCCTTCTGGGGGAAAAAAATGTCTCGAGGGTGCTTTTGGGTAACTGTCGTCATCCAATCGTCACTCCCGCCCTCCCTCCCTCCTTGAAAGCGCCGGCGGGAAATCAGTTCGCGCACTTTTCTGGTCAGTGACAGCGCGGACGCCACAGCACCGCGAGCATGGATCCCGCTGCGACCATCGCTGCAGTTGTGGCCGTTGTCAACGCCTCGCAGCTCATCATCCACCTTTCACAGAGGCAGATAGAGAGAAATCAGGCGAGGAGGCTACGGCAGCGGGGTGAGGACCTGAACTCCGAGAGTAGCACACGCCTGTCAGAAACCACGACACCCAGCGCCGAGGACATCGCGTTTGCAATGGGGCATGTGGATTTTGTTGAACGGCGATTCTGGGCCCGGGAAACAAGCACGGACTGGTGGGACCGCATAGTGCTTCAGGTCTGGGATGAATCCCAGTGGCTGCGAAACTTTCGCATGCGGAAGGGGACTTTCCTGGAACTTTGTGACTTGCTGTCCCCTGCCCTGAAGCGCAAGGACACCCGCATGCGAGCAGCCCTGACTGGTATTTACTTGGAGAAGCTTACTGACTCGCTGTGATCTCAGCGAAACCAATATCCCCATCGTTATAGCAGCTTGCTGCGTGCTCCACAATCTCTGTGAGAGCAAGGGGGAGACCTTTATGGCGGGGTGGGAGGTTGAGGCAAATAGCCTGGCTGCTGATTATCCCCAGCCAGACAGCCGGGCGATTAGAAGATCCCAGCGGGACGCGCTGTGCATCCGGGAGGCTTTGAAAGCCAGTTCCAGGACTGAGCAGGGTACCCAGTGACTTTTAAGTTTGTGGACACAGAAGCTGAACTTGCCCCCGTTTCTTTACCCAGTTACCCCCTTCACCCCCTTCCCAAAAAATAAAATCTGTTCTGTTTTGCTAATGAACACCGTTGTCTTCATTACTCTTTTCGCGGGAATGTTTTAAACCTGGGTTTAGTGTTGTGATGCTAATGATGCTTCTAAACTGCCCTCCCCCGCCACAAAGTCACAGAGCAACCCCGCCCCCCCCCCACAGAACATGAAAGCCACCTCCCAGACTGACCAGGGTAACTAGTCACTGCACTGTGTATGTGCCCTGCTGCTGGGCCTGCCCCCTGCTAAAGGTGACTGTCCTGTCTAATTACCAAGCCCCTTCCCCCCCCTTCAGACAGACTCTCCTCCAAAAGAAGAGGATGGAAACAGTAATGAACAGAAACGTGTTTTTTATTAACAACCACACATGGAACGGGGGGGTGAAACTTGGACGGGGTCTTGTGTGAGGCGGGTAGGAAAGGACTTTTCAGATTTTGGGGAATGAGAGCCTTCTACTGCTATAGCTGTCCGCTGGGGTGGAGTGAAAGTTTTCACGGCCCCTGCCGCCCCTCCGTGTTTGGACTTTGGGTGAGGGGGGTATGGGACTTGGTGGCGGGGCAGGGCGGTTAGAGAGAGACTGCAGCGGGGCTCTCTCCTCCTGCCTCCGGTCCTGCAGAACATCCACAAGGCGGCGGAGCGTGTCCGTTTGCTCTCTCATTAGTCCAAGCAGCGTTTGAGTCGCCTGCTGGTCCTCCTGTCGCCACCTCTCCTCCCGTTCCATGTTTGCCCGGTGCATTTGGGACAAGTTCTCCCTCCACTGTGTCTGCTGGGCTGCCTGTGCTCGGGAGCATCCCATTAGTTCAGCAAACATGTCTTCCCGTGTCCTCTTCTTCCTCCTCCTAATATGCGCTAGCCTCTGGGCAGATGTGGCTGTGGGAATTGGAAAAAGGGAGTGAATTCCTGAGACAGATCAATGTATCTGTGAACAGAGAACAGAGAACATAGTCTTGCTCTGTGAACAAGACCATGCAGAGCACCTATCACACGTGCACTGAGGACAAGGTCGAATTTTCGGCCCTCGCCTACAGTGCCTGCGGTCTTGCTGTGGCGAGCTGAGGAGCGGGGCAGGACACCGGACTTTGTCTAGCTGGCAAACATGGTAAGCCGTAGACTTGTGGCTGCTTAAAACTTTAAGAGTGGCACTGGCCTCCTTTCACATAGAAAGCAATGCGAGTCTCTGTTGGCAGCAATCCTGCAAGCATGAACTCTGCCCCGTCCCAGCCCCTCGCGGCTGTAAACCGCGTGGCTGTAAACCGGCGGTTGCAGTTCTGTAAAGGAACGGGCAAGCAGTCCCAATACTAACTTTCCCCTTCCTAATTCAAAGCAGGGCGTCATGCCAGACATCACCCTCCTGAGGGTCTCGGAGAGCCAGAAGGAGAGGATGCTGCGGGACAGCCTGCAGAAACCGGGGCCATTTGCTGCTATGCTGTGCAAGGCCATGATCCCTGAATACCTGCTGGCGTTGTGGCAGGGAAATGTGTCATACCACGGGGGGCCTAATAAGCTCTCCCTGCCAAAGAACCTGATAATTAGGCTGGAAAGACACCTGCAGGAGGCCTATGAGGAGTTCTCCCCGGGGGATCTTGCCTCTATCCCCGGACACATCGACCAGTTTTTGGGTTAGGTGCCCTTGGAGGGACAAAAGAGTGGAGCGTCTTGGGCAGTGTAATCATGAAGCGGACATTGTTGAATTTTCTTAAAATGGTTCGGACTATACATTGAAGCGGCCAAAGACACAGTAATCATGAAACCCTTTGTTCAGATTCCCCTTTTTGTTGCACTTTCCTGTTTACATGTTTAGAAGCACTTTACCCATTGTTAATATTTCAAATCTTCCTGTTCTGTTATAAATAAAAGTTTACATACTTGAAAGCACTTTAGCTATTGTTAATATTTAAAATATGCAAGTTCTGTTATAAATAAATGTTAAGATATTTAAAACACTTACTGCTTGATCCTTCCCCTGAATCTGTGTCTGGGGTAACGGCGGGGGACGGTTGGTAGGGGATCTCTGTGAGGGTGATGAAGAGCTCCTGGCTGTCGGGGAAATCAGCAGTGCCAGCGCTGTCGACTGCCTCGTCCTCCTCATCTCCTTCTTCATCTTCCCCGTCCGCTAACATGTCGGAGGAACCGGCCGCGGACAATATCCCATCCTCAGAGTCCACGGTCAGTGGTGGGGTAGTGGTGGCGGCCGCACCTAGGATGGAATGCAGTGCCTCGTAGAAACGGGATGTGTGGGGCTGGGATCCGGAGCGTCCATTTGCCTCTTTGGTTTTTTGGTAGCCTTGTCTCAGCTCCTTGATTTTCACGCGGCACTGCGTTGCATCTCGGCTGTATCCTCTCTCTGCCATGGCTTTAGAGATCTTCTCGTAGATCTTTGCATTCCGTCTTTTGGAGCGCAGCTCGGCAAGCACGGACTCATCTCCCCACACAGCGATGAGATGCAAGACTTCCCGATCAGTCCATGCTGGGGCCCTCTTTCTAGTCTGGGATTGCACGGCCATCTCTGCTGGAGAGCTCTGCATCTTTGCCACTGCTGCTGAGCTCGCCACGGTGTCCAAACAGAAACTGCGATTCAAACTGCCCAGACAGGAAAAGGAATTCAAATTTTCCCAGGGTGTGGCTGGTCAGAGCATCCGAGCTCGGACTGCTGTCCAGAGCGTCAACAGAGTGGTGCACTGTGGGATAGCTCCCGGAGCTATTAGCGTCGATTTCCATCCACACCTAGCCTAATTCGATATGGCCATTTCGAATTTAGCGCTACTCCTCTCATTGGGGAGGATTACAGAAATCGATTTAAAGAGAGCTCTATGTCGAACTAAATAGCCTCGTGGTGTGGACGGGTGCAGGGTTAATTCGATTTAACGGTGCTAAATTCGACATAAACGCCTAGTGTAGACCAGGCCTCAGTGGGAGTTTGCAAAGGGAGTTTGCGGGGGAGACTAAGAGGCAGACAGAGGAATAGACAGGCTAATGAAGGGAGGGGGTGGTGTTGTGCCAGTGTTTTGGTGCCTGTTGTGTGGTTTTTTTTGTTTTGTTTTGTTTTTCCTGTGGGTGGTGGTGGTTTGGTTTGTGTTTCCCGGACTAACAGGTTTAGGTGGGAAGGCTATGACCGATACAGAGGCAGCAGTGGAAGACACAATGAGGATGACTGGATGTGGAAGCTGTGGCATGTACATGATCCTGGAGGGGGTATCTGAAAAGAGTTTCGTCTGCATGAAGTGCCGCCTGATAGAGCTGAGGGAAGAAAAGATCCGAGGATTGGAGATGCAGCGAAAACTCTGGTCGAGTTTAGAAGGGGGTTCGAGCAGATGATGGAGCAGAGGAGGCTGAAGGAAAAAGCTCAGACTTGCAGATGGAAACAGGACCAAAGAATTCTGAGGGGAGACTGCTGGGTGAGGAAAGTGGACAGTGGAAGCATGTGACTAAGAGAACCAGGCAGAGGAAGAGACAGGCTAGTGAAGGAGAAATAGAGCTCAGGAACAGGTTTGCAGAGTTGGAAAATGAAGAAGGGGCACAGCAGGTGGTCGCTGAAGGTGAGAGGGCAAGGAAGAAGAGAAGAGCAGTTAGTGCTGTAAGAAGAGGGGAAGAGTCAATGGAGATAACAACACCAAACATGAGCCCCAGGAGGATATGGGATGGGTTGCGGAGGATTGCAAGGGTGAATAGGATTCAAGAGGACTTGGAGCCAGAGGGAGCAGGGGATAGACTGGAGAATCACACCGTTACCAGAAAAAGGCAGGTCTACATGATTGGGGACTCCTTACTGAGAAGAATAGACAGGCCTGTAACTAGAGCTGATCCGGAGAACAGAAGGGTGTGCTGTCTACCGGGTGCTAAGATACGGGATGTGGACCTGAGGCTGAAAAGGATCCTAACGGGAGCGGGAAAGAATCCGCTGATTGTTCTTCATGTGGGAACAAATGATACGGCTAGATTCTCGCTGGAACGTATCAAGGGAGACTATGCCAGGCTGGGGAAGACGCTTAAGGAAATCGAGGCTCAGGTGATCTTCAGTGGGATTCTGCCTGTTCCTAGAGAAGGGCAACAAAGGTGTGACAAGATTATGGTGTGACAACAGATGGGTCTGGCAGTGGTGCTATAAGGAGGGCTTTGGGATGTATGGCCACTGGGAGGCATTCATGGACAGAGGACTGTTCTCTTGGGATGGACTTCACCTGAGTAGAGAGGGAAATAGACTTCTAGGATGGAGGCTGGCACAACTGATTAAGAGAGCTTTAAACTAGGAATTGGGGTGAGATGGTTGGGAGATGGCCAGGTAATCTTGACGCCGGAATTTAACATTGAGAAGGAAGAAAACAAAGTAAGAAAGGATACAGCCGTGGGTATGAGAATGGACGTAAGGAGGAAGGATTGTGTAGATACTAGTCTAATAGGTGATACTGGCGGTAGAATGTCTGTGCCTAGTCGGGTAAAGAATGTGAGCGAAGCCAAACGGCAAAAATTAAGATGTTTGTACACTAATGCGAGGAGCCTAGGTAACAAAATAAAGGAACTAGAGCTACTGGTGCAGGAAGTGAAACCGGATATTATAGGGATAACAGAAACATGGTGGAATAGTAGTGATGACGGGAGTACAGCTATTGAAGGGTATGTGCTGTTTAGGAAAGACAGAAATAAAGGCAAAGGTGGTGGAGTAGCATTGTATATCAATGATGAGGTAGACTGTAAAGAAATAAGAAGTGATGGAATGGATAAGATGGAGCCTGTCTGGGCAAAAATCACATTGGGGAAGAAAGCTACTAGAGCCTCCCCTGAGATACTGCTTAGGGTGTGCTACAGACCACCGGGATCCGATTTGGATATGGATGGAGACCTCTTTAATCTTTTTAATGAAGTAAATACTAATGGGAATTGTGTGATCATGGGAGACTTTAACTTCCCAGATATAGACTGGAGGACAAGTGCTAGTAATAATAATAGGGCTCAGATTTTCCTAGATGAGATAGATGATGGATTCCTTTATCAAGTAGTTGAAGAACCAACAAGAGGAGATGCCATTTTAGATTTGGTTTTGGTGAGTAGTGAGGACCTCATTGAAGAAATGGTTGTAGGGGACAACCTTGGTTCGAGTGATCATGAGCTAATTCAGTTCAAACTAGATGGAAGGATAAACAAAAATAGATCTGGGACTAGGGTTTTTGATTTTAAAAGGGCTAACTTTAAAGAATTAAGGAAATTAGTTAGGGAAGTGGATTGGACTGAAGAACTTGTGGCTCTAAAGGCGGAGGAGGCCTGGAATTACTTCAAGTCAAAGTTGCAGAAACTATCAGAAGCCTGCATCACAAGAAAGGGGAAAAAATTCATAGGCAGGAGTTGTAGACCAAGCTGGATGAGCAAGCATCTCAGAGAGATGATTAAGAAAAAGCAGAAAGCCTACAAGGAGTGGAAGATGGGAGGGATTAGCAAGGAAAGCTACCTTATTGAAGTTAGAACATGTAGGGATAAAGTGAGAAAAGCCAAAAGCCATGTAGAGTTGAACCTTGCAAAGGGAATTAAAACCAATAGTAAAAGGTTCTATAGCCATATAAATAAGAAGAAAACAAAGAAAGAAGAAGTGGGACCGCTAAACACTGAGGATGGAGTGGAGGTTAAGGATAATCTAGGCATGGCCCAATATCTAAACAAATACTTTGCCTCAGTCTTTAATGAGGCTAATGAGGAGCTTAGGGATAATGGTAGGATGACAAATGAGGATATGGAGGTAGATATTACCGCATCCGAGATAGAAGCCAAACTCGAACAGCTTAATGGGACTAAATCGGGGGGCCCAGATAATCTTTATCCAAGAATATTAAAGGAACTGGCACATGAAATTGCAAGCCCATTAGCAAGAATTTTTAATGAATCAGTAAACTCAGGGGTTGTACCGTACGACTGGAGAATTGCTAACATAGTTCCTATTTTTAAAAAAGGGGGGGGGGGAAAGTGATCCGAGTAACTATAGGCCTGTTAGTTTGACATCTGTAGTATGCAAGGTCTTGGAAAAAAATTTGAAGGAGAAAGTAGTTAAGGACATTGAGGTCAATGGTAATTGGGACAAAATATAACATGGTTTTACAAAAGGTAGATCGTGCCAAACCAACCTGATCTCCTTCTTTGAGAAGGTAACAGATCTTTTAGACAAAGGAAATGCAGTGGATCTAATTTACCTCGATTTCAGTAAGGCATTTGATATGGTTCCACATAGGGAATTATTAGCTAAATTGGAAAAGATGGGGATCAATATGAAAATTGAAAGGTGGATAAGGAACTGGTTAAAGGGGAGACTACAACGGGTCATACTGAAAGGTGAACTGTCAGGCTGGACGGAGGTTACTAGTGGAGTTCCTCAAGGATCGGTTTTGGGACCAATCTTATTTAATCTTTTTATTACTGACCTTGGCACAAAAAGTGGGAATGTGCTAATAAAGTTTGCGGATGACACAAAGCTGGGAGGTATTGCTAATACAGAGAAGGACCGGGATATCATACAGGAAGATCTGGATGACCTTGTAAACTGGAGTAATAGGATGAAATTTAATAGTGAAAAGTGCAAGGTCATGCATTTAGGGATTAATAACAAGAATTTTGGTTATAAATTGGGGACACATTAGTTGGAAGTAACAGAGGAGGAGAAGGACCTCGGAGTATTGGTTGATCACAGGATGACTATGAGCTGCCAATGTGATATGGCCGTTAAAAAAGCTAATGCGGTCTTGGGATGCATCAGGCATGGTATTTCCAGTAAAGATAAGGAGATGTTAGTACCGTTATACAAGGCACTGGTGAGACCTCATCTGGAATATTGTGTGCAGTTCTGGTCTCCCATGTTTAAGAAGGATGAATTCAAACTGGAACAGGTGCAGAGAAGGGCTACTAGGATGATCCAAGGAATGGAAAACCTGTCTTATGAAAGGAGACTCAAAGAGCTTGGCTTGTTTAGCCTAACCAAAAGAAGGCTGAGGGGAGATATGATTGCTCTTTATAAATATATCAGAGGGATAAATATCAGGGAGGGAGAGGAATTATTTAAGCTTAGTACCAATGTGGACACAAGAACAAATGGATATAAACTGGACATTAGGAAGTTTAGACTTGAAATTAGACGAAGGTTTCTAACCATTAGAGGAGTGAAGTTCTGGAACAGCCTTCCAAGGGGAGTAGTGGGGGTAAAAGACATATCTAGCTTCAAGACTAAGCTTGATAAGTTTATGGAGGGGATGGTATGATGGGATAGCCTAATTTTGGCAATTAATTGATCTTTGATTATTAGCAGGTAAATATGCCCAATGGTCTGTGATGAGATGTTAGATGGGGTGGGATCTGAGTTACTACAGAGAATTCTTTCCTGGGTGCTGGCTGGTGAGTCTTGCCCTCATGCTCAGGGTTTAACTGATCGCCATATTTGGTGTCGGGAAGGAATTTTCCTCCAGGGCAGATTGGCAGAGGCCCTGGAGGTTTTTCGCCTTCCTCTGCAGCGTGGGGCATGGGTCACTTGCTGGAGGATTCTCTGTACCTTGAGGTCTTTAAACCACGATTTGAGGACTTCAATAACTCAGGCATAGGTTAGGGGTTTGTTACAGGAGTGGGTGGGTGAGATTCTGTGGCCTGCATTGTGCAGGAGGTCAGACTAGATGATCATAATGGTCCCTTCTGACCTTAAAGTCTATGAGTTTCCTAATATCACAATTGCATTGCGTATTTTTGTCAGTTTGCCTGCATCAGTGGCTTCAGGTGAATGCACCTTCAACGTGTTGAAGGAGGTAAAGAACTATCACCGTTCAACTATGTCTCACTCCTTTTTTGGTGCCTTATTTTGTTTTCATGTGTCGTCATTTTTTATTTTTATTATGGCTAGGGGCCTCAAAAGCTGGAAGTGGGCTGGGCCGCTCTGGATCTCCGAGAGGGCCTGGCAGCTCCTGATCATCAGCAAACGTGTAGAGGTGGGGGACAATACCAATACCACACTATAGAGTGGTTCCTAGAGCATCCTGATGAGATGCACAACCCCAGGATACTGCCCAAGATGGTAGCGCCAATGTCACATAACAGCGGCAGTGTGGACAAGGGTATAGGTGTGTATGTAGTATCATACCCATATCCAGCACAGTTTATGGGGACTCTCAGGTAAGGGTATGGGAAGCATATGGGAGCATTGCACAATTCACTACTAAGTTATGCACACAAGTGTAGATAGAGTCTATATCCTGGCTGGGTTCATTATATTGCCTCTTCCTTCTGATATAAATAAATGGAATACAATGATGGTTGCTTGGTGGTGCGAGGGAGGGTCTTTCAGATGAGACCTCAAAAGCGGAAATCCCATCTGCCCTGTGTGGGCATTGTGAGTTCCATGGCACTTCTCACAAGCAAAGGAGGGGTGCTCCTTCACTGGTATTTATCTCCCCCCAGACACTCTTGTGCTGTGTGTTTGTGGCTAGAGGCACTCACTGGTGTTGTACTGCATGTGTAATACTTTGCAAGCCCTTTAGGATGCAAGGCACTGTAGTGATACCCAGCATTCTGGATGGGCCCCACATGTGTGTTAACGTATTAGATGTGTAATTTACAAAATAGAGCGTGCAAGCTGATGGTGAAGGAGGCTAGGGTTGGGAGGATCCCTGTCTCATTCACTGCAGAGGTTGGATAGTGTGCACTCTTTAGGCTTATCTGAACTGGGAAGCTATAGAGGTGTAAGGCAACATGTGAGTTTAAAGTGCTATGGTTATACTAGTATAATTCCTGGTGTGGACACACTTATTCCAGTATAAGAGGAGCCTTTTTCCAGTTTAGTTTATGCCATTATGGAAGGGGTTTAAGCTAAGGGTATGTCTACACTACAAAATTAGGTCGGATTTATAGAAGCCGGTTTTATAGAAACCGGTTGTATGCAGCCGATTGTGTGTGTCCCCACATAAAATGCTCTAAGTGCATGAAGTCGGCGGACCGCGTCCACAGTACCGAGGCTAGCGTCGACTTCCAGCGCATTGCACTATGGTACCTATCCCACAGTTCCCGGAGTCTCCGGCGCCCATTGGAATTATGGGTTGATATCGCAATGCCCGAATGATGCAAAGCAGTGCTGCGGGGGGTTCTGGGTACATTGCGTCAGGCCCCTCCCCCGCCGTCACAGCAACGGCAGACAATAGATTCGCGCTTTTTTACCTGGGTTAATTGTGCAGACAACATACCACGCCAAGCATTGAGCCCGCTCAGCTCAGCTCACCGTCACCATATGTCTTCCGGGTGCCGGCAAACGTGGGACTGCATTGCTAAACAGCAGCAGCAGCTTACTGCCTTTTGGCGGTAGACGGTGCAGCATGACTGGTAGCCTTCATTGGCGATCTGGGTGCTGGCAGCTGTGGGGCTGGCAGCCGTGGGGCTGCATTGCACCAGCCCCTTGCCTTTTGGTAGAAGATGGTATATTATGACTGGTATCCGTCGTCGTCGTACTGCAGTGGCTGTCGATCATGGGCACCCGGGCAGACAATGATGGTTATCAGTCGTAGTATGCTATTTTCTGCCACGTGCCCTGTTGGCTCATTGCACGTTAGCACAGTCGTAGTATGCTATTTTCTGCCAAGTGCCCAGTATTGTCTGCTAAGCACCCAGAAGAGGCCGATGGCGATCTGGGTGCTGGCAGACATGGGGCTGGCAGACGTGGGGCTAGATTGCTACACAGCAGCAACCCCTTGCCTTTTGGGCAGAAGATAGTATATTACGACTGGTATCCATCGTTGTCATACTGCAGTGGGTATCAGATGGTGCAATAGACCTGAAGGCTAACTGCCAAGCGCCCAGTATTTGCTGCCAAGGACCCAGAAAATGCCAAGGGCTATCAGTCATGCTGCACCGTCGTCTTAAGATGTAAAAAATAGATTTATTCTGTATTCATTTGCTTCCCCCCTCCCTCCTGCTAAACCCAGGCTTTTGAGTTCAATCTTTGGGGGGGGGGCCATTCTGTGTGACAGTTGTTTGTGTTTCTCCCTGATGCAAAGCCACCTTTCTTGATTTTAATTCCCTGTACCTGTACGCCATGTCGTCACTCGCCCCTCCTTCCCTCCCTCTCTCCCTCCCTCCCTTCTTCCCCTGGTCCGTCAGATACTACTTTCGCGCCTTTTTTCAGACCAGACGCCATAGCCAGCACTGGGATCATGGAGCCCGCTCAGATCACCGCGGCAATTATGAGCACTATGAACACCACACGCATTGTCCTGGAGTATATGCAGAGCCTCCTGGACATGCCAAAGCAAAACCAGGACCAGCTGAGGAGGAGGCGATTGCAGCGCGGTGACGATAGTGATGAGGAAATTGACATGGACCTCTCACAAGGCACAGGCCCGAGCAATGTGGAAATCATGGTGTTACTGGGGCAGGTTCATGCCGTGGACCGCCGATTCTGGGCCCGGGAAACAAGCACAGACTGGTGGGACCGCATCGTGTTGCAGGTCTGGGACGATGCCCAGTGGCTGCGAAACTTTCGCATGCATAAGGGCACTTTCATGGAACTTTGTGACTTGCTTTCCCCTGCCCTGAAGTGCCAGAATACCAGGATGAGAGCAGCCCTCACAGTGCAGAAGCGAGTGGCGATAGCCCTGTGGAAGCTTGCAACCCCAGACAGCTACCGGTCAGTGGGGAATCAATTTGGAGTGGGCAAATCTACTGTGGGGGCTGCTGTGATCCAAGTTGCCAGGGCAATGAGAGACCTGGTGATATCAAGGGTAGTGACTCTGGGAAACGTGCAGACCATAGTGGATGGCTTTGCTGCAATGGGATTCCCAAACTGTGGTGGGGCGATAGACGGAACCCATATCCCTATCTTGGCACCGGCGCACCAAGCCACCGACTACATAAACCGCAAGGGGTACTTTTCAATGCTGCTGCAAGCCCTGGTGGATCACAAGGGACGTTTCACTGACATCAACGTGGGCTGGCCGGGAAGGGTACATGATGCTCGCGTCTTCAGGCAGTCTCTTCTATTTCGAAAGCTGGAGGAAGGGACTTTCTTCCCAGACCAGAAAATAACCATTGAGGATGTTGAAATGCCTATCGTGATCCTTGGGGACCCAGCCTACCCCTTAATGCCATGGCTCATGAAGCCGTACACAGGCAGCCTGGACAGTAGTCAGGACCTGTTCAACTACAGGCTGAGCAAGTGCCGAATGGTGGTGGAATGTGCATTTGGGCGTTTAAAAGCGCGCTGGCGCAGCTTACTGACTCGCTCAGACCTTAGCGAAAAGAAT